>NC_134583.1:108744714-109053753 GCF_037038515.1 Microtus pennsylvanicus | reverse complement strand
TTATTCCTGACCATCGCGAAGTTGATAGTTATTTCTGCCAACGTGTGACCCCCTAAACTGTTGACCCCCTGAACCTACGCTGGGTCTGTGCTTTAGACTCCTGGCTTCCACTTTCAAGTCATCGCTATTTCTGCCTTTGGCTTGGAGCCTGGGAAGACCGCAAGTGCCTCAGGATGGTTCCTCCTTCAGCGTCCGGCTGAAGGTTTGCTTGCAGAAGAAAACGTTCAGCTGCGGCCATGGCCTTGCCTGATAGTCGGCTGTTGGCCCAGAGAGGCCGTATCAGTCCATTGCACGCTGATGCCCTTTGGGGGAAGGGAAGGAGGCGTTGGCTTGAGGCCCCAGCCCTTCACTCTGCGGTGCCTTACAACATCTCCAAAGACAGCGCTCAGCCAAAACAGGCCTTCAGAAGGCTTTGTGACGAAAATGATTTTTAAAAGGGTAGCCAGATTTAACGCCCATAAAGGAAACAGTAGATGACTAACAGAAATTACAGGCTAGCTGCCCTCTCTTGCTGAAATGGCAGATTCATTTGTGTCTTTGAGTAATTTCACAACAGTCAGTGTTTGCTCACAGACGATGGAAGCGGGGACAATTAGCAATGTCTGTCAGCCCCTTCCTTACCTGCTCAGGCCTCTCAGAAACCAATTTTATTCATACGAGTGAGAGTCGTAGACAAAATAAGTACGAAAAAAATAAAATTCTATCCTGCTGCGTTTGAGACTTAAATTCCAGTAAAGTGGTTCCTGGGAAAGCATTTACATCTACTGAGCGCCACCTGCCGGCCATCGGAATCCTAGCAACTGAGTGTTCCCTGGCTTGGCGCCGACGCCAGGATGGGGTGGGGTGGGGGCGGGGCGGCTCATTTCACCCAGTCATTCTGAACGCGTTGATCAAGTGCCAGACACTGTCCTCGGTGGTGCCGTAGAAGAAATATCACTACCCTGTCTACTGCAGTACTTCTTAGAATCTGCACAAGTTGGAGTCATCTCGGGATGAAATTCAGACTTCCAGGCTCTGCTCTGCAAAGTCTGTAGTTAATGGATTAGAGTAGGTCCTGGGAGCTAGGTGATTCTGGGGAAACAGGAAGTCCACGAGGGACAGTTTGAGGGGGAAAGTAAAAGTGGAGAAAAGCAGGAAAAGCTGCAAAGGCGACGGGGACTGGGCCGGCACTGCCTGTAGCGTGAGGACGCAGCGGTACCCACTCTCGAGACAGAGGGCCTGGAATACAAAGACCTCTGTCTCCAAAGCACCGGTGATCATAGAAACTTTTTACACAAGAGAGTGACTCAACCAAGATTCCACGGGCAGCGAGGCTGACAGCAGGAGAAAGAAGGGTCAGAGTCCTGAGTGGAGTGAGGGCGACCTGTGAGGAGAAGCAGGCAGAAGTCAGTGATGGGTAAATGGGTCAGCAACCTCAGCACAGCTATAGATGATCTGGCTTGTGCGGTTAGAGGACAGTGGGAGGGGACAGGGCAAGAGGAGGAGGGACACAAAAGAGAAGTGAAAGTCTATAATGCGACTTTATAATTGCTACTGCTGTCCTGTGTCATTTACTGCTTGATCTGGATTTTTCCTTTCACCTGCTGTGTCTTGGTTATCATCAAATTGCAATATTATCCCCCTCACAGTATTGCTCTGAGAATTAAATGAGTTCATTTATTCCAAGTATGTTTTTAAAGAGCCTAGCACATAAATATTAGTTGCCATTTCATTACTTCGTTATATTATTTATGATAAATTAGAAATATACTTACAAACTCTGAATAATTAGGCATAATGTAATGATTATATAACCGCACGCTATATATTACATGATCTATAAGAATAGGTCCTACTTTTATAACACATTATTTATAAAGCTATTAATTGACATTTCTTTCACTAGCCGTATACGTCACCATCCAACTCTTTCACCCCCTACATGTTATGGACTGTTGCTCCCATGACTCTCTCCCAAGCCTTGCCATAGTACAGCCAGAATGCCTTCCTTAACACAGGAACACTCCATGGCTGCTGTTGGCCAGAATCATGTTAGTGGAGGTGACGTGAGATGAGGCCTTGAGAGTGCCAAGAAAGCGTGGCTAAGGTGCTTTTGCGCGTGACATTCATCAGTGATGCCCTTGTCTAGGCCTAGACTGAACAGGTCTGCAAAGCAAGCCTAGCTGGACCTGTGGCCTGGGTGCAGAGAGGGCCCCTCCGGACGCCTAGGCTTGTCCGCCGGGAAACAAACGTTTGGTTGTGTGCTGCTGAGATAAGGGTTGCTGTTGTACAGCACTCCTGCCAATTGCTGGAGTCCGGTGTTCAGGTCCAGAAACACAGACGGGAGCCTAGTCCCAGGGCCAAACGAGGTGTTCTTATTAGGTCGTCTAGGTGGGAGATGCAGCCCCCCCCTCCCCAATCAGGGAGTGGCTTCCTGAAGAACGGCAGCTATCGCGTGAAGAGAGCTCCAGAAGGTTCTCACTTAGGTCCTCTGTGCGCCCAGAGCAGTGATTCTCTACCTCCCTCCCGAGCAGGGATTTGCTTTCTGCTGTTGTTTTGCTTTGTTTATTTGGGATAGGGTCTCACTATGTAGCCTCGGCTCATCCAGAACTCTTTATGTAGTCCAGGTTAGCCTGAAACTGGCCCCTCTTCTGTCTCCTTTCATTCCGAACACCCTATTTATTACTCCAAGTGTTCAGATGTTGCTGCTGGAGCTAGTTAGACTAACCCTACCAGGTTATCTCGAGGTGTTAATCTCTGAACGTGCTGACAGAGAGTTCTCTAAATGATCGTCTTTAACCCCTGATTCAAAGGTCAAGAGAGGAATGGAGGGCGGAGGGGGAGGAATTCTCAGTGGATCGCACATTTGCCTAAGGTCTGTTCTGTCCGAGTGGTCCCCCAGTCACAGAGTGGCAGGAGTGTCCGTGTGATGTGGCTGGACAGCCACGGTCTCTGACTTACTCTTGAGAGAATGGAGGCCCAGATGTGGTCAGTGCTTGCCCCGCCCGACAAGCAAGTTATTCATTGAACCAGGACTTGCCAGACTCAGCCTTTTCGTTTTGCACTGTGTCTTTGCACCTCGTGTAGCTTGAGGGAATCTTGGATGTAGCTGAGGCTGGAATTATGGGGCTTAAAAGAGTTGCTGATATTTGAAATACCTGTCCACAGAGTTTATGTTCTATCTCACCTCCCATTTCCTTTCTCATAGCCCTCATTATTTCACTAAAGGAGAAGAAGGTAAGGAAAGGGAGGGAAGAGAAGGACTCCAGGAAATAGGACAGAAGGGATGCCTGGTATATGTTTAGCATTTTACATACAAAATCTGTTCAAGCCCCATCAGCCGTTCCTCCACTTGGCTGCATAGACCTGAAGACTGAAGCTCAAAGAGCGGCATTGTCCTGCTCCAGGCCTCCCGGCTTGTCCTTGATGATCGAGGAACTTGAATTTCAGAAAACATTCACTCAGAGGAATACACGGGATCCCCTCTTGGGAATCAGGACCTTGAGGTTATGTTTGGAACATTTTGAGAAATAAAATTTTGTACAATTAACAAAACCAAGTTAAAGATCAAAACACGGGGCTGGCGAGATGATCCCGTCAATCAGCGTAAAGACCCTAGTTCTATCCCCACAACCCATGTAAAAGAAGCGACCATGGTGGTGCGTGGTTGCAATCCCAGTGCCAGTGTTGGGAAAGTGGAGATGGGTGGATCCCTGGGGTCTGCTCACTGCCAACTTAGGGAGTTTCAGACCAACAAGAGACCCTGCCTTTCCCTCCAAAACCTGGGTAGTTCCTGAAGAACATCTGAGGTTGTCTTCTGGCCTTCACGTAAACATACTCCTTCTCAGAAACACACACACACACACACACACGCACGCACACATGCACGCTCGCACACATGCACGCACGCACGCACACACCCTTAGGCAAAGAGATCAAGGAAGTTAGATTCAAACCTGTCTCTCATCTCCATTCTCTCCTCTCCTGTCCTAAGCCACATTTCCGGGGTGACTTCTGTCGTGGTTCAAGCACGACAGGGTTATATGTTCCAGGATAGGAGCATGAGAATTAGAAACATTAGTTAGGAGAAACAGAGACGAAAGAAACACAGAGACATAGGATAGAACCAGGAGGGCAACTCAGTGTATACTGAATACTAAATTCACCCGTGTTTTTAATATTTTTATAGTAACATTTGCCTATTTACTTATTGGGGTGGAGAGTACCATAGCCTGTGTGTAGTCAGTTCTCTCCTACCAAGTGGGTCCTGGGGATTGAGCCCAGGCCACCAGTGCTGGCAGCAAGCTCCTTAATCCACTCACCACATCTCTGGCCCTCTAAGTCCTTTTCTTTTGTATTTGGTTTTGTACTGCTGGGAATGCACCCACAATAAGCAAGAGCTCTCCCACTGAGCCCCAGTCCCAGCCTTTCTTTGTGTGACATTACTCTGCCCACATCTGATCTGGAATTGCTTTTACTTCTGTGTGATGGTCTCCACAGATGCATGTCCTTGGCTGCTATTAGGGGTCATGAACAGACTTCTTCTGGATGTCCACTGTTAATCCCTAAGCAGCATGGAGAAACTTCCCACCTCATGCTCCTGTTGTTATAAAACACAGTTCTTGCTACATACAGAATAGATAGTTTATTCTGGAGCCAAATGGGAGTAACCATAGTTCAGGAACTTGGGTCCAGGTTGCCCAGAAAGATCCATTGCTAAAATCTGGGGCCATGTTACAAGGGTGACCGAGAGCTCTACTAAGGCTGGAAGAAAGCCGGGTACTATGTCCCGTGCACTGGGAGAATTGACACCTCCACCTCCAACACACACAGTATCTCAGAGATGATCAGCGCCCTACCTACACCGTGCCCAAGCTCTTGTGGGCAGAATGACTGGTTCCCAGCTAAAGGCAGTGCCAGGATTCTGCTCTGGGTCTCCTGGATCAGCTGGGGCTCATGTAGCCCTAGCCACAACTGAGGAAGGGGCACATGACAAACTTCTGTGGCCACTTGGCGCCCCACTCCTGCAAACTCACAGGTTTCAAGGGCCGTGAAGGCTTTCTCCCATTTCCCACGGCAGACGTTAAAGAGTGGGACTTGTTTCTCTCCTTCCACCACGTGGGTCTCAGGGACTGAACTCAGCTTGTCAGCCTTGGAAGTAAGAACCTTTACCTGCTGAGCCACCTTGCTGCCCACCCCCCCTCCCCCCAAAAAAAGAATTTCAAAATGAGTCAGCATGAAGCAGAGTTGGATTTCTTAAGCAACGATAGCATACACTTTAAAGTGTCGGCATTTAGAGAGAAACGTCTAGGTGTCTTAACTAAGTATGTGTATGTATAGATGTACATGATATGATCTTGTGGCTTTTGAAGTGACATTGCTCAAAAGATGCAATTTATAAACAGTTTACACAAGATTTAAAGATTTAGCAGTATTAAAATTTAGCACAGCTTTAAAATTAAGGTAGGAAATGAACTGGCTTATGTATTTCTTTTATTTTAAAGAATCCCTCATGTACATGCACTCCGAAGGTGGTGTACTCTCGGGTTTAAGGATCAGAGAGGAGTGCTGATGAAGTTAAACTTCAAGGTCACAGACAGTCTAGGCTTTAGGCAATGATGGGACGTTTGTTTTTCTGAATGTTCTAGGAGATTTCGCTGAGAAAAAGCTTGGCTGTCTCTGTAGGCAATCTTCCCTGATTTTGTCAGCTGTGTCGATGTTCTTGACTCTTAGCCGGTGAGAAAAGTAGACCAGATTCTAGAAGGAGGAGCTTTGGGTCCTTCTCATGGCCCCATAATTTCTTCTTGTCTTTCCTTCTTGTCTCAGCATCTCTGACTGGAGCCTCGATTAGGAGAACTCTTAGTGGGATCATGGAGTTAGACTACCTCGGAGATCCCAGAACTACAGAACCCGCAATGGGCAAGGACTGCCTAAAACAGCCAAGTCGGGACTCCATCTGTTTGAGGTGAGCTGTACCCAAAACAGCATTGTCTCATGGTGGGACAGTGGGACTGGAGTCAAAGTTTATTCTTAGGCCTTGAGATCTCATGTGGCTTGTCCTGGGGGGCTTTGGGTTTGCTTCGGACCCCTTTCTTGCTTTCTGTTTTTCCTTCTGAAATGAGAATGTTTAACTCACCCCTGTCTCAACACATCACTTTGAAAGCATGTAACTTGTCTGATTTCACAGGTTTGAATATGGAGGGAAAGTCAAAGTGGAAATGAATTAAGACTTTTGAAGCTACTTAGGTGGGATGAATGTGTTTTGCATTTAAGAAAGACAGGAATTTTCAAAAGGGCGCAGGGGCAGAGTTCTATGGTTTGAACGCTTCTCCCAAACTCATGTTGAAATTTAATTTCCACTGTGATGGTGTTGGGAATTGATTCGGTTGTGGGACTCCCCCCCTCAGGCAAATTTACAAAAAGGCAGGTGGCGTGTGGGCCAGCAGTCCTCTACCAGAGCAAGGCATAAAAGGAAGGCACTGCCAGACGCTAACATCTTGCTTTTGAAGCTCCCAAACTCCAGAACTGTGAGACAACAAACCCCTTCTCATTATCAACAATCTAGTTTCAAGAAGTATGTTATAGCAGCACAAAATGGGGCCAGATGTGTCAATATTGCCTTATTTTATGAAATTTCTAATGTTCATAACTCCCTTTCACTTTTTTATTGTTTAGGATTGCCTATATATTTTTCCTTATTTATCCATGTTCCCTTCCTACTTTTATGTCTTCTTTAAAAAACAAAATAACCTACTGAGTCTGATCAGTGCTGCCCAAATGTACCTGGGTGTTGGGTCATCCACTAGAGTATGGACAACCTACTAGAATACCCTCCACCCTTGCCCAGGACACTACTTCCCTCAGATACCACTAACTTTCCAAAGCTCCTTAGTTGGGTTGGAGATTTATGACCCCTCCTCCCAGCTCATGCTCATTGGCTGGCTTATTCTTGCACAGGTCTTGTGCAAATAACCACAGCTTCTATGAATTCATGAGTACAGTGGTCATTTCATGTCCAGAGGACACTTCACAGCACCCCTCTCCATCCTCAAGCTCTAGAATTCTTTCTTCCCCCTCTTCCACCATGTTTCTTGAGACTTGGGGAGGCTGATAGAGATGTCCCATTTAGAGCTGAACACACAACTTACCTTTCTTCAAGCACTGTTAACTAGTTATGAGTCTCGGCATAAACTGTTGCCCATGGCACAAAGAAGCCTCTTTGACCAAGGTCGAGATCACCATTGATCTGTGAGTGCAAACATACTTAGAAGGCAGTTTGAGGACATGTCCACTTATCAGAACAACAGCAGTAGCTTCCTCTCCAATAGGGCCTATAACCTCCCCAGCCATAGGCTTTTCACTAGGTTTATAGTACCAAGCATGAATCACTTCTTATGGAGTTGGTCTCAAACCCAAGCAGGAAATAGTTGGTTACTCCCATAACAATCATTCCATTATTGCCCCATGAGTGCATCTTGTCTGGCAGGATCTCATTGTGTAGTCCTGGCTGGGCTGGAACTCACGGAGATCTGCCAGCCTCTGTTTCCCAAGAGCTGGGATTAAAGGCACGTGCCTCAGCTGCCCAGCCCTATTCTCTTTATATAGTAGCTGCAGCTCTATCCTAACTCTACTCTCCTTTTCCTTCTATAGTCTTCTTTGTTGCATCTCAAAACGCCTGCCACTGTATATTTTTGGGTTTGTGTCCATCTTCTCTCCCCAGTGGAATGTTAGCTCAAGAGAACAAGAAAATGCACTTCCCTTGCTCAGGTTTGTGTGTTTGTTTGTCGTGTTGCTGGGAGTCATGGCCAGGTCCTTATCCTCATCAGGGAAGCTCTCTATCACTGATCTATATCCCCACCCCTTTTTACAGTATGGAAACTCCTCTCTCTGGCCATTGGTCACCGAAGACTGAGATTTACCAATAGCAACATCAGGGGGCTTGGAGGTGAATCCTTCCTGGACTATGGCTGGAGAAGATGACCCCAGTCAGTATTGTTGCTCTAGCATTTTATGAGACCCTAAGCCAGAGGCGCCTGTGCAGTGCCTGTGTTAGCATCCCTGACGTGAGACAATCGTTATCATTGGTGTTTTGTCGATGTTTATTTGTTTTCTGTTTTTTGTTTGTTTTGGTTTTTTTTTTAGTTTTTCCGAGATACAGTTTCATTGTGTAGTCCTGGCTGTCATGGAATTCGCTCTGCAGACCAGGCTAACCTCAAACTCAGAGATCTCCCTGCCTCTGCCTCCCAAGTGCTGGGATTATAGGCATGTACCACCACTGCCCAGCTAGCTGTTATTGCTTTAAGTTACCAAGTTTTGAGATAATTGGTTAAGTTGTAATAAATAATTAAAGAGTCTCTGAGCCAGATTATTTTCTCATGAACTCTCTGTTCTGCACGTGCGCACACACACACACGTGCACGCACACACACACACACACACACACACGAGCACACGCACACACACGTGCACACACACACGTGCACACACACACACGCACACACACACACACAAACTGACTTGGCCATGGGACTTACTTTGGCCAATGAAGTATCACAAGACTGAGGCAGCAAGAGACTTAAGATTTCATCAGCACACTCCCCTGCCAGGAACCCAGACTCCATAGGCTCTGCAGAGCAGGAAACTGATCAGCAGATGGACAAACACCCATCATTTCAGGCTTTTCCAGCCCAGTGGGAAAGTCATGAGGAACCAGTGTGAAAAACTAAACCATGCTGTGCTAAGCCTGCAAAGGCTGGGGTGGCTTCCACCACAATAGGAGCCAGACACACCCGTCTCTTCCAGCTTCTTTTCCGTCTCAGTTGTTGCGGCTTCCCAGACACTGAACCTGTCTATCCTCCATTGTCACTCACCTAACTCATGCTGGGACAATGTGCTCATATTTCTGGAACAGGCAGATCCATTTCCTAGGTCTGCCGTAGCAAATTGCCGAGAACTGTGGAGTTTACAGGAAAGCAATGCTTTCTCTCACAGTTTGGGAGATTTTGAGCCAAAAGCAAAGTATCAGCAGGGGTTGGGAGTTCTCGCAAGGCCTCTAAGAAAACAGCCCCATGTCTTCCTCTAGGCACTGGTGTTGCCAGTGCTCTTTGGTGTTCCTTGGCTTGCAGCCCTTAACTCTGGTCTCCTGCCTGTTACCCCATGCTGTCTGGTAAAGAAAATGACTGAGCACCCGATGTGGTCTCCCTAACTATTCCCTTCCAGCTCTTATCCAAACAGGCCACATCCTAAGGTACTGGGACACAGTACCAACCACACTTCCACATTTGGGGACATAGAGTTGAGCCTATGACACATACCTGTAGTCCCTGCTCCACTCTGTACATTCTAGAGCTTTAAACTCTCCCGGTCCTTGATGGGACAAAGCAGTAATCCTTAGCATTTCATCAGCAGACGTGTATTGAATGCCTACGACACACAGGATGCTCACCTGAGCTTTCTTCAATACAAATGAATCTGTATAACCATTTGGCCACATGTGGTTTGGGCACCCTTGCTAGATTTTAAATTTAAATTAGGACCCATATTAATTTTTAATTCTTTCGTTACCAGTGGTACGAGTTAAACAGGGAGACAAAGCCTCCCATAAACAAATGCCTGTGTGTGGCGAAATGACTACCCTGTGCCTGGTTGCCAGGAGACTTCCCAGTTTGGCAGCCTCTTACTCCCCTGTAATCAACAGCCTCGAGCGAAGCCCAAACTGGCAGGCTTCTGTGGGCCTGTTAACGTGAGCGCAGACTCTGCTCTAGATCTCCAAACACCTGACATCTTATATCGTTCCGTGTTTGCTTCCATCTACCCCCAGTAGAATGCTAGCTCCAAAAGAAATAACATATGACTTTTGTCCAGGTTTGTGTGTTCACTGTGGTGCTGGGTGACCCTTGGCTGTCCACCCCCTGTTTGTTTGAACATTTTCCCCCTTATAACCCAAGTTTCCAAAGATTTATTTTCAAGTGTCTCCGAGGGCTGACACCACAAATGTTCCCAACTTTGGAGATTAGAAACGCTTTTCTCCATTGTCAGGATTCCTGGGTCTGGTGTTGCATAACCTGCTCCTGCCCGGACCTTCCCGTTCTTGCCTGTTATTCCCCACTCCCTTCCTTTGCTTTCCTTGGGCGGCTTGCAGGCTCCTTTCCTAACCCCACACACAGGCCCTGGCTGTTTCTTTATCTTTGTTCTTTCTCTGCAGTAATAACTGGGGAAGTTATTACACTCATGCTCTTTCGAAGTACAGGGCTGCCTGCCTCCCCTTGCTCCCAGACCATGTCCTGTTTCTGAGCGAGTAAACCTCCCTTGCCACTTTTTCCCCCCTGGAAGTAATTTCTACTTGGAAACTGCAGGTAGTTCTGAACCAGTCATTTGGCAGCCTCTGAGAGGGACACACAGTTTCCTTTTAGAGACTCCTTTCTGCCTCCCCTGTGCCTCGCATAAAGAAACCATACCACATGGACAGTGGGCAACCTTCACTGAGCACTTGTTGGGTACTGGGCATAGCACAGGCAACTCATACACATTTTGACTACTCCACACTAATCTGTGTCCATTTTATAGAGGAAATACTACTCAGTTCCTTCTCTTCTGCCTCTGCCTGGAGCATGCCAGCCTGAGCCGCTGGGCCTTGCCAGGCCTGTTCCACTCTCCCTGTGCAATCAAATCTGTTTTTGTACATTCAGCCAAGGCTAATTCCTCACAGCATCGCTGCAACTTGTTCCTGAAACAGCTCCCTCCCGCTCTCCCGCCCGCCTACACCTTCTGTTCGTTTTGTTGTTGTTCTTTGGTTTATTTTTTTGCTGTTGGTTTCATGACAGGGTTTCATTGTGTTGTCCTGGCTGTCCCGGACCGCTGTAGACCAAGCTGGCCTCGAACTCACAGAGATCTGCCTGCCTCTGCATCTGCCTCTCTAGGGAATAAAGACAGTGCTGCCACCACCTGCTGTATTTTGTTTTCTCTTTTATTTATTTATTTATTAAAGATTTTTGTCTCTTCCCTGCCACCGCCTCCCATTTCCCTCCCCCTTCCCCAAACAAGTCCCCCTCCCTCGTCAGCTCGAAGAGCAATCAGGGTTCCCTGCCCTGTGTTTTCCCTACACAGCACTGTTTTCAATGGTCTTACTCATTTGCTAGGCCACTGGGGTTTTAAAAACACCAGCAGCAGAAACTCAGTTTTGTTCAGCACAGCTTTCTGGAAGGCCCTTAAGAACGGTGGCAAACAATAGGTACTCCAGAAATGAACACTCTTCTGAAGGAACTAGGACTTTTGACCTCAGCGAAGTAACCAGCGTAGCAGTTACTTTTGGTTCTGAAAGTGGTTCTGGGAGATAAGACACACCTTTCACCACCTGTTCTTTGCTTGCTGAGGACAAGGGTTCAAGGTCACCTCTGGGAGGAGAAAGAAGTAGGGTGAAGAGAGGGAGGAGGTGAGGGAGGACTGTCACGAAAAGGTGTGGGGGGCGGTTTTCGGAAGCCAGGGGAGCAGAGGAGATACAAAACGGGGCACCTTGTTTCTTGTAGGGACTAAGCAGAGCACGGCCTGACTAAGGGTTAAAAAAAATGCACATAGAGAAAATGAAATCCAGCCACCCAGAGGTGCCAAGGGGAGACTAGAATTAGAAGTGGCGCGGGCGGGGGAGGGCGCTCAGAAGTTGCCCAATGGGGAGAATGCAGTCAGGCGCAGCCTACAGGTTGGGACCAGGCAGCACAGGGCAAGAGGGGTCTGGCCCCAGAGGAGTGGGGTGGAGCCGAGGGGAGTGGGTGCAGGGGCGCGAGGGGCGGTGCAGCAGCAGGCGGGGCGGCCCGATGGCCAGCGCTCACTTCCGGGAGAGCCGGGCGCCCTGGCCACCGCCCGCTCGCAGCTGCCAGCTCGCTGGAGCCGCTGAGCCTGTGAGCGCGCAGGCCAGGCCGCTGCTCGGCGTCTGCGCAGCTCGGTCCACCGTCCGTCACCATGGGGGCATCGGGGAGGCTGCTGCGCGCCGTGATCATGGGGGCCCCGGGTTCCGGCAAGGGCACCGTGTCGTCGCGCATTACCAAACACTTCGAGCTGAAGCACCTCTCCAGCGGGGACCTGCTCCGCCAGAACATGCTGCAGGGCACAGGTGGGAGCTGAGACCGAGGGCTGGCAGCGTGCGATCGTCCCGGAGGGGCTTTGCGGGCAGGGGTCGAGGGTCCTGCGATGCGGGTGCAGCGCCCCCGACCTCGCCTGGGGAAAGAGTCTCTGGCCTCCGTGGGCCGCTTCGGGTAAATTGTGGGGGTGGGGGTGGGACTAGGAAGTTCAAAGACCGAAGGAAAGCCCTCGGCTTTGTTCGAGGCACAACATCCGACTCGGCTGGCAGCAACTGCAGGGGTTCAGCCTGAGGAACTGTACCCCGCTCTCCACGTGTCCCTGTACACGGAAGGCAGGCTTGTCTCCCTCTGTCAGGGTTAGCCTTCTTTTCTACCCTCCCCCCTCCCCTCCCGCCCTTGGTAAACTCCGTGGGATCTTGTAGTTCTGACCCTTCTCTCTTCAAGGTCAAGTGTTACTTATTCTCTTGGCTGTCACAAAATTGGCTTAGATTTTGATGCCCCCAGACATTTCTTAGGCACGAAAGTTATCCCGGTGTACGGTTACATAAACAATTGTTTTTCTCTTGCCAAATTCTTCCAACTCAGCACAAATCTAGTCAACAAACTACTCTTTACAATGGATGGGTTTGTGGTAAATTCTATTTTAAGAACGCATTTTAACTTTTTTTGAGACGCCATTTGACGTAGCCAAGGTCAACTTTAGCTTAAATTTGAGATCCTCCTGTCTCAGCCTTTCCAGTGAGTGCTGGGATTACAAATTCCAGCCAACTAACTGCTGCAGGCTGTTTTTAAAAGTTAACTCCAGACGTTTTCTTCACGACAGAGTTGACCTTCGATTCCAAACTAGTACCTATTTTGAAATTCATTTGAACTTATTTACATAGAAATAGTACCTGTCCAAGGTGAAAGAAAAAAAATGGAAGAAGTAAGTAAAGCTTCTGGAGAGAAGGGGAGACAGAAAGGAAGAAAGTAAAAAACAAAGTTTTCTTAGTCCTGCCCCTACCCTGTTCTTCAGGGAGAAACAATGCATTTCCTTCTGGAAGTGTCTCTTTATGCACAAGCGCCTGTGTATACCCTCTGTGTATCATGTTACCATAGTTTTATTCAGCCTCCGTGGTTTCACACTCTGATCTAGTCTGACATCTCGTACGTCCGTTACCCTGTTTGTTTAGCCATGTTTGTTAGCCTTGGTAGATTTGCTGAATCTACCACGATTTACTTAAGCTCTCCCCTTCCCTCCAATGGGTCTACAACTAATTTCCTAGAAAGGCCGCTTTTTTGTTGTTTATTGTTGTTTAAAAGACCCTGACATTCAACTAGGGGAGGAAAAAAAAAAATCACCCCACTGTTTCGGTTTCTTTGGTTGGCTCCTCAGCACCCCCGGAGCATGTTTTCACTCTCTTCTAATGTTGACCTTAAGAAATAATAAAGGTTGCAGTGAATTAAACTTTATCAAAAGGTTGTTTGACTCTTGCTAAATGTTTCTTAGTGCAACAGATTGCTGTTTTATTTAGGGCAAACAGTCCTGAGTCCTTTGGTTTGCTGCTATCCAAAGTACAGCAGAAGGCTTTGGGGATGATCTGCAGGCTGACTCAGCGCTCACCTGACTGGGTGGCAAAGAATGCTCACCGACTAGGAAAACACAGACCATTTTAAGGGTGAATGAAAGGGAATTCGAGGGTTGGAGAGAAGGCTCAGCAGTTAAGAACACTGGATGTTCTCCCAGTGGACCTGGGTTTAGTTCCCAGCACCCACAGGACAGCCCATAACTGTCTAACTCCAAGATCTGAAACCGTCACAGAGACATACATGCAGGCAGAACACCAATGCACATAAAATATAAATAAAAAATATATACATACATTATAATAATATATAATACATATATAATGTATATCCATTTTTGTATATGTATGTATACACACATATGATATGAAAGGGTATTTGAATAAAGAAACAACACTCCTTGCTTCACTTTGATACCTGTAAGAGTCAGGTATTGCAACTCTGTACCATGGAAGAAGGGCACAGAGATGTTCAGCACCTCATTCTGTAGGCAGTTTTTTTTTCTTTTTAAAGACACAGAAGGACAAATACTTTTTTAAAACCTTGAAGATTCATCATCAGAAGTAGGTTTTTTTTTTGTTTTTTTTTTGTTTTGTTTTGTTTTTGACAGGGTCCCATACAGTAGCTCTGGCTGGTCTCGAACTTGTAGCAATCCTCCTGCCTCAATTTCATGAGTGTGGGGATTGCAGACTCACCAGACTTAGCTGGAAGAACTAAGGTTTGTGAGAGAAGTCTTTGCAGGTCAAAGTTCAAGGTACACACGGGGTTGGTCTCTGTTCAGCTGGGAAAAGTTACAGATCTCAGAGGGAAGCCTGGGCCAGGCCCTTCGGATGGTTTCCTGGAGTCTGGCCCAGGTCAGACCCCTCGGATGGTTTCCTGGAGTCTGACTCCTCTAGCTGATGCCTGAAATTCAGAACTGGCTGGGTCACTGCTCTGCAAAGAAGTATGGACAACTCCATAGCAAGAATAGAAGACGGAGCTCGGGAGGTGGCATGAGATTGTTTTCACAGATGTTAATAGTTAATACTTTGTTATACAGAGCATTTTTCACTCTGAATGGTATCCAGCAGGTTCCGTAAGTCAGGACCGAGAATATATTCCCAATAAATATTTGTGAAAGGATTGAATATTTCCCACAGACACAACCAAAGGAGAAGTAATCTTTAAAAAAATGAATGTAGAAAGGGACCGAGAATTCAGAAGAGAAAACTGACATTCTGTAAATTGACCTCCCCAGGAGACGGGATTGATGGGCCCTGTGGTGTGTTCGTGTGTTCTCCTTCTTTTCTTGTTGCATTTGTGTGCAGCTGGACAGTTGTTATTAGATGCTTTGTATTCTCATTTGTTGTGAGCATGTTCATACAGTATCAAGTCTCAGACTTAATTTCAGGAAGATTGCACAATTAATTTAACCTTTGCCCCTGGTTATTAGCTATTGATTCTTTTTCGGTGCCAGAAACGGAATCTGCATGCTAAGCTAGCATTGTGCCCCAGAGCGGGGTCTCCAGACTCCTGTTGACGGGACATCTGTGTTGTTAGCCATTTTCTGATGTAATAAATACCGCCGGGTACCTGAACAGTTGGCTGCAGCTTTGCTTACTTTCCTTTGGGTAAATTCCCAGGGTGGCATTTCCAGGAACTCGCCATTGTTTCACGGAAGTGCTGCTTTGTAACATCCGACTATATAATCTGAAATGCGTTTGGTGGCGGTGGGAGGATCTGGTCCTTACCCATTTTCGGACCTAGACACCTTCCTCGGCTCTGTTAGATTGAAATACATGCTGGGGATAGTATTCATTAAAGCAAAAAGGTACATGTGAGAAAAACTGCTCAAGAGAGACAGTCATGGCTCCGGAAACACGGGGTGACCTGGTGAGACCCCAGCGCACCAGCCAGGACAGCGAACTCGGAAGGTTTGGGGCTGAGACTTACACCGTTGCTGTAATCCTCTCATTCCTTTCCTGAGAAAACTGAGTGCCACAGACGTTGGAGAATTCCCTCATGATAAACAGCCTTTCTGTACTCACCTGGGCAGCACCACGGATCCAGGTTGCTAGGATACGGAATCTATTCGTACAGGGCCAAGACAAGGGTGAGATTCCCATTCATGAACTAACCTCAAATAAAAATAAGCAGCCTTTTCTGGAGTCCCAGGGTGGAAACTCAGGCCCACAATGCAGTTCTTCCCAAACTGAGGTTCATGAAGTCATTTTAGATAGACTTATTTATTTATTTCAAGGTGTATTTGCAAAAAAGAACTACTGTGAACATTTTAGCTGATTTAAAACGTGTGTGGTTTAAAGGACACAGTAATGATTCAGATGTGGCAGGCATTGTAAGGTAAGACATTGAGTATGTGAGTGGTATTGTCTGGCCTAGCTCACTGACGGGTGCTTCATCTCTGGTGCCGGGCTAGAGGGCTGACCCTTGAAATCTCATCTGCTATCATCTGTATGTTGGGAGTCTCTAACTCAGTAGAGAATCTCAGGCCCCCAAGTGTCCACATGGCCAAGCATCGTTGTGTAGACCCATGAAACATACTGTGCATAATTAGACTTAGACTGATGGTAGAACGGGTTATTTTTATAATGGTAATTTGGAATAGTCTATACATTTGCATGGTTTGGCATTCCAAAACAAAACAAAAAACATCTGAACGAATATTTAGCGATGAGAGCCTTGTGAGGTATTTCACCCACACGTGACTTGACGCTAGCCTGTCTTCGTTAGTGTTTTTGTTGTCTGTGAGTGGGAGCACAGGTCCATAAGGTATAGGGCCCTCAGCAGTCAACAGTGAGCTTTCCAGGAGTGTTTCATACCCGCCCCCCCCCCAGCATTGCCTCATTGAGCTGATTCCCTGCCACCCAACTTCAGCATTTAAAGTGTGTACCACTGCCATGTAGCTTCAGCATTTAAAACGTGTGCATGTAAAATCCAGTGCCCTTAGTATGTCATAGAGTTGGCTGTCACCACAACAGGTTTCAGAACATTTTTATTACCCACAAAAAAACCCTTATACCTATGAGTCACTCCCATCCGCACCCACCCCACCCAGGCTTCTGGCAATACGACTATATCTTTCAAATCTCATGTTTGGGGCACGTCCCAGGAATGAAATGGTGTCTGTGGGCTTTTCTTTATGGCTTCTTTTACTTAGCGTATTATTTTTCTTAATTGCATTTATTTCACTTAGAGTGTAGTGTACTTGTGTATGTGTGTGCCATGGTCTGTGTGTGGAGGTCAGAGGACAACATGGGACTGGGTGGACTGTCAATTGCTGTCATGTGGGTCCAGGAATCCAGCTCAGGGTGTAAGGCTCAGTGGCAAGCTTCTTTGACCTCTGAGCTGTGCCTGCTGGTTTGAGACTGTCTCACTGTGTTGCTCAGGCTAGATGTATGAACTCGGTGCTCAAGTGACCTTCTTATCTCAGCCTCCTGGGTAGCTGAAACTCAGGGTGCACTGTACCCAGCTTGACCTGGACTTTTTTTTTTTCTCTGTGTAGCTTTGGAGCCTGTTGTGGAACTAGCTCTTGTAGACCAAGCTGCCAGGCTGGCCTTGAACTCACAAAGATCTGCCCGCCTCTGCCTCCCGAGTGCTGGGATCAAAGGCGTGCGCCACCACTGCCCAGCTTGACTTGGGCTTTTAAAGATCCCCTCATGCTATAATATTAGGACTTGGTTACTTTTTATTGTATTATATAGATGTTTTACGTTTTGTTTAGTTGATACTTGAATTAGCTTTCTTTCTCCCATTATTTTGTATCTAAGTAATTCAGAGCAATCTTAAAAAAGACATTGGTTTAGGATTGTAAACTGCTCAATTGTTGGTTCTTTTCCATTTTCGTATACAAAACAAAGGGTTTTCTGTTGATGCGCTCATGCATAAGTGTTGTTGTATTTTGTTCTCATTCGTTCCCCACAACACACTGCCTGAATTCATAGATTAATTATTTAATAAAACACTGTAGCTAAGAACTCGGAAGAATCCTCACCCTCGTCTGTGTCCACATGCCGATCCATCTACCCAGAGAGCTGCGGGCCCATTAGGCATGCGTACAGAGTGTGGGGATTTAGTCACTGAAGGTGCTCACAGCCAGGGTGTGGGTTTGGGGTCAGGCGGGCACACAGATGTGTGTATTAGTCATAGACGCTGCCGTAATAGCACACCACAGACTGGTGGCTCAGGTGGCAGAACTGTTCTTGGAGCCTAGAGGTCCAAGATCAAGACCCTAGAAGGGCTGGTTTTCCGGTGTGACTTGCCGTTCTGGCAGGTAACCAGCCACCTTCTCACTTTGTGGCCTTTCTTCTGTGCCCAGGCATTCCCGCTGTCACCTCCTCAGTGTTTACAGTTTCGGTCAGATTGAGGCCCAACCCCCATGACCTCATTCAACCTCAATTACCATCTTAAAAGTAAATATGGTGTAAATATAGTCACAGTAGGGTTTAGGTTAGGATTTTAGTATATGGACTTGGGACTGCGCAGTCCGTAGCAGGATTAGACAGGTGGCTTCAGTTACTGGGATCGGAGGTGCCAAGATCTGGTGGCTGCAGCTGGCAAGGGCTGTGTTGGGATATCCCATGCAGGTGAGCAGAAGAGCGAGCTGGAGCTTGAAGAAGAGGGAAACCACAGTGAGCACTTGCCCAGGACCCACTCCCAGAGAACTCACCCAGCATCGTCATCTCTTCATGAGGGTGGACTCCGGACCCAAACGCCTCTCACAGATTCACCTCTCAACAGTGTTTCTCTGGGCACCAGACTTTATAATAAGTTCTGGCTCATGAGTGTCTGGCCACCCTAACACCTACCTATCTTCTGATTTGCTTATTTTGGATAAGCCACATCCAAAACCTGGTGATGAGTCCGATGATCTTCCAAAAGAAGGAGCTTCTGCCGAAGCTAGGAGGTCTCCCGGTAGGGGTGTGCCCGGAGGGAAGAGGGCAAGCGGGGAAGGGAAGAGGAAGGATGGAGGCAGACAGCAAGGACCACATGCATGCTAGGCAAGCGATGTGCCCTTGCCAGACCTGTGGAACTGGACTGAAATTCTGTCCCACGATGAGGAGGGAGCAGGAGACAGGTCTGGAAGAAGAAGCTTTTCCAGCTGTTTCGCTGGAGAGGGGCGAGGGCACAGAGTAGCTGGAGGGAGGGACGGTGGCTGAGGGAGATTTTTGGTGTTCAATGTTTTGTTTTAAAATGTAGTTCTTGTGAAATATTCAGTACCTAAAAGTTATAACTCTAGGGTAGAAGAAGAATTAAAAGACTGTTCAGGGGCTGGAGAGACTGCTCAGTTGGTAAGAGAACTGCTGTGTACCAGAGGACCAGGTTTGATTCCCAGCACCCACATGGCAGCTCACAACCATTTTTAACTCCACTCCCATGGGATCTGATGCCTTCTTCTGGCCTTTTTGGGAACCAGACATATATGTAGACAAAAACACCCTCACGCATCATTTTTAAAAAAGAAGTGGTCAAAAGAAACAAATGAAGTCTACATATATTAAGTACATGGGACTTTCCAACTGCTATTTTATTTAGTTACTTTTAAACATTCTTTTGTTTTGATTAGAGTGTATGTGTGTGTGTGTGTGTGTGTGTGTGTGCATGTACATGCTGGTGCAGTGCCAATGGGGGCCAGAAGAGGGCGTTGAATCCCCTGGAGCTGGAGTTAGAGGTGTTTTGTTTTGATTTTTTAGCCACTCAGTGTGGGTGCTGGGAACTAAACTCAGTACTCTGAAAGAGCAGCAGGTGCTCTGAACAGCAGATCCACACCTCCAGCCCCTCCAAAACTACTTTAATGAGTTTGGCAAACACTCTCGCAGAACCCAGGTCTTCTCCTGGACATTGTAAACTTGGTGGTTTGCTTGTCCAATGGCAGCTTGTTTAGTAACGATAATCTCTTGGTTAGAATTCATGGGTTAGGTATTATCCACCTTTTTCTGTGGGACAAGGCCTCTCACTAGCCTGGAACCTGCCAAGTACCATAGGCTCTCTGGCCGGCAGACCCAGGGAGCCACCTGTTCTGCCGCCTCCCTGCCATATTCTAAGCCCACAGCAGCTTGTGTCTTATGCACATTCTGGTGACTGAACTGAGGTCCTCACACTTCCAAAGGAACATTTACTGACTGAGCTACCATCCTCTTTGATAGACTAGGTTGGGGCTGAATTTGGGGAAGTCTCAATGACTTCGCTTCCCTTTGGTTGCTTGTTTTTAGACAGGGCAGTCTGTAGCACAAACTGGCTTTAAGCCCGCGTAAGTACTTGGGGCTGGCCTTGCATGTACATGCACACACACACACACACACACACACACACTCTAATAAAAACAAAAGGCCAGCATCCTCCTTCCTATTGGTATTACAGGTGTGTGCCAATGTAAAGCATCACCTCTGCTTGTAGCAGAGAAGCTGTTGATGATAATGCACTGTCTTACGGGCCTGACGTCTGGAAGTATCCTGTAGAAAACAAATCCTGAGATCTGGAATAGGATAAAGCAAATACACTTACGGCCTTTTCCCTCTGCTGTAGAAATTGGTGTGTTGGCCAAGACTTTCATTGACCAAGGGAAGCTCATCCCGGATGATGTCATGACGCGGCTGGCCCTTCACGAGCTGAAAAACCTCACCCAGTGTAGCTGGCTGTTGGATGGTAAGTGCAAATACTCAGGGCCCAGAGTATCTCTGCCCCCTGAAGTAATGAGTTCCGGCAGAATGAGCATCTGGGACTAGGGACCATAATCAGGAGGGCAGTCAGTCACCTTTGAGTCTAATTTTAAAATTTAATTAGTGAACTGATTAACTTGTTTTGAGACAAAGTCTTATGTATCCCTTACTGGGATACTGATAGTTTTCTATCAGCTACAACTTTTGATCCTCTTGTCTTTGCTTCCCAGTTGCTAGGGTTACAGGAATGGGTGGTCAAGGATGATCGAACTCAGGGATGCCAGCATGCTAGGCCGGCATGCTACCAGCTGAGCTATATCCCAAGCCCAGGGGTCTGGTTTTTTATTTGAAAGGAAAGCGGGTGTGGGCAGCATGGTTTCTAGTCTGCTTTCGATACAACTTTAGTTCCTTCCCCATGCTAAAGAATATCCTTTGACTTTTTAAACTTCTGTTGTTCGGCTTTTTGAGACACCCCAGGCTGGCCTTGAACTGTGAACCTCCTGCCTCACAATTCCAGGCCTGCAGCACCACACCCAGCTGAGAATATTTTGTGCTAAGGATCTGCGCGAATGCCAGTTAGACTGAAGAGTGACTTCCATTACGCTGTAGACTTTTCCCAGCCAGAGCCCTGGCAGAATCTCAGGGCAGGGTGGCTTGTATACTCTGCTTACGGGTGTAAGAAGGACACGACACACAAGACAGGCCTTTAAACATGGGACACTTGCCTTCAAGATCCAAGTTCTAAAGCCATCTTGGAAGGGATATGCTAACTTCTCTTCTACTTAGCCCCGTCCTCCACCTTCACAACCAAGTCCTCAGTGCTGCTCACTGAGCCCTGCAGCCCAGCTTGCTTTTGCCCGGCTTGCCATTGCCCGGCTTGCTAGCAGCCAGAGAAAGTGTCCTAATTCCTAACTGTAAAAAGATTCTAGAAGATTCAGAAAGGTGAGGTAGAGAATGAACAAAGGAAGAGGCGGGGTAGAATTCCTTACTCTGGTTTATTAGAGTTAGTATCAAAGAAAAAAAAAACAACTTATGCTTGCTTATAAGTCTGTCAGTATGTGCACAGAATCTTGAGGACTTAAATTTTTTTTTGGAACATGTATAGAAGGGCTCTGGTGTGTAGCCACCATGCTGAAGACGAGTGGCTGTGTATATCAGGCTGCATATATTTATTAATGACATAAATGTTGACTGAGTACCTCCTAGGTACATAAAGCTGTTCTAGGCACTGAACCTAAACAAGAACAAAATCCTTGCCTTCGTGGACAGTATATCTTCTCATAGAAAAGTTTGGATGAGCCCAGGTTCTGCGTTGCTGTGAGTGGAGAGCCCAGAGCAGGCGGGTGCTTGCTTCCTGACAGGAAATATGGACACTTGAGTCAACGTTTTATTCCCAGGTTTCATGACACCTTGCTTCTGTGAGATGCTGGGATTTAGAAGTCCTGGCGACAGGCAGCCTGTGCGGGTCTCTTTAGCTGAAGGAATGGGGCACGTGAAGGTTGAGCGTAGATGCTGCCCGCACAGGGAAGCGACACATTTCCCCAGAGACCTGCGCGTGGCCTTCAGGGGAGCACATCTTGGGATTAGGCTCAAGACAGGGCAACAGCAGAAGGGCCTGGGATGTGGAATATTTGTTGTCATTTCTTTACTGTTGTCCTGTGGCAATGCCTTTTCCTTTAGAAAAACTAAAGCAGATAAAAATGTATAAGAGGAACAGAGTCCTCAGTGATCACCCCACTACACACACACAGCAACTACATTCTTTAATTCAAACAGGCATTCTCTCCAGTAATAATAATAAAAAAAAATCCACATTTATTTGGGCTTCTGGTTTCGGAGGTTTCAGTCCATGCTGCTGGCCATGCTGTTTTGGGGTCGTGTGGAAAGCGTGACTGAATTGAGGCTGTGCTCTTCACGGCGTCATTGGCTGTACCTATGGATTCTCCATCAGTGGTGCACAGCCATCTCCCAGTGATTGGGTCAGCCAGCTGGGGACCAAGACTTCAACACATAAGCTTTTGAGGCATACAGCTTATTATCCAAACTGTAGCATCCACACAGGGGTGCGCGCTGTGGTGGCTGTTCTTGGTTGTCAACTTGACTACATTTGGAATTAGCTGAAACCCAAGCAGCTGTGTACACCTGGGAGGGATTTTTTTTCCTTAAATCATTTAATGTGGGAAGACCCACCAGATCTTTTGAGGTTGGAAGATCCACCTTTAATCTGGGCCATGCCTTCTGCTGGCAGCCCGTGTAAAAGGCATGGAAGAAGGATGGTAAGGGTGTGGGATAATGGTGGAAGGAACTGGCTGCATTTATTGATATAGGCCCTCTGTGTGGAGATTCTAGGTTAAATATGGAAGCTCACACAGTTGAAAAGGGTCCTAAAAGTTTGTTTGAAAGGTTGGCTGAAGTGTTTGAAAAGATGGCCTACTGAAAGGAGTTAGAGATGCTTGGTGTCCCTTGGCTTAGTGTTGATGAACGGATTTTAGGGCTCAGGGAAACTGCAGTGTTAAGAGTGGGTACACTGTGTAAAACCTAATCCACAATGGGAAGGCCCGGAATACATCGTTATTAATCCTCTAAGACACAAAATGGTGAGAGGACACCAGCACATTTGAAGACCCTTGTTGTCACCCCTTTCCTTGTGCCAGACCTTAGGGCTGGAGACGCTGCTTCTCTCGTGGATGGATTAATGCAGTGGGTTTAGTTGGGCCCCAGAGTAGCAGGGGCCAGGTGGCAGTACTGAATCACCAAAGGCAAGGTGATCGCAGTTATCGTAATGGGGAGCATAGGCAAAGCAATGTCCATAATGACCTGACCTGTAGTGGGCAGCACAGGCAAAGGGATTTTTCTGGTGGCATGACTCATATAGACCTTTGGTACTGGCTAATCAATCACAGTGTTTCCAGGCATGAAATCGATAAGAAGCCTACTGCCTTTTTGTTTGATCTGTGTAAGTGGAAAAATTCTCAAGCAAATGAAAAATCTACATTAGATTGTGGCAAAAGGGAATCTTGGCCCATGAACCAATTTCCAGACTTGAGGCAGTTTGCAGACTCAGAGCCACTTGAATGAAAGGATGGGCCACGTTCCCCTGAGGGAGGACCTTGACAAAACACATACGAGTATTATTGTTAGCCTTTCTCCAGTTCTTCCCCCCAAGGGACCTGAGGCCTGTTACAAGGTTAACTGTATACTGGGAGAAAGGAAACAGTCAGGCATTCCAGAGTCTATTGGATACTGGTTCTGAATTAACCCTGATTCGGGGAGATCCCAAATAACACGTGGCCCTCCAGTTAAAGAAGGGGCTTATGGAGGTGAGGTGATTAGTGGAGTTTTGACTGATGTCCAACTCAACAGTAGGTCCAGTAGGTTCCTGAATTCATCCTGCGGTTATTTCCCCCGGTTCCAGAATATATCATTGGGACACGCGTACTTATTAGAAGTTAACAGAATTCTCACATTGGTTCCCACCTGTGGACTGAGGAATATTCTGGTTGAAAAGGGTAAACGAAGTCTTTCGAGTTGCCTCCACCAGGGGAAATAGTGAATCAAAAACAGCATCACATCCCTGGAGGAAGTGCAGACATTAGTGCCACCACCAGGGACCTGAAGGATGCAGGGGTGGAGGCTCCTACCACATCTCCCTTTAACCCTCTGTCTGGCCAGTGCAGAAGCCAGATGGGCATGGAGAATGACAGTGGACTATCAAAAACTCAATCAATAGTGACTCCAACTGCAGCTGTTGTACCAGATGTGGTGTCCTTACCTAAGCAGATCAACACATCATTTGGTACACAGTCTGCATCTATTGATCTAGAAAATGCCTTTTTCCTGGTATCTGTTCCTAAGGGCTCCTAGAAGACATTTGCTGAGGCCAGCAGTACCCGCCTTTACATTTTTACTTCGAGGGTGTGTACACTCTCCAGCCCTGTATCATAACTTAAAAGGTATCTTGATCAGATGTCTCTTCCATAAAATATCACACTGGTACACTAAATTGATGACATGCTGGTTGGACCAAGTGAGCAGAAGGTAGCAACCACTTTGAACTTGTTGGTAACATATGTGTATACCAGGGGATGGGAAATAAATCCAACCAAGATTCAGTGGTCTTCTACCTCAGTGAATTCTTATGAGTCCAGTGGTGCGGGGCACACAGAGATATTCCTTTCTAAGGTGAAGGATAAGTTATTGCACCTGGCCCCTCCCACCACCAACGACGAAGCACAACATTTAGTGGGCCCATTTGGATTCAGGAGACAGAACATTCCCTACTTGGGTGTGTTACTCTGGCTCATATCCCAAGGGACTCAGAAAGCTGCTAGGTTTATGTGGGTCCTGGAGCAGGAGAAGGCTCTTCAACAAGTCCAGGCTGCTGTGCAGGCTGGTTTATCATAGGATCCAGCAGACCTGATGGTACTTGAGCTGTCGGTGGCAGATAGGGGTGCTGTTTGGAGCCTTTGGCAGGTGCCCTGATAGATGAATCACAGAAGATGCCGTTGGGTTTTGGAGCAAGGTTCTACCATCATTTGCAGACAACTGTTCTCCCTTTGAGAGACAGCTCTTGGCCCGCTATTGGGCTTTAGTGGAAATTGAACATTTGACCTGAACTGCCCATCGTGAGCTGGGTGTTATCTGACCCAGCAAGTCAGAAAGTAGGGTGTGCATATCAGCGAGCCATTGTCAAATGGAAGTGGCATATATGTGACCAGGTCTGAGTAGGTCCTGAAGGCACAAGCAAGTTACATGGAGACATTGCCTATGGTTTCTACTCCCATTACAATGCCATCTTCTGCCAAGCATGCATCTGCAGCCTCATGTGGTGCTCCCTGTAACTGGGTGACTGAGGAAGAGAAGACTAGGACCCGGTTTCCTGATGGTTCTGCACATTATACCGGCATCACTTCTTACAACCTGTTTCTGGGACAACCCTGAAAGATACTGCCAAAGGGAAATCATCACAGCCCCGCAGAACTTAGGGCAGTGCACATGGTCATACATTTTATTTGGAAGGCGTGGGCCAAACATGTGACTGTTCACTGATTTATGGGCTGTAGCCAGTGGGTTGGCTGGATGGTCAGGGCCCGGAAAGAGCATGATTGGAAGATTGATGAGAAAGACGTCTGGGGAAGATGTATGTAGAGAGATCTCCGCCAATGGGAGAAGGATGTGAAGATACTGGTGTCCCGTGTAAATGCTCATCAAGGGATGACTTCGGCAGAGGAGGAGCTCAGTAACCTAATATATAGGATGACCTATTCTGTGGACAGTCAGCCTCTTTGCCACACCTTCTCTATCATTGCCCAGTGACACATAAAGTGGCCATGGAGGCAGAAATGAAGGTTATGCATGGGTTCCACAAATGGACTGCTACTCACCAAGACTGCCCTGGCTACAGCTGGTACTGAGGGCCAGATCTGCCAACAGCAGAGACCAACAGAGCCTTCTGTGGAATGAGCTGTTATACTCTATTAGTCTCATTAAAGATATTACAATTGCTTCTCTCAGGATGACTTTCTTCATTATAAATTTTATAGTAAATGCTTGTATTTTTTTTCAGCTTGGGGCTTTATGAAGTGTTACGGGTTGAACTTTTTGCCATTAGCTTTCTTCTTCTTTTTTTTTAAAGATTTATTATGTGTACAGCATTCTGCCTGCATGTATGCCTGCACACCAGAAGAGGGCACCAGATTTCATCACAGATGGCTGTGAGCCACCATGTGGTTGCTGGGAATTGAACTCAGGACCTTTGGAAGAGCAGCCAGTGCTCTTAACCTCTGAGCCATCTCCCCAGCCCCACCATTAGCTTTCTTTGGAGGCTGTTTTCCCTCGATCCAGGTTCCTCAACAGTCATTTTATCGCAGTGTAAGGAAGGACTAAGTCATAAGCAACATTTTCCACGTCCCAGCATTAGCGAGATGTGTTTTTAGCTCTAGCAGATCATTGCATATGCATTTTAGCCTTTGTCACCTTTGGGAAATTTATTATTTCTATCAATTTTAGCTTCCCCATGTGTTCTGGACAGGATGTTCCTCGTCATAACATTGTAAAGTAAACCACTTGGGATCAGAATACTATTTCAAATTCCCCAGTGTACTCGTGTCTATTCTGGGACTCAATAATCAGTGCTGGTTGCTTTCTCTGTATTTTTGAACCACATTGTTTAAACTGTTTTAGCTGCACTGGCTGCATGTCTCATTTTTCAGATGCCTGAGGCCACATGTTTGCTATTTCAGAGTTTTGTGCTTTCAGCTGTGTAGACTACAGCTGAGCATTCCCGAACACACTAAGTCCCAAACTGGACACTTTCTGACATTACTGGATCTAGATTTCAGCAACAGGGGTGTTCAGACTACAAAAATTGTTTTTCATGTGAGGGTCTGCACCTCTGTTTTGCTTTCTGTCATATTCCAAACACAGCTTTCTGAGATTTTTGAGTGAAGATAAATCTTTTTATTTTCTTTTCTCCCCCCCCCCTTTTTTCTTAAGATAGAGTCTCACAGTGTAGCCCTGGTTAGCTTGGAGTTCACTATGTAGACCAGGCTGGCCTTGAATCAGCCTTCTTCTCTCCATTTCTGTCTTATTTTTAAAAGTGTGTGTGTGTGTGGTGGTGGTGGTGGTGGTGGTGGTGTTAGCCTGAAGCTGTCAGATTCTTTGGAGCTGGAGTTATAAGGTGGTGTGAGCCACTGGATGAGAGCACTTTGTGTTTGGCTGGGGTTTTTTTTTTTTTTGGAGGTCTTTTGCTTTGCCTTTTTTTAATTTCTGTTTTGTTTAGTTTAGGGAACTGTGGTGACTTACACTTGTTTCGTTTAAGATCATTCGAGAGTGTTCTGCTTGCATGTCATGTATGTGTACCATGTGCATGCCTGGTGCCCATGGAGGCCAGAGACTAAAATTCGAACCCCTACGGCTGGAGTCATGGACGGCTTTGAGCTGCCATGTGGGTGCTGGGGACTGAACCTGAGTCCTGCACAACAGCAGCAAGTGCTTTAAACCACTGAGCCACCTCTCCAGTCCCTTGTTTGCTTTTAAGACAGAGTCCATGTAGCCAAGACTTTGAACTCCAGATCCTCCTGCCTCCACTCCCCGAGAGCTGGGATGACAGGCGTGCCGTCACACCTGACAGATCCAGTGTCGCTGGTAAGCACGGTGGCAGGCAGCCAGTTCTCCTTTACTTTTCTCTGCACTGGCTTCCAGCTGTTTCACCGAGGCTTACCCACCCCGGAAGGACAATGTGCTATGTTACACAGAAACACCCTGACAGGCACACTCAGAACGTGCACGCTACAGTCAAGCAGACACCACAAAAGTCAATCACAGTTGTGTTACAGTTCTGGTCCACCTGCCTGGTTTCAGTCCTTGGATTCAATTTGCCTAAAACTAGTGTTTTTTTTTTCTTCCACTCCTCCCTCCTCACGTAAAGGTTTTCCAAGGACGCTTCCACAGGCAGAAGCCCTGGATAAAGCTTACCAGATAGATACAGTGATCAACCTCAACGTGCCCTTTGAGGTCATTAAACAACGCCTCACTGCTCGCTGGATTCATCCTGCCAGTGGCCGAGTGTACAACATTGAATTCAACCCTCCCAAAACTGTGGTGAGTAACTGCAGCGGGGGCTGACACACAGCCGAATGTCCCCTCCAGCTCTCCTACCCTGGCGGGCATGGCTCTGTAAACCTGCACTGACCAGGACTACTGCAGGGTATTACTAGATGAGTCTAGTCCACTCAAGCCTGGTAGTAAAGACGCGTTCCTCGGCAGCGGGCCAGCTACCCACTCAGAAGTCCTGTTCTTTAACCATGAAATGTCCCCTATAGGCTCACTGTGCTGACTGCTTGGTCCCCAGCTGGTGGTGTAAGCTTTGAGGTGGAGCACACCCGGAAGAAGTAGGTCACTGGGGCAGTGCCTCGCAGATCATGCCTGATCCGTGTCCCTTCCCCCTCTCTGCTTCTTGTGCATCCTATGAAGGAAGCCACATACACACCCCACACACACACACAGACATACACATATAGACATACAGAGACACAGACACACACACATGCACACATGTATATGCAGACACATATAGACATACAGAGACACAGACACACACACACACACACACACACACACACACACACACACACACACACACACACACACCGTGATGTTCTGAAATCCAAGCACCCAAGCAGCCAAGATCTGAACCCTCTGAAACTACGTGCCCAAATAAATAGTTCGTCCCTTCCGCTTGTTTTTCTCAGGTGTTAGTTACAGCAATGAGAAACCTGACACAGAAAAAAAACTATGGATTTTCTTACTCCGTGCCAGGGTGTGAGTGAAGGGCAGAGGCAGTGGGGATTTGCAACGCTGGCTTACAGCTGGAATTTCTTCTACCTCCGAGTGGCCCACACCTGGGAACCAACACTTGAGGACCTGGGCCTAAGAACAGAGAGGAGGGGCTTCCACATCCAAACCGTACAGCACCCTAGGGCTTCTCACAGCTGCACTAGGGTTTCTGCCTCTAGTTTGGATCCAGTTTGCTAAAATGTTAGCCCATTTTTGTGATTGGTGCTAGGATACAGAGGATGTCTTCTCAGATACCTTATTACTGAGCTGACGTCCTTCCAACGCTGCCTTAGGGCATCGATGACCTGACAGGAGAGCCTCTGATTCAGCGCGAGGACGACAAACCAGAGACGGTGATCAAGAGACTAAAGGCGTATGAAGCCCAGACAGAGCCAGTCCTGCAGTATTACCAGTGAGTTTCTGCTTTTCTCAACTTCTCTCGTACAATCAGCTTTGATTTTCCATATGTTACAGCTGCAATATTAAGCTCCCAGAAGCCCCAATTCCAGCTGGCTTGAGCAATGAAGAGATTTCTAGGCGGTTGTAACAAAGTAGGCAGGGCCTCAGTCTCCAGCTTTCCTCTGTTTTGCCCGTCTCTTAGTTTGACCGGCTTCTGTGTTCTGACTTTGCTTTGTCCCTCCTGCTTGGTTGCTGGTATTTGCCAGAAAGGCCACGCCTTCCTCTTTCTCGAAGGGCTGAGGAGTAAACCTTTATTTAGTGAACCAAAGCTCCAAGCATCACTCAGATGAAACACTACAGCTGCTGGTCAGGAAACCTCATCCTTACTGTGGTAAGCCTGGGCTACTGCCAGCTCCAGAATCAGTAATGGGGCTCTGGAGGGTTGACACAGGTTAGTCCACATCCAAGGTTTGCAGGCTCATTTCAATCCACATTCTTCCGTGTAGTGGAGGGCAGGAACCAGTGCTGGGGCAATGAGCCCTGGAGAGCCCCACCAAGTGTGCCAAGAGAGGCCACTTAAGCATAGCATATCAAATGACAGCCAACTGTCAGAATCATATGTGGTCAATAGTATTTGAAAGCTCCCGCTCACACGTTTTTATGTGTTCTTCGAGGAAGTCAGTATCAAACACGGAATATGAGAATTACCTGTCGCAGGCAAAGAAGCAGTCTGGCTTCCTTCCTTAGCCCTTCCTTCCGTCTTCCGGGGATGAGTGCTGCTCTTTGCTTTCACTGCGTCCTGCGAATGATCGGGGCCAAAGCAGTACATGCCCCAGAGTCAGAAGGCCCAAGTTCAAAGCCCAGCTCGCTATTCAGTTGACATGGCCCTCACCTCTCGCTTAAGTCCTGGTTTCTCTTCCACAAAACATGGATGAGGTTAGAGTTAACGTGCAGACCTCATCACACTGTCCCGGATGCACAGGAAGCGCTGGACATGCATCAGCTGCTACTGTGGTGGCCACTGCTGCTACATTAGTGCTACATAAGCGTGCAGGGAAACCGGAACCAGTCTCGGGATTTCTGATAGCTAATTTCCGAAGGGCGAAATTACGAGAGTTGGCGACTCCCTTTTTACAGCAGCCATTACTTTAAGCTTGTGCTTGTATACTGAGCCTGGCTCTATAACCCTGGTAAGGCATTTCTCCTCTGCGCCACTGACTCCATGTTTACGGTCAGTCAGTGTTAAATACCGGCTTTATAGAATTCTTATAAAGGGGCCTGGAGCGAGAGAATTGCTGCAGAGGCTTAGAGCGGTCCTCAGCTATGGAATCAGTCACTGTTGAGGACTCTGCTGGTACTGTGCCCGGCCCCTGTCTAAGCAGACAATTAGACCCAGTTCCTACAAGACTCCTAGAAAGTCACCTTGTATATAAAGACAGGAAAAGTGTGCAAACACCATGTATTGTGCAATGAGATACAACGCGGCTTATCATCAGATATCATCCACCCTGGCTTAAGTAAACCAGGGTGTGTATGTGGAGGGTTAGTCCTATACTCAAGAAGTCCCAATACAGATGGCCTGCCTAGGGGCTTAAGGAATGTCATCAAAACTCAGCCCTTCCAGCTCTATTCCCTGTGCTGACTTCAGTCCAGGTGGCCGCAGTGTCTTCTGACTTTAGCTCAGCTCCTGCCAGCTCTGCTAACTCAGCAGAAAAGAGCCATCTCCCCCCTCCCACGCCAGCTAAAGTCATCTGATTGATGGCGATTGGCTTCAGCCATGACTTGTTGAAGAGGGGGTGTGGGAGCAGTCTCACTTGAGCCTCGAGTACTGAGTGTGCGCACTTGACTGTCTGTCCACAGGACTCACAATAGAGAAAGAAGGCCTTGTGCCTGGGCAGACAGTAATACTCCCAAGAGGCAGGGTGGAGGAATGCCTAGAAGGATTAGTTCTGATACAGGGTGGAGGTTGGGGAACGCTACAGAAGTTAGTGACTTGGGGGTCTTTCTTTCTGGGCTCCTAATGCTTCTTGACATAAATTCACGCTTTTCCACCTAAGATCAAAGCGTGGACTTATGGCTTACACTCTCCTTATTCCCGGGGAATGCTCATCTGCCTAGAAACGCGGTGTTCTTACTCTTCGGAAGACTGATTTTTGTAGCCAGAACCATCTCATTACAGAGAAATTACAATGGCAAATGTTCACGTACAGTACAGCGTAGGAGGAATGGGTTCCTGTAGTTCTGCCCCGGTAATACCGTAGCTGATACTGACGTGTCTCCAGGAAGCTTTCCTGTCCGAAGCTTGCTCTTCTGAGTGCTCTACCTGCCCGAGGATATAGACGCTTAAGGGCTTCTCCTTTGCACATACTCCCTTTGCATCAGTTTCTCCGTAGCAGATGCTTTCACCCGGAAAACAGCTGCCGTTATTTAAATTAACCACGACAAATGTGAGTTGTCAACAAGGGGTCATTTCGTCCCAGCGACAGCCTAGTGAGATCAGCTGCAGAGCTATGGCAGCCGTTTCTGGAAAGTAACAGATCAAGTTATATATCTGCTCTTGGGTGCAAACCAATGTGCACACCCAAGAAACGTGTGTGGGTCCGGGAGTATAGAAGCTTAGGGAGGTCCGTGTGGTGTGAGAAGCAAACCCCAGGATTCTGAGCCCACACTTCATCCTCTCTCTCCCCTCCTCAACATTGGAGTAAAGTCACTCTTCGATGGCTGGTGTGTCATCGTGACAAGCCAGACAACCTGCAGGGGTAAACAGGGAACTCTGCCAGGAGGAAGATTCAGGAAGGTAGACTAGAAGGGAAGGGAACTTGGCAGAAAGGAGAGAGGAGGACTGTTAGAAAAATTTCAGACTTCAGTGGGCAAAGCGGTACTGAATGCTGGGATGGTGTCCGTTTCTAACCTGCCAACCCGAGGACTGAGGCTGAGTCCCTTCCCAGAAGGCATCTGTAAGTAGGGTAGTCTGGGCTTCACAACAGTGAAGCACAAGTTTAGGCTTACCCAGCCATCCAGGCTCAGTCTGACGGCTGACATCTCTTTAAAGAGCCCCTTTCCGTATGCCAGAGGACAAAACCCAAATTAGAATCTAGATTTTGCTATGCCCAGCCAAGTTCGTTCCCCCAGGTCAGAGACCTAACCTCACAGACTTCTAAACTCACATGAATTTTACAAATTCCTCTGAAAAGGCTCATTACCTATCTACCTACCTATTTATTTTGTTTTTCATCTTTAGGAAAAAGGGGGTCCTGGAAACATTCTCTGGAACGGAAACCAACAAGATCTGGCCCCATGTATATTCTTTCCTACAGACGAAAGTTCCAGAAACTACCCAGAAAGCCTCTGTTACTCCCTGAGGAGGGCGTTAATTAGCAGGGAAACGGGGCCTCCTCGCCTCGCCTGTTTTTCGAAGCTCTTTTCCTAAGACTTCTCTGAAAATTATGACTTACTCCTAATGGCTTTCTTTTGGATGTTACTAAGGCCGTGCCAAATGAGTCAGACACTAAGGCTGATCTGTTAAAATAACCTTGTGTGTTTAATCTAGTTGTCTTCTGTGGATGTGCAATTAGAAAACATCAGAGATGCTGAAACTCAAAAAAGAAAATCAAAAAAGAGCAACTGGTAATTGTTCGCCCCGTTAAGTCAGTGGCTGATCATTTTCATGTTTTTCTGGAAAAGAGTTTAAAAATTTATACATCACTTGAGGCAGATAAATATCTCATTAAAGGCTTTTGCATAAGCCAACCCCCCCCTCCCCAATGTCTTCTAGCCCCATGGGATGTGGTGTTTGGGGGGACTGTCTATAGATTCCAGAAAGCATCTGGCTTTATTTACAGATGTTGCCAGATGCAAACTCTGCTGCCTTTGCAGGAAAAGCAAGGGCATAGGCTACCCTGCAGTGTCCTCCAATTTGCTGTACAGAAGCAGCCATGGCAGTTAAGAACATGTGACTTTGATATGGCTTGTTTTCTTTTCCAAACTTGCATGTACCAAGAGATATGTGTTGACGAAGTTCTCGAAGGAGCACTGGCAAGCAACAATCTCACACGTCACTCAGGACCTACCTGTTGGTTTCTTTCATACAAATGGACTGTCTGCCTGGATGAGCAGTGATATATATAGAGGGAGGGATAGAAGAACATCCACGGCAGTTTGCCACTTAAGTAGATGTGGTATGCGGGGGACAGCCCCTTGACAGAAAGACCAATCAACTAGCTAACCAACACGTACAGCAACAAAAGGCATTCGCAGCAGGGGTTAAAAGGCACCGTAACTGAGTTCCCTCAAGGATGTGTATACAAAAGGCATTTGCAGCAGGGGTTAAAAGGCACAGTAACTGAGTTCCCTCAAGGATGTGTATATGGCTATCAAAGTCCTTGATTTCAAGAGCCTCTTGTCTCAGCCTCTCAAGTGCTACCAGTTGTCACCCGACTTCACTGGGAACAACACTTCTGGTTCCATCTAAGCAACCTCCTCTTCCACCTGCAGCACTGTGGCTCCAACTCAGCCTTGCGTGCTGGGTGAGCACCTTGCCACTGCCGCATCTCCAGCCCTTAGTCTTTTTTTTTTTTTTTTTTTTTTGAGACAGGATCTCATTATGTAGTTCTGGCTGTCGCAGAACTATGTAGACAAGGCTGGCTTCAAACTCACAGAGATCCGCCTGCCTCTGCCTTCCAAGTGTTGGGATTAAAGGTATGAACACCTGACCCCAGCCCTTACTTTTTGAGACAGGGCCTCACTATGTAGCACAGGCTAACTTGAAATGATGTAGTCCAAGCCGGCCTCATGTTCATGATCCTCTTGTTTCAACCTCTTGAGTACTTAAATTACAGGTATATACCACTAAACCAAGCCTGAGAAACCAACCATTTTAAAACTTCAGCCACTTTAGATTCCTTAGTGGGGCAAGGACATGTCCTTAATATTGTGGCCAAATGTAAGAAGATATGAGAAATGGAAGAAAAAACAACTCTACCTTCAAGAAAGATGTACTCTTTATTTTACTTGGTGCTAAATCAAAGAATCAAGCCCTTGTACAAGCCTTTGAAACTTTGGCCTATTTTATTTCAGAAACTTAAGTACAGATGCCACCAGGTGGTTCTTATACATCTGGGAGTGGGGAAGGGATCTTTTGATTTCTAAATTTCATTGTTGAACTTTCAAAATGGACACACCTTTAAATAGGATTACAACGAACATCTTGTCTTTTGTGTTTCTATATGCCTTATCTGAATGTTGGTTAACTGGGTTCTAACAATGTTGTGAACTTCTTTAACTTGGGAATGATCAGCAGGTTCTGTTACACGTGGTGATTTCAGCACTGTGATGTTGCCCTTGGCTGCTCGACCCCCAACCTCTCTCCTGTCTGCTGCTGTGGCTTCTCACTGGCTTCTTTCTAATAAACAGTCTAAACACAATGCATTTTATGACATTATCTCCTGCTGTATTAATACAGTCACACTAGTTTCCATGACACTGTAGATGCTGAGGTCAAGAGGTTGGAGAACATGAAGTGACAAACTTTTTCTTCCTTTGACCAGAACAACCAAGAATTTGTATGCACATCCATTTGGGAACCGTGTGGCTTCTATTAGAACAGGCAAAGACCAGTTTTCTGCTGGATAGGTTAATGTCAGACAACTGATAAAGCTATCATTGCTGGGGCTGGACAAATGGCTCAGCAGTTAGGTACAATGGCTACTCTACCAGAGGACCTGAGTTTGATTCCCAGCATCCACATGGCAGATCATGTAACTCCAGTTCCAGGGCATCCAATGCCCTCTTATGGCCTGCAAGGGCATTACGCACACACACATTGCACAAACATACATACAGGTAAACACCCATACACATAAAAAGAAAAAAATCATTACTGAATACATCCTGCTAAAAATGCTGTGATGACCAGTGCAAGAGCTTTTATTTTTGTGCCACATGGAACAGGCATGAGCTGAATGCCCTGGGCAAGAGCACTTTGTCTTCTCATTTTCAAAATCTCTTCATTAATAACTAGAGCTAGCACCTAAAGATTTTCAATCTGTAAGTTAGGATTAATTTTTTTTAACAGAATAGTCCAACTGGGCTCAAAAGCGCTGGTAAAAGCCAGTAAGGTTTCTGAATCTGTGGCATTCTCCTGTAATATTTTCTTAAAGATTTCATTTAGTGTGTATGTGCACATGTGTGCGGGTACCTGCAGAGGCTACAGAGGATGTCAGATCTTCCTGAACTGGAGTCACAGGAGCTTGTGGAGCACCAGACATGGGTGTTGGAAGTCAAACTGGCCCTTTGCAAAAGCAAGTGCTCTTAACCAAAAACTCACCCTTCTAGCCCAAGTTTTTAAAGGTCTCTAAAAACTGTTAGGTTTTTCTATTTACAGCACCAAATAGTGTCATGTCATGCCAAGTGTAGACTGGCCCAGCAGCTTCCTATTTCCCCAAGGGATTCCAAGTGTTGCAAACCCATACCAGGTGAATCAGCTTCCTGGACAACCTATGAAGTAGTACAAACAGACCCACACAAGTGGGTACTGAAGGCTGCAGGATCTAAGGCTCTTCTGGCTAAATGAATGGTATGCTGGAAAATGGAAATGGGAATCCCAGCTCGGACAAGCACCACCTTTTCCACATCAATTTAAGAACTGAAATCTGACTTGTTCTGAGAATAGTAAGGTGGTTTTTGTTTTTCTCTGAAATACCCCAGGATTAACTTGAGAATCACCTTGCCTATACTTCTATACTGTCATGAAAACCACTTAGTAATGGAGATATGTGTGCTCATTGGGAAGCATGTTAATTCACTTAAAAATTTTAAAAAATTTTAAAAATAAACTTAAAATTTACAGTAATTGTGTGCGTATGTGTTCTTCTGTCCATGTATGACGGTCTGATGAACTTAAGGAGTTGGTTCTCCTGCCACCATTTAGTCCCAGATACTCAACTCGGGTACTCAGGCTTTGCAGCAAAATCTTTTACTCAAGTGAGCCATTTCAACCACCTTTACTCACTTTAAAATGATAATATGAATGCTAGTCTGAAAAAAGCCTAATATTTCTGAAGAGAAATTATATCCTAAGTTTATGTGGTGCTGGGGATACAATCGAGGGCTTCATGCACCCTGGGCAAGAACTCTACCAACTGAATTGTATCTTAAGTCCCAGCTGTTTCATTTAAAAAAAAATATTTTATTAAATAACACATAAAATTTACCAAGTAAAACAACAGTCTTTGTTGATTATTTTGATGTCAAGTATTTTTTTGCTGCTCAGTTTGAACATAGATTCCATAGATTAGGGAAAAATTTTCTAACCTAAGTATGAATTATCTATTTGCTAAATATTACTATTCTTTACTACTTCTTAAGAAAACAAGAGAGGAATTTGCATTTTTTGTAAAAATTTGTACCAATTATTTTGGTAAGAGATAGCCAGCTCTCAATACTAAGGACATTTTCAAAGTGAAGGAAATAAAAGGACTCAAATATACTGTCATTTTGTTTTGTTTTTTTGAGACAGGGACTCTCTATGTAGACTAGACTGTCCTCTAACTCAGAGATCCCTCCCCTCTGCCTCCCAAGTGCTGGGATTAAAGGCATGTGCTACCACACCCAGCCCAATCTACTGCTGTAATACTAAAGACCTGCCAATGACTAAGTTACCATCCTTAAGTGAAAATTATGACACTCATTAGTGGTTCCCCCAAACAAACCAATCACACTTTTTTCCTTTGGGAAAAAAAAAATTCTAGTCAAATGTCAAAAGTTTTTTTTTTCTTAACCAATTTTTGTCTTAGAAAACAAATCCAAAATAAACTTTAACTATATACTCACTTTGTTATTACTTTTTTGTCACCAGTTTTTGGGCATTAAGAGTTTAAATTATAGAAGGCAAAAATGAAAGTCACAACCATTTGACTGAACACAGAGAGGCAGACAAGTGTGGGCAGAAGTGAAGTCGACGTGGAAACCTGTCAGCCCAGTAGCACTTGGATTTGTTCTGTCTGTCTGTCCGTTTGGTGTGAAGAGGGTAACTGAGACCATGCTCAGACAAGAAGAAAAAAGAAGAGAATACAACAACAGAATACAACAGAAACAAAAAAATCTTCCATGATTAGGTCACTGATTAAAAAAATTACAAGCCAGTGAGCACTACCATATAAATTAGTCAAACATTTTATTATAGAGTATATATTTTTATATCAAAAGCACAAAAAGACTTTTATTCTGGGAACCAGGAAGATTGACATTACAGGAATATGATTCAACGATTCCAGTCCATTTCCACAAGTACTGGGCACCCCATCACCTAAGTCAGCCCCACTGGCCGAAAAGGCAGATGGAGCTGAGGTCACAGCTGTGACCCCTGCAGCAGCTCAGCATGATTTCCTTACTCAAACTGAGACCTGCATTCCCAACCCCAAACACCCACTTTCCAAATATTTGCTACAAATTGAAGTGGGTACTGAGCCAAAGATTACACTCAACTATAATGCTCCTGTAAATCGGAAGATTAATCCTCAAATAATAAGGATATCATAATTGGCACTGTCATCTAATTCTAAATAAAAAGAATCATCAAACATCCTGGTGGACCTGCAGTGACTTACATAGGAAGAAGTAAAGCTCAGAAGCATCGGAACTGAGCTAGAAGCGAGTAACAGCTGGAGTGACACCCACCACGCCGAGGGTGACTGTTACCAAATTCTCAGACATGGTCGGCAGCTCAAGGCAGCTTAGCTCTCCATTTCTCCAGGCTTCACCAGAGGGAAACACACAAGAACGGTGACTTAACAATGACCTTACTCCTCCTGTTTGTTCTCACAGGCCGTTACTATTCTTCAAAACTTACTCCCTGAGAGGTCCCAGACTACGTCAAGTAAAGAAGTCAGAGTAAGCTTGCAGTTCATCTTGTTGGAAAACAGAAAACTGTATCGCTCTCTACACATGCTACACTCCTTAATAGTTAACAGTCATTAGGACAAAGTCAACTCACTTCTCAACAGTTCTGAAACTACTTGAGGGATGTCATGTTTTTAATATCGAATTTATAGTCAAGGAGTTAACTGGTGGTGTCGAAAATACAAATGTAAATATTACCTTAAAACAATAATTTGTGTCATCCAGTTTACCGATTAGTAAAGTAGGTTACCACTACCGATTTATTGCTTTTAATGTGATGAACACCAGATGTGACAGCTGAACTTTGCAGTGGGACACAAGCACACTGTTCTCTTTCTCTCCGTGAAACGGGACATGTACGTATCCGCGTTACAACTCTGTAGCAGATGCCTCCTCGATCAACCAGTCTTGTAAACATTGCATTGTGCAGATTTTCATACTTTGATTCCAAAATTAACAACAGTTAAAGGCAAATTTAGTAACTGAGGGGTGGGGGAAGAGTCCAGTTTGACTTCCTGCAACATATGGTACCGCTCCTCCCTTCAGAAACAAAACAAAACAACAAAAACCCTAGCAGCACATAAAAAAAGTCGCAAAACATTTCAGTACTCTTTTCCCTCCCATCAAAAATTGAACAAAATAAAGTGCAGCACCCATAAAAGTGTCAAGAAAATAGCCAAGCTCTTCCTTCTTGTAACAAAATAGTCCTTGGCCTCAGCAGTCCTAACTGAATCACACAGTGTCCATCATTCTGTCCTCGTCTTCTTTCTGTGCCTCTGAGTTTAAACTGCAGAGGGCTGTGCTGACAGAACACTGAAGATAATCTGGATTCTGGGGAGAAAGGAGAAGGAAGACACCTGGTGAGCAGCTCCACACCTGCGCATCGCCTCTGCATCTGGGTTCACGTTCTCTAGTCTGCTGCAGCCCAGCAGATAGGAAAGAAAATGGATTTATTGAGTCTACTTGGGCTGAAACCCACAGAACTAAGGGTAGGAAAATATTATTTAATCCAAAGAGATGTGATAAAGACAGAGTGGACATATGTGAACAAAATGTAATACTACCTTTTTAGCCCTTTCAACAAAACTAAGCGTAATTCTTTAACCATACAAGGACAAATTTCCCCATAAGCATATATTTTCATAAATATGGCTTCTAGGGGTCTGGAGAGATGACTCAATAGTTAAGAGCACCTGTTCTTCCATAGGACTAGGGTTTGGTTCCCAGCATCTACATGGTAGCTCACAACCACTTGAAGCTCTAGTTCCAGAGGCTCCAATGCCCTTTTCTGACTCTGTGGACCCTGCACGCACATGGTGCACACACATGTATTTAGGGAAAACATCCATATATATATATATAAAATAATAAAATTTTTTATTCTGTTAAAATAAAGTTTTTAAGTCAGGAAGTGGTGGCACATGCCTTTAATATAAAAGTCGATATTCTTGTTATATATTACCATATTTCCACAAAGTAGTGCTAGGTTTTTGGAGACATCCACTTCAGATTCCAGAGCCCTTCAAGACCAAACTAACAGTAACTCTAGCTTGATACTCAGAATTAAAAGCCATCAATATCCCTAAGTTAAGCGACACTGAAATTCCACTGGTTGCCCCTTGGTCAGTCTGTGAGCATTTCCACTTGTCTCGGTACACATTCTCCGCAAGAGCACAGGAATCCGTGCAGTGTAGGACTCCTAACTGGGGAAGGACACATCAGCCCTACCACTTACTCTGTTGACTTTAGGCAAACTAATTAACCTCTGTAATTTTCAATTTACTTATGTGCAAAATGATTTTAAATAATCACAGCATTTTTAAGATTAAATAATACATTTCAACATATTGTACAACCCATGAAGTGATATAAAAATGGTAAACCATTATTACAGCAAGATTCTTTTCAGACTTCAAGACTGTCAGCTTGGTCCCTTGGGTGCCTCCTTCTTCCATTTCCTTCATCCAGCCACTACTCTTATGCGACTAACAACAATTTGGGCAGTACTCCTCTCCCTGAGGCTGTCTAGGTCAGGGTGCCTAAATTCTCACCCTGTAAGGAGCAACTAGTCTATTAACCCAGAGTACTTAAGTATGAAGGTTCCTGATAATAATTCAAATGATACCCCTGTGAGCACCCTTCAGCCCGCCCCGCCCCGCCCCGCCCCCCCATCCCCGTTCCTGAAGTCTGCAGTGGGAGCCTCCAGGCTTCTGAGGGGCCAGTCTCCAGTTTCCTGGTTGGGTGCTGAGAATTTTAACCCTAATGTTCACCGTTTTTTGAATAAAAGTTTTGTTCTTTTTGGCAAAAAAAATAATAATAATTCAAATGATAAAATTACACGGCTCCAGCCTTTTCTACACGGTGACAGTGGAGGCCTAGCCACTGGGGTCAGCTGTAACTGCTATGTATGAGAATGACTTGCTTCTCTCCAACCGGGCACATCTTCTTGGTAATACAGGTTGCTTAGATTTTAATATGTGTAAAGGACCAACGACATCCTTTAAGTCTCTTTTTCCTCTGCATGCATTAGGTGACTAAGTTTATCTACTGCCTTTGACATCATCATAAAACTCCTTGGAAAAAAACCTGCTTTCTCACGTGCTACTTCTCAATATTGTAAGTAACATTAAAGAAGTGATCTGGGGGCTGGAGATGGCTCAGCAGTTTAGAGCACTTGCCCCCTTGCAGAGGTTCAGGGTTCACTTCCCAGTACCCACGAAGTGGCTCACAACCACGTGGTAACAAACAGTTCCAAGACATTCAAAGCCCTCTTTGGCCTCCCTGTTTGGGCACCAGGCACACGTGTAGTACACATATATACAAGCAGGCAGAATATTTTCATACATATAAAATAAAGCAAATCTTAAAAAATTAAAAATAAAGAAATGATCTGTAGGCATCTTTAGGGGCCTACTCCTGACATGTCTAATTAAAGGAGAACACTAGTGATTATTTAAAGTCAGAATGCGAATATTTACATACTTACATTACACTGAAAATGGTTTTGGTTGAGATAAGTATAACCAATTGCTTTCCTTACATTAGGTTAAAGTGCTAATGTGAAATTTAACAGCTGTTTAAAATACATGTTACTAAAATGGTAAAATTATAGTGCCATAAGGTCAAGAAATGGAAAATCTCAATTTTTACCATTATATGAGGCTTAAAGATAAATACAGGACTCTCCTCATATTGTCTTCTGAATGACACTTTCCATGTCCCCATGCAGACAACAGAATAAACTGGCTAAAGCTGGTCTTAAAATCTTGGAGCCTGGAAATGAGAGATAACTGGGCTCTATTAAGCTGCTAACTCTAAAATCACAATGGGCAGGGACTGTCTGGCACTACCTTAAGGCTCTACCAACTATACTAGTGATCTGCTCTCCTCTTTCCACTGATGACACTTTGTCATGGTGATAGCATAGCCTTTATCTTTATCTAACATCAGACTCTGAGAAGGGTCAAACAGTTCATATACTATTACTGAATATATAACATACAAAAAGTGCTACTTAACAAGGTATTAATCACATAAAGCCATGTAAAAGATCGCTGTAGCTTCCACTCACATGTCTGCTTTCAACCTAATTTCATCCTTTAAAAAATTGCTAACAGCGTATTTTACTCAGATGTTGTGAGGAGCCACCTGAGTTTATGACTGAGATAACTAACAGGCAGTGACAATTGGCATAAAAATGTTTAGCCACAGCTCATCTTTTCCACAGTAAAATGAGACAGAAATTGGTATCTCTAAGAGGTAGAAGAAACTCAATGCCAAAGCATGGAATGAAATGAGACTAGGGGTTGTTGTTTGTTCGTTCCTTTGTTCATTCATTCATTCATTTCAGAGACAAGGTCTCTCAACATACCCCTCACTGGCCTGGAGCTCAACACAACCTCACACTCACAGAGAGATACAACTGCCTCTGCTTCCTGAGGGCTTGAATTAAAGGCAGGAGCTACTACATCAACACTAAGGGCTATTTTTTGAGGCAAGAATATTTTAAGTGGTCATACATACATTATACATGCGTGTGCTAAAGAACAAAATTATGGACACTATGAAATGAGTGTTCCCTTTCCCCACTTACCTGTGATAAGGAGTCTAAGGAGCCTATGCATCCAACACTAGAATGGGGAACATGATTCTGAACTGTCACAGATTGAAAGCTCTGTGATTGGGCATAAAGTCTTACTCTTGACTTGAAAGCTTCAAGTTCATTTTTGAATGCTTCAAAATAACCTTCTTCCTCTGCCTAGAACATAAACACAAACAAACAAAAAGGTTGTTTCTGGACGACTAAACCACAGAGTAAATTTCAAAAGCACATAACAGAGTTAGAGTAGAGGCAGTAAAGAAAAAATATAATGTCAAAATGCAGAAACCAGCACAGTCTCCTGGCAGATTTGTGAGCAGTTTCTTTTACAGGCACATTTACAAATAGTTGGTCGGCTCTAAGCTTAATTCTGCATCAGCAAAATTAACTAACAGCAGACAACACTCCTACACATGTACATGGAGCAGGAGTGGCCTGGTGGTGCAGCTTTTAAGACCAGCTCCTCAGGCGGATCTCTATGAGTTCAAGGCCAGCCTGGTCTACAGCCAGAGCTACACAGAAACCCTGTCTCAAAAAAAAAAAAGCAAAAACAAGTTATTGTTTATAGCTTTTATTTTGAGATAGGGAGGGGCACTTGCTTGGCATGCACAAAGCCCTAGGCTCAATCCCTACAACTGCAAACAAACTGTATCAACCTCTCATGTTCACTTTATCCTCACTTCACTGGGGAGAGACACCATAACCTCTCTAGTACATCTCTATCCTGGCAAGTCTCTATTTGTAAAAGTTATAGAAGACAGACTCAGCAGTCAACTTAATTATTGTAAGGATATTTAAAGTTTTGTAGCTTAGCAAGCGTCTGCTTGGCATCTGGAAATAAACAAGCACGGTAACTTAGGCTGAGGGAAGGGACTCGCTGTGGCATCCAATGATATAGGCGTTCTCCATGAAAAGCCCCTCTCTACTGACAGAGGCTTCTTTTTAAACATTTCTTCTATGTGTACCTGGCACGGTGTGTGTCCCAGGCTAACAACATGCTGCCTTTAAGTTCAAGGGGTAGAAAGACTTTGTCAATGGAGTTTAGATTGCAGAATTTGGTTGAGATTGTACATTAGTTCCGGGTTAAATAATGGAAATTATGTTCTGGGAGGATATCCTGTCTTTTTAAATAATTTTCTTAGTTAAACTTAACATCTTACTGTAGTAACAGCTAGACAGAACTTGAGCAGACCTATGCTACTGTCCAATGCTTGTATCCAAAGGTAATTGTTATTAAAGGCAAACAGAATATCCGCTGACTCTCCTGTAATCCTAAGGCTCAGAGCTTAAATCAAGAAACCCAACTCTGTTTAATGAAGTAAGCTATAAGGCATTGTTTATTTTCTTTATGTCAGTTTCCTCCCTTACAAAATATGAGTAAGAATCTTCATAAAATGCAGAAGGATATAATAAGTTAACACATGCAAAATGCTTAAAACAGTGCCTGTCATGACTCACTTTGTGAGTACTTACTGCCTAGTCTTTAATATTAAAACTGGTAAGGCTGAAGATTTGAGTTTTCAGTTCTGTTTTATCAAAAAAGAAAATTTATAAGCAGTGTGACAATGTCCCATGATGAAATTAAGTATCGGTTGAAACATATTAAGGTATCACCAAAAAGTATGGTTTTCATTGCTTCTTCTGTGAGTCAAGTAAGAATTTATTTACCATAAGCCTAGCTAAAATTCCAACCCAGTCATCATCTGTTCATTAAGTCTACTGTAAGATGCTTTAAGATCATAGGAAACTGCAGGCATACACTGCACTTCAGAGTTTACAGCACTTAAGGTAGGACTATTGTCATTTGGTAGTTTTTTTTTTCACATTTAAAAACACAATTAGGTTTGTTGTTTGTTTCTAACAGGAAGTGTTCATAGCAGTAGATAATAAAGAAAATGAAAATAATAATTCTATCTCTTAAGCATAATCAAAGTTAAACTTCTGGTATATTTCCTTTTAACTTCTAACTACAGATGATGAAATATGCAAAAAAACATATAAACATATGTGTGGTGCCCACAAAACATGCATGTGCAGTTTACTGGGCAAAAATCCCACCATGTAACCACAGAAATTCGGAACCAGATCATCATCAGTACCTCAGAAAGCAGTTCCCACGGTTCTTCTCCTCCCCCCTTTCCCCCCCGCCTTTGCTTTACTTTTCCTGTTCACACATGGGGCTCTCAAAAACATACCATTTAGTTCTGCCTTTATAAACACTGTATAAAACACTTAAAACTACGAGCTTTACAAACTATATCTTCAAAACTGACACTGGCTACACAACTAGGTTGTTTCATTCATTCCTACTGTTTGTCTTTTCCATCTATACTGATAATGAATTCTATTAATCAATACACCCAACTTATTCTTAGGATTATGAGCAAAAGTGGCCAGGCTTTTGCTGTTTTAAGCAGATTTAGAAGCAGCACAGCACTGGGTGCAGAGATGAAGAGCTGCCTGGGACAGTCATTCTCAACCTCACAGTCCTCCTACACTAAAAACGCATGGCTTCTCCTTGTGTTTACATCAGTCAATATTTCCTGTGTTCACACATTTAGAAGACCCAGCAACAAACTTATTACATGCTGCCACTAGCAGTGCACTTTTATTTTACACAACTGTGTTTTTCAAGAGCTAAATGTATGATGATGACCATGTATTTCTACTTGAGACTAGGAAAGGGTGACAAGTTTGGGCATGGGAACCTAAGTTTGGATCCTCAACTCCCATGCAAAATCCCGGCATGATGGCACACATTTGGAACCCAGCACTGAGGAGGGGGAAGGGGAGCTGACAAAGACAAGTAGATCCTGAGGATTTGCTGGCCTAGCCAAAATGGCAAGCTTGTCTTGGAAAATGGGATGGAGTTGACAGAGGAAGATAACATGTTGTGACTTCTGGCTCCCACACTGTGCAGAGTAAACTTGCACACACCCAATATGTAATAGCTAAAGACAAAAACTGTCTGTAAAGCACCCTCCCCTCAAAGTAAGAATAGTAAAATCTGCTTTTCATCTTCTCAAGTCTCTCATGTCTGGCTCTATCATCTGCTTCAGCACCGAGTGCACGCTCATGAGTGAACTAGAGCGAAAGCAGTCACTAACACACAGCAGCATTATGGAAACCACTGTTCCCGGGGGCCTCCTGACGGTCAGGGCCCCTGACACATGCTGAGAACCTGCTCTCGATGGTACACTCCTCAAAATGGCTTTGCTATTCAGATGTGCCCCTGCTCAGTTCCACCAGGCGTACTTCTAAGGGGCTGTTCTAATGGGTACTTCCCACTGCTACTAGCAGTCAATTCAGTTCTTACTGCGTTGCTTCTTAGAGAACTTGTAATTACTGATCCAGTAAACACAAACCCATAATCTTTCTGTAAATACCTATTTTCTTTAGTAGGGCCAACATTATGTTTCCATAAACCAATTCTTTAAACATTTTCTTAGATTATTAACAATGTTCCATAAATATGTAATAGCTGCCGAATATTCTATGTACACTGTACTTTCTGAAAGTTGTCCTTAAATGTGACGTGCTTAGGTGGCTGGCCTGCTTCCTTCTTCCTCCCTTTCCTGTCTCCTCTACTGTCTCTCAACAGGATATTACTAGTGCAGCCTGTGCTGACTGCCAAATCATAATTCTCTTGCCTCAGCTTCCCAAGTGTATATTTTTTTCATTACAAATTTGGTTTCTTGAACAGCGAGTTCTACATGTGGAGGATGCTGTATCTGTTTTGCTTAACACTGCATTTGAAACGGCTTTGCTTTCCATTAGTAAATACTCCATACACTACGTGGGTAAATGCTGAAGTACTCCAGAAGAGTCACATTAATTTGCATGGGTTTCAAAAATGAGTTTTAAATATATGGTCTACTGCAGCCTCTTACTCATTTTTTAAGTCTCAATCAGCACAAAAATTGAAATACTGTATTGTACTATAAACGCTAACTTATACTGTATAACCACTATACTAGTTTATATATACTAGTACAGACACCATACATTTCTTTTCACTAGAAAACCTACAGCACTTAGCAGCTGTACCTATTGCCTAGACAGCTTCCTGATCTGCACAGGACAAAGAGAGCTCAGCTACAGTCCAATCTTCTATTAACAACACCAAATAACTACTTACTTTGGCTTTCTGGAAAAACAAACGAAAACAGCCTCTTGGATCCACATTACAGTTTTTGGCCATTTCCATGATAAACTGCATTACCACTGCTTGATGTGCTATTTGTTCCATTAAAGCACCTTTCTGAAAAAGACATACACCAGGGTTAAAGAAAATACTTCTGGAAAGACACTGAACTGGTACGAGGCAAATTTTGAATTTGAGAGTACTTTTGATTTTACTCCTTATGGTTACAAAGAGCACTACACAAACATAAACTGTCTTCCTGCTGTTACGTGGGCCAGAATAACATATGCGTTTGTCCGGGTCACATTAAGATGACTTTCCACTCGGTAGAAAAGGAAGAGCGACGGCAGTGCATGGGAGTGAGCAGAGGGCAGCAGAGCCAGCACCCTGGATACCACGGGAACAACACTTCATAATCCCTTTGAATAACCTTCCTGCTTTCTTTTCTTCTTCCAGACAGGGTTTCTCTGTACAGCCCTGGCTGTTCTGGAACTCACTTTGTAGACCAGGCTAGCCTTGAACTCAGAGATCTACCTGCCTCTGCCTCTGGAGTGCTAGGATTAAAGGTGTGCGCCTACACCGCCCAATCCCCTGCTTTCATTTTAAGTAAATAATGAAAAAAAAAGAGTAAAAACTTATAATTCTAGTAAGGTTTCTAGCCACTGAAGGTTCATAAATACCTGCTCAGCTTCCAGGTGAAAACACCATAAAATAAGATATTTAGCAGTTTCTTCGCATACAAGGTATGGGTGGTCAGACAGAAATCTCTGACTATCGTCCCACCGACTCAACATACCTGTAAAAGAGAATTGAACCACAGATGTCAATTATCTCATTTCTTCCTGTGAGGCGAGAAGTGGATTTTAAATGTTTCTCTTTAAAGACAGTTCCCAGTACCAGAGAAGTGTGTCATGTGATAGGGCAAGCCAAGAACACTGATACCCCTCAATAATATCTAGTAGGCTGGAATCTCAGCAAGTTTCATTTCAGATAATGAGTCTGATTTAAGAAGAGTGACCAGTTGAAGTCCCCTGCTTATGGGAATGCCTGAAATCCCACATACACTTGCAACACTTGGTCTTCCCTTAAGGTTAAAGAGAGAGCAAATGATTGAGATACTCAGTATCATTTACTAAGAGAACAGAATACTTTTTCTTAGAAAGATGGTTAAAAATTTGTTACTGAGTGGCTGCAACAAATGGTCACAGAGCCTGTTAAGGACAGCCTGAGCAACTTTGCAAGACCTTGTCTCAAAAAAGAGAGAGGCAGGGTGGCATGGTTCAATGACAAAAGTATTTGACTATTAATGATGCATGAGGCCTGAGGCTCAATTTCTAGTCCAAAAATTTTTCAAAAACCAAGACTTCAAAAACACTGTATTTAGCAAATTTAAGAGCTTACTAAAAATTCAGAATACTCTACTATTTCCAATTTATTTTTAGAATGTCCAAGATATGGTAAAATGGAGACATTTATCAATTTAGGAAACTTTTATCAACTGGTTAACAAGTAAGTTAGTATAGCAGTAACTAATATGCTACAATTATTTTAGTCACATTAGCCAATTACTAAAGCTGTCTGTTCAGTGTATACAGAAAACAATTATTTTTTTAAAAAAATCAGTTGAACATATATGAAGGCTACCATTTCATTTCAATATATTAAACGAATCCAAAGTAGTACTTAGCATGCACCTGCATCTTTACCTAACTTAACAAAGTCACTATGACCAAGTAACACGGAACCTGGAATGTGCTAGTTAGGGTTACACTTGAATGAACTGAGTATCACAATGTCAGAAACCGTAGACTTGAGATCCATACAGAGCAGCAAAAGCAGTGTGGCTATTACTAAGCTATCATCGAAGTCTCACAGGACTGTCTTGAGAGTATGACAACGAACTTTCGCTCTCAACAGAATGAATTCCTACATACTAAATTTCACATGAGAACATAAGATTGAAACCAAAGGCAAACGCCTTACACAGCAAAATGTGGGGAACCAACTGGAAACTACACTATCTTTAGAACCAAGTTAGGGGCAATTTCAGCATTTTGTTTGTTTGGTTGAGGAAAAAGGGGTGAGGGGAAGATCAGGGTCTTCTACATAACTCAAGAATCTCTCAACCTTTAAGCTGTTTGCCTCTGCCCCCAGTGCCAGGATTACTGACAACTGGGTCATTTACGATTCTGAGACACAGAATGAATCTGCGAATTTACTTAAAACCACTTCCCCAGGAATTAATGCTGGGCTGGCGAAAGCACAATCCTTATTTCTTATACCCAAAGACATAAAGGGATCCTATGGCAGTGTCTGCCCCTCCCCCTTTCCCCATGCTCTCTTTTGAGAGAGTCTCATGGAACTCTGACTTTGAACTTGCCACCATGCTTCTCTTCCTCTCTCCAGTGCTGGGATTATAGGACCTTGCTCCACCATGTCTGATTTTTGCAGTTTTAGAGATGAAACCTAGGGCTCCAGACATATTGGTCATGCACTCTACCAAATGAGCTAAATTCCCAGTCCCTTTGCTAGCCTGCTTATACGTCTACAGAAGTAATACTTTCTATTTTATCTACAATCAATCATCTTCAATTTCCTCAACATGGCAGCATTATGATTTTATTAACAAAACCCTGTCTGTTTGGATTCTGAATTAAAGACAGTATGAAAAGGACTGGCAACACTTGTTACCAATCTGTTACATGCTGAAGTTTTTATTTTTTTAATACCCAAGACAATTGAGACTGAACAAAGATTTTCTGTATGTAAGTAAATTAGAACTTGAATTAGTATGAAATTGAGATGTTACAAGTAGTCCATATAGGTCTTAAAGAAAAAAGGTGTGGAATTTATAACAATTTAAAGAGAATCCATAGTTATAGGAACAGAACATATCTAAAGTTACTGCTATTTTGAAATCTGTAAACAGTAACACAATCTAGGATGATGGACAAGTTCCTTTATATACCTCTGTATCTTCCCATGTAGAGTGGGGCTAAAATAGTACCTGACATGAAGGATTTTTATGAATTAAAGCTGTTAATTAATAAAAAGCACTTAGAACAGTGCCTCAGATTGTAAATACTCAATAGGAAGTATTAACACAATAGTGACTAGTTCACTCATATAGCAAATATTTATTAAGACAATCTTTTGGTTAAGGATAAGCCAGCCACTCAAACTAACCAGTCAATTTCTCTGAATTCTTAGAATAGCTTACTTTGGCAAATTAAAACAAGCTAATTACACATTTCAAACCATATGTCTCCTGATGAACATCTAAATGTCATCAGTTCTCAATAGTGATTTGATTCTTAAAACTGCTCCCAGTAGAGATGCCCTGCATTCTATTTACAGAATACACTTAACCATTTATCGTAACTGCTTGATAAACTCCCCTAGCTAAGAGGCAAGCCCCTTGAAATTATGACTGCTTTTACTGCGTGAGCCCTCCCTGTGTTTCTCATCATCTATCACCAGACAACTGTTTCTCACTTCCATGCCTATGCACAGTCATGGTAGTTAAAACCAAATCCATCCTTCTCTCTGCCATCCTACAATACTCTGAGGTTCCAGGTTATCCCCTCAGGTATTCTCTGACTTTTAATTTCTCTAGCATCAAATTGACCATGAAGATAAGCAGTTATACTCTTAGATGCTCAATACATTTTTAAAAATATTAAACCATACCAAAATTTTAGAATAAGACCTTAAAATATTTTTCAGGCAATAAAAATGAAGTATATTTGTTGTAAAAAGTTTGAAAAGTCCCCAAATTAAAAAAATTATATGCAATTGTATTACAGAGACAATTTAAATCCTATAATAATTATGATTTTAATTAATTTTACTTATATTTTATTCAAGTACCTCATAGCATGTTTTTCAAAAACAGGATATTAATATATTTTTAAAAGTAAACCACAAGTAAATACAAAGAAGATATTATAAATGAAAAAAGGTTTTATATAAATATTTATGATTTTTGATAAAATTTCCAGTGACCACATTCTACACAGATTCAGAAAACGCTGAATTGAAGCTAACTATGCCTGGAAGGAAAATGGTTGTGTTCTGAAAAACTACTACACAATCCAAAAAGTGTCTCTGAGGACAACAAAGGCAGTGAAGTTAAAGGTCCAAACAACTGGAAACTGCTGTGAATTTGAAGAGTAGACGAGCTCTGTATCTATGTCAGCATTTAGTATTTCTAAAGCACAAGTCAACCAATAAATAAAAATGTAAAGGAAAATCAGATTTCAATGATCTGTAACACTACAATAATGGTACCATTTACCATTACTTGGTAAATTATACTTAAGTATAAGGGTAAAAGCAACAGGAGAAAGAGAGTCATCAAACAGCATAAAGGAGAATCAGGAAGAACTCTGAAGAACACAGCACAAATGAGAAAAGTATTGGTGTAAAGTCCCTGCTGTCCCACGTAGACAGCCCTCGGATTCACCAGACCCTCTTTTTCAAGAGTCTACAATGGAATCCAACTTTGGAAAGCCTTCACTTGGAAGCTTTAATTACAGCTACCATTCCAGATTGGTTTTTTTCTTCTCTCTCTCTCTCTCTCTCCTCTCTCTCTCTCTCTCTCTCTCTCTCTCTCTCTCTTTCAGGAGTTCATCAATATACTTATCTGTAGCACAAATCTAACTGGTCTTAGTAATAAAAACCTGGAGTCAGATATAAGGGGGTGAAAGCTGAAAGATCAGAGAAGCAGAGTAGCCACTAGTTCTTACCTCTACGAAAACCTCAGAACCAAGGGGGCAAGAACCTGTCTCTATGAATCCTCATACTGACTGCTGTCTCTGCGAAATCTCAGACTGAATCCTGAACTCCTGTCTCTTCCTGCCTTATATTACTCTGCCTGCCTAGATATATCACTTCCCATCTCCACCTCTTTAGTGCTGGGATTAAAGGTGTGAGCCACCACCACTTGGCTGTTTCTCTTTAAGACTGATTCAGTCTTGTGTAGACCAGTGTGGCTTTAATCTCAGAGATTCGTCTGCCTTTGTCTCCCAAGAGCTGGGATTAAAGGTGTGTGCAACCACTGCCTGGCCTCTATAGCTAGTGAAGCTAGCTTTGAACTCTGATCTTCAGGAGAGTTTATCTGTTAAAGCACAATCACCACACCTGACTATCAGCCAGGCAAATGCTTTTTTCTTTACTAATAAGCATGCACTAGCAGAAGTACTCACTTTCTCAAGGTGAACAGCATCAAGCCCTCCAACTCTTGTCTCAGGCCTCTATCAACTGTGCTATCACTTTGTAAATGTGGATTTTGTTATCTCATCACCTCATGTAACTGTAAATTTAATCCATTCTATGTTGATGGAACTTGGTGAGCAGAAGTAGCAGATGCCCAACATGCCTATTTATATATAAGATACACAGATGCCAGAGAGTGGACAGTTAAACACATGGAAAGTTTGGGAGCCTACTACCTTAGGAACATTTCTGTGGATCCAATGTGCTGCAGCAAGTAGGAGATCTCCTCCAAGTGAAAAGCCAATGTGCATTTCCACTAAGAAACGGGTACAGTGTGAATCTGGGAGTGGCTATCAGTCTGGTTGGATTTGAAGACAGCAAGGGTCTGGTTAGTATTACAAGATGAGATGCTGGAAGCTCACAACATGCAATGGTAAAACAAATGCTTAATCATCTGCGGAGGCCACGCCAGCCTTTTCTCCTGTCCCTCTTATTAAACACACAGTAGTTTCATAAACTAAGGGGGGGGGGTCATGTCTTAGGTGGGCACAGGGCGAGGTAATGCAGACACTCAAGAGCACAGATTATTCTCATCAAGGATGTTTCGGTAACCTAGCCCAGTAGAATCAATGAATACCAAACTTTTCAGGAGCAAAAATTCATACAAAACCCACAATATGGCACCATATTCTATAGAATTAATTGTCCAGTAATAAATAAAGTAGGAGCTTGAGTTTTTGGTCCAATTTCTTCTTGGAGGGATCAATAATCCCTCATATGAATACGCCTATTCTAGAACTGGAAATAGCCTCTCTTTATTATACAGGAATTACATTTGGGAGTGTGCTAGATGGACTGGTTACTGTACCACATTATTTTTGATTCATTTTCTGCCAAAATAAATGATGAACATGAACTCATGAAGTTCACTGGTCTTACCACGGACTAGTCAGAAACAGCCGGTTTTACACAGGGAGGAAAGGGTCTACTGAAGACGGAGTCTCAGTGTCAGGTGATTACAACACCTTGTGAAACTGGATGTTTTCCCACTCAGAGCTGCATTGAACTGAGGCACTCAATCTACAACAAAGGAGGCACTATCTCTCACTAGGTGACATGGCTTTAAAGCAGCAGCCATGTGTTTCCCGAAAGAAGCACGTATTTTCCTGCAGCAGAGCACATGGGTCCTGGTAGCAAGGACTGTAGGTAGGATGACAACGACAAACAGGACTCCTCTGCAAGTTCCTGTCTTCTATCCCTGTGATTCAAGACCCTGTTAGTTTAAAGATGTTAATACCTATCCGTGAGAGGGCTGCTTATTCCTGTTATTTCTATTATATGAAATGGCACAATTATATATGTAGAAAAGTGAACTTGTGTTTAGCTCCTCAGATACTAGCCTTTTCTTTCTTGTTTTTTGTTTGTTTGTTTTTGGCTATTTGTGACAGTCTCATAGTCCAGGCTAGTCCCGAACTTGTTATCGCCTTGCTCCAGCCTCTTCAGTGCTGGGATTACAAGTGTCATCATGCCCAGCTGTCTTCAGGTACTAACTATTCTCATATTAATGCACAATTTTTTTCTTCTGAAGCAAAAGTAATATTGTAAGGGGGTACAAATGAAAAAAGATTTCAACACATGCCAAAACACAAACAAGAACCATGTCTGTTAATTCACACAATACTTACTGAAAATATAGTCTGAAACTCAACTCCTCCCAGTTCCCAGCAGCATTTTCAGGCTAGCATCTTCACACTGCTTCTAAGTCTCAGAGCACACCACACTTATTTTCTGCATTTCCAATGCTGTGGCCTGATCTCCATGGGAAATCCTTATCTGCCCTTCCTTAAGAAACCCAAATGATACCTCCTCCAGGAGCCCTTCACTTACTTCACCCCCAACTGCAATAGGAAATGCCAGTTCTGGGACTAGAGAGACTTCAACCATTAGGAGTGATTCCTGCTTTTCTAGAACCTGAGTTCAGATGCCAGCACCCATGTTGGTGGCTCACAACCACCCATAACTTCTGCTCCAGGGGATCTGATGTCCTCTTGCAGTCTCCATCGGCTCCCGACATATGTGGCATATACTTACATAGACACAAACACATACACATAAATAAAGATTAAAAAATAATGTCAAGAGTTGTATCCTAAATCTCTGTGTGTGTGTGTGTGTATGTGCGCGCGAGCGTGCGTGCACACAGCAATGCATTTTTATCCTATTATCTGAGCAACATGTCAAGGAACTATGACTTACATAGCATCATATCCAAACATACAGAAAGAAAAAAAGTGTTGGAGCTGGTGGGATAACTCAGTGAGGAAGAGTACGCGCCACCAAATCTAATGACCAAAGGTCAATCCCTTAGAACTCACACAGTGGAAAAGGAAAGAACTGATTCTGTTAAGTTGGACTCTGACCTCTTCGCATGCGCTATGGCATGCCCCGACCCTTCCCTACTGTCTATGAAAAAAATACACAAAATGTTTAAATGAATGCTAATCTTTTAATGCTAAGAAAAACTATCAAAAGAAAAAAGAAAAAGAAAAACATCCTAGCAGTCAAGAAATGCAAAGCAGTGACGCCATCACAGAGAGCAGCGGCAGCGGACTGAACTTTATAACGGCTTAAGACACAAGCAAGGTGAAGCAGCTTTGATGACCCTGCCATAAGCAGCAACAGGAGTGGACTTCGCCATAGTTTTTCAGACCTTATTTTCAGAGGCTCAATTTTATACACACCAATGATATCAAACACAATAGAGAAGGAAACTTAAGTAGTAGACTCACCAAAATGTCGAATTTTTTGCTCATATTTCTGCATAAATGATTGCGATTTATCTTCATCTTCTGTTTTTCTTTTATCTTGATTAATAAAACTCTGAAAAATAGTAATTAAAATCAGTATTGTAACTAAATCTCTTCAGATGCTAAATGCTTAGTAAACTTTTGTAAAGACATGATGTAATAAGAAATATGGCATAATACTATACATCATTAAACTAATCTGTTAAACTTGTCATTCAAAAATTAAACAGTCTCATATGGTAGTTCCATTTGCTTTGTTTTAAATTATAAATTTATCTAGTGATCACACAGGAGAAAAGTTGAGTCTTTTCATTATACAGATTACCCTATCAAAGACATGAATGGAAAGATTCTTTATATGTGTTATTTATTTCCAATAAATATTTGTAACTCCAGTCCAATCTTTGGGTTCCTTGCTAGAAGTAAACTCAGCAATTCAAAGCGCAAAGAGTCAGATACTTACTATAAACTCTTTGAGAGGAGACAGAGTAAAAATAAACCTTGACTACATTTCTATAAACAGTCTAACTCTTTAAGTACAAACTTCTACTGAGGAAGCATTTACATTTGTTAAGTAAGTCATGGGACAGAACACATTTCTCATCTTACCAGCAAAACTAGCACAACAGTTTCCCAGAGTATTCTGTGATACACCTTATGCCCTGATACTATCACTGCAAATTGAAAAGCACAAGTTAGCTCCGTGCCAGCTTGTATTTCAAAATAAAAGCACCTTTTAATGTTTTGTTATCTAGACCAATACTGTCCTAGTCACAAATATACCTTAAAATTTTCTACTAGCTCCATTAAAAAGCAGAAATAAACAAACATTCATAACCTAATGTACTCAACATATTATCATTTCAACATGGAAGAAACACCAAAAAGTTATTAACAAAGTATTTCACTTCTGGTGTTTTGGTATTTAGTAATAGAATCTGATGTATATTTTACAATTAGAGCACATCCCAATTTGGATGAACCACATTTCAAATGCTTAGAGCTGGTGAGGTAGCCAGGCAGGTCAAGGAACTAATTTCACATTAAGGAAAGAGAAGATCAACTCCAGTAACTTATCCTCTGACCCTCACACACATCCCCTGGTAAGCCTGCTCTTGTGTACACACCTGTTCTCTCCCCATTCCCCTTATATACACACACACACACAATTAAAAAAAGCAACCTAAAAATGAAACAAAAACTACTAACTTTGCCAGTTAGTGGCCCCATCACTCACAAGGTAAGAAAGAGGGTTTGTTTGTTTTGTTATGCTATTTTTTATTTTGCTTTGTGTTTTGAGACAGGGTCTCTCTACGTAGACCAAACTGTTTTTTTATTTTGCTTTGTTTTTTGAGACAGGGTCTCTCTATGGAGACAAAACTGTCCTGAAGTTGTGAACCACACTGGTCGCAAATTATAGACGCCCACCTGCCTCTGGCTGGGGTTTGAAGGCATGTAGCACAAAGCCCTGCTGATTGAGTTTGGAATGAGACATAGATACATGGCAAGATCCAGTCTCAAGACTGGGTATAGTGCCACATGTCTTTTTGGAGGGTAGGGAGAAGCCGAGGCAGGCAGATCTCTGAGTTTAAGGCCTGCCTGGGGTACAGACCAAGTTTCTGATGGGCTAGGGTCTGAAAATGAGACCCTGCCTAAAAAAAAGTAATACAAAACAAAACAAACAGATTATGCCTAAAAAACAAAACAAAAACCTTATTAATTTAGCAAAAATACTATTCTATTTAAGAGACTGAACTATCTAGATTAATTTTAAAGGACTGTTTCAATACTAATACTTAAGATAAGTCAACACTGGCACCTAAAACAAGACAGGGTGCCTAATTCTTCAACTCTTATTCAATATGGTGCTTGATGACTTACAGCAGCAAGATAAAAGACTAAGAAAGGAAGAAATAAATGTGATCTTATTTGTAAATAATATAGTGCTATTGGTCAGAGACCCTAATGACTACATCAGAAATGTCTTTAATTTGATACACTTTCAGCAAAATGGTAGGATACAAAACTAACATAAAAATCAGTAGCTTATAGACTAATAACAAGCTAAAAAATAAACTAGAAAAAAATCGTATTCACAATTGCATTAAATACAGACAAAAATAAAAGACCTTGGAATAAATCTAATTCTCTCTCTTTTATTTTTTTGGATTTTCGAGACAGGGTTTCTCTGTAGTTTTTGATGCCTGTCCTGGAACTAGCTCTTGTAGACCAGGCTGGCCTCAAACTCACAGAGATCCGCCTGCCTCTGCCTCCCGAGTGCTGGGATTAAAGGTGTGCACCACCAATAAATCTAATTCTAAAAGAAATCATCTATGGTGAAAACCTAAAACACTGAGGAAAGAAATGTAAAAAAAATGGAAAGGTCCTATTTTGATGGATTAGAAGATTTAATATTATGAAAATGGCTATCATACCAAAAGCATTTACAGATTCAATGCAACCTCCATCAAAATCTCAATGTGTTTCTTCACAGTAAGAGGGGAAAAAAAAATCCAAAAAAAAATTCAAATGAAAGCACAAAAGACCACAGACAGCTTAAACACTGCTAAAAGAAAGCGCTAGAGGTTTCACTGTGCTCGACTTCAACTGTACTAGAGCCACCGTAACAAATCAGCTTGCTACCGTGCAGCCACAGCTGGGAATTGCAAAAATAAATTAACATATCAGAGAAAAGGCAGACTCTTCAAGTGATGATGGCAAAATGGGATATCCACATGGAAGAATCTAGATCCTTCTCTCTCATCCAAATGGATCAAAGACCTTAATGTGAGACCAGAAACTTTAAGATAACAGAAGAGGCAAGACTCTGAATAGGACTTCAGTCACTCAAGAAATAACACCAGCAATTAACCAGAGACTTATTGAGTTTCTATGTAGAAAAACAAAGAGGGGACTGGAGAAATGGCTCAGCACTTAAGAGGACTGCTGCTCGTCCAGAGGCCCTGGGTTCAATTCCCAACGACCACATGGTGCCTCACAACAGAGTATGTGGGGCCATCATAAGACAATTTCCAAGTGTTTCTCCCTTCACCATGTGGTCCTAAAGCTCAAACTCGGGTCATTAGACTTGCTGAACCCTCTCACTGTCCCTAGTATCTTTTGTTAGAGTAGACAAAGAACAACCCAATCAATTAATGGGCTAATGAAATGAGTACACAATTCTCAAAAGATAAAACACAAATGGCTAATATATGAAAAAATTTCGACACCACCAGTCATCCAAGAAATGCCAATCAAAACTATATTGAGAGTCTGTCTCACCCCAACCAAAATAGTAGTCATTACAAAAGCAAGTAACAACAAATGCTGGCAAGGTTACAGACAAAAAGGAGCCTTTACACACAATAGGAATGTATTAGAGCCCAGCTACTATGGAAGTTAGAAAGTAGGCTTCTCAAGAAACTAAAAATACTTCTGCCATATGGCCCAGCTATATTACTCTTGTATATTTACTGAAAGACTGTCAACATACCAGAGATACCTGCACATCAAACTTTGCTGCAGCACTATTTTATTAGTAAGGACAATAGCTAAGTATGGGACTAACAAGGGTGTCCAACAGCTGAATAAATAAAATGAGATTAAACATACATCAGAACAAATGTACACACACATATAAACACATTACTTTATAGCCATAGAAAAAGAATGAGGTTATGTGATTTGCAGGAAAATATATTGCACCTGGATATAATCATATTGCCTGTTTTCTCTCCTGTGCGGGCCCTAGATTTTCTATAAATGCACAAAATCCCTAAAGTACAAACAATGTGAAACCATTTAGGGGCACAAAGGCAACTACAGGAATGGGAATGGGTGAGAAAAGGGAGAACGGAAGGGTATAGAGCTGGGTATGCCAAAGTGCATTGTATACCGGCATGAAAATGGCTTTATGTAACCCAGCATAATGAAATTTAAATTAAAAAAACAGAAAGAGAGATTATTCGAGCTTACTAAACCTGTGCTGGTAAGCTGAGTCCAGGAACTATGTGTGTTACAGAACTGACGGAGCTGACAGTGCAGCAACAGCGGGAGTGCTCGCGTTAGCTGCAGTGCGCAGGCCCACGGAGACGGCACCTGACTAGTCTTCCCAGCTACCCTACATGTTGAGGAAAGCAAGGCTTGGAGATGTTTGCTGTTTAGTGAACTCTGCTGCTTTGCTAACAGTTATTTACAGAACTGATTTTCCTTCTGCAGAACGGAACCCAGGGCCTCTTGTATGTGTTACCTATGAGCCACATACCCAGCTCCTTTTCTTCTTCTTTTTTTTTTGTGGTCCAACAAAAGTTCATACCTTATTAAAAACATCTTTGCTAACGGCATCCATGTTCCACAGACACATCCTCTCTCTTTGGACCAGAGCCTCCTCTTTCTGCCGCCATTCTTCTTCTCGCTGCCTCAGTTCTGACACTGCGGTCTGTGCTTTGGCATGTTCCTGATCCAAGGACTCAGAGTTATGCAGTGCTAAGCTGCCAAGTTTCTGCTGGGCTTCAGCAAGATTCCATTTGCACGCCACAGAGCTCTTCACAAATTCTTTCTGCCTTTGGCAAGCCAGCTCAATCCCATCGCTATACATCTAAATAAAAAGTAACAACAGCAGTATTAGTGAGGAATGGAGGTGGCAGCAATGACACAGTGCATGGTTTTTCAACTCAAAGGATCTCTGAATGGTGTTTCTGGAGCACAGCATATCTGTATTCTTTGTCTACAATTACATTTTACATTCATCAATTAGACTCTGAGCTTCTTTGTTCATCTACGCCCCTCCCCTGACAACTAACAACACAAAGCCTGGCAACTGTCTGTAACTTGCATACAGCTGGCCCACAGCAAGCATCAGATGTGCAGACTCCAGAATCCTTCACTAGAAGGAAAGCAAAGCTCACGTCCAAGTTCATCAGTTACTTATGATTCCTCATCTTGAAAACCAGACCTTTAGAGCTTTAACCTGCAGGTTCTTCCTGCAATGAGCATCCTTCTACTTCAAAGCAATCACTACTTTATTTCTGTGTTATCGCAATTTGTGCTGTGAGAGTTTGTAATAGAAAATTCTACTTATAAATGATTACATCATATAGACATACATTAACTTAATCCAAATCAAAAAGGAAAAGAGTAAATTAGGAAGTGCAACTAATCTATCCTGCTAACTCTGATCTACTCAGGAATAATTACTTTAATATTTGCATAATCACTTAAGTAAATGCAATAGGTGTTTATATCCCTTGTTTCAACAACAGAAGATGAGGGCTTTTTTTTCTTTTAGGATTTCTAGGCTAAAAGCACAATTTTATATTACTGAAAAGCACTGTTCTCAATCTGTTCCCACACGTGTTTCAGTATTCAAGCCTTTAGAACTTTCCATCAACTGTGCAAACATAATCCTACTCTTCAAGTCTTCACCAGCCATTCTCTACCAGGGTCATCCTTCAAAGGGGGGGCACAGGTTATTTACCAGAGTCCATTATTTAAAAGCTATTATTATTATTAATTAAAGACTCCTCAGTTCCAGTTACCTTTACCTCCTGGCTTTTTCTTCCCACCCTCAGGACCTGTTTTCCTTTCCACTGACAACCCTCTGTCCGCACCTGCCCAATTCTTAAGCCATTTCTTATCCATTCTCTCCAAACCCAAGTTATATACATTTCCATAGTAGGCTTTTGTTTTGGTTTGGCTTTTGGTTTTTTTGAGACAGGGTTTCTCTGTGTAGCCCTGGCTATGCTGAAACTCACCTTGTAGATCAGGCTGGCCTCAAACTCACAGATCCAACAGCCTCTGCCTCCTGAGTGCTGGAATTAAAAACGTGCCCCACCACTGTCCAGCAGTGGTATTTATTTTATTTTTAACATGATATATACTTATTTCTTCTCCATGACTACCAGTTAAGGAGTCAGAATTTAATAACTGCTGGATGAATATTCTAATCTTTATTTCTTGGACAAACTGTTCTGAGGCAGGCAGAAACAAGGCTGTCCTACTTCCTGAGTTCTCCAGCACAGTCAAGACTTCTACCGTATGTGTATGTGGATTGTGGCTGTTTATGTGGACACTTGTTATCCTGGTTCCTTATTTAGTCATCAAGGCTTAAAGCCCAGATAACAGCATGTCTCTAAACAACCAAGTAAAACACTTATTTTTACTTTTTGATTCACTAGAAAAATTATGTGGTTAGAGAGTTGGCTTGGTGGTTAAGAGCACAGGACCTGGGTTCGATTTCTCCTACTATGACTCCCAACTATCTGTAACTCCAGAGCATCCTGCACCCTCTTCTGACCTTGGCAGGCATCCAGAATGCGTGGGGTACACACACATGCAAGCAAAAACACTTACATACATGAAATAATAAAATAATTTTTTAAAAAGAAATAAAAGCAATTATGAATAAATGGGGTATCTTCACTTTCTAATTACACAGAAACAAATATTTCTCAAATCAAACCGAACACAAGAACGATTTATATTTAAATTATCATAGACTACCCATATATCATTTGGTCATACTACCCAACGTGCGTTGAGATGGCTAAGTATAATATAGAGTATTTAAAAGAGAATGCAATACAGAAAAGTTAACCCAAGTTAGGTCAAGAACTCTCTGCAGAGCTACATTCCCAGCCCATATTAGGTCTTATTTTAATCAGTTATCAAATAAAATTTTAGGAGGACATAATTTAATGCACAAAAACTCTGCAAGGGGACTGTTATTATTAGAGTCTACTGGCGCGCCTTTACATCAAAAGCTCTCAAATGACATGTCAGACAGGGTCCCAGCCCTGAGAGGAGTAAGTGGGCATGGGCTCCACCCTAACCAAGAAGCACCTTACAACTGGTAACTGCTGGAGAAGAGAAAATCACTTTTCTTAAATGGAATGTTACTGGGTACCACCAACCATACTCCAGGGCAGGCCCTATGCTAAGGAGAGGTTGACCAAAACAAGCTTAGTGGGGTTTGGTGGACATTTTGTTTCATTTTAGCATTTTAAAATAATTTTATGTATTTATTTATTCTTACTGGTCTTTTGTTTATTTTGATTTTCACTTGGGTGGTAGTTTTGTTTTTTGTTTTTGTTCTTAAGAGAAAGAACTTAAAGGTGGGTGGATAGTGAGGTGGGGAGGATCTGGGAGAAGTGGAAAAAATATGATCAAAACATATTGTATTAATTCAGTAAAAAGATACATTCTTTTTTTTTTAAGTTCTCAAATAGGAATTCCAAATTCCAAATTCTGGTTTGCCTTTTCACACATCACTTGTTATATTGAGTTAGCGAGTTCTCTCTCTCTCTCTCTCTCTCTCTCTCTCTTTCTCTCTCTCTCTCTATTTGATTAAAAAAAAAAACTAAGCCAGAGTTCGAGGCCAGCCTGGTCTACAAGAGCTAGTTCTGGGACGTGCACCAAAGCTACAGAGAAACCCTGTCTCGAAAAACCAAAAAAAAACAAAAAAACCTAAGCCAGTCATTTCATATGGATTTTAAAAGCCTGTTGATTGATTAAACATTTTGTTTTTAAATATTCTAACTCCCATATTTAAGTCCTAAAGCTAACAAAAAATATAAGTAGGCTTGCAATTACTCTATGTCCTTAGGAATAATGACTTGGCAGATTTTTGTCACCATTTAAAGGCCTTCTCATACAAATAAAATTTCACAGTATTTCTCCAGACAGGATGTGCAGAAGTAGGTTGGAAAAAACACTGGACTAGAAGTTAGGAGTTCAAATCGGGAGTCTGCCACTAACTAACCAGAAGACCTCAGGGATCTCTTTTAACGAGGGAAATAAAAGCCTCCTTACTTTTAAGCCCCCACCACCTAGACAAATGCACTGGTAAAATGTGCTTTAAAATATTGCATTTCTTGGGTTAGTTCTTTGATCCAACCACAGTGCGCTGAAATTCCTGAGATCATTTTCCCTCGCCACATCTGTTCAAACCGACACTAGCAATTGTTCACTTTCTCCCTCTGTCATACTATGTATACACAGATGACACCAGCGAGCCATAATTAGTAGGTGACTACTGACCCATCACTCATCTTGCCTCACTTTCCCTGTGGCTAGCTGGGTGAACATAGTCTGTGGTTATGAAACAGCATATTGTTGCGTGAGCCCCGTTAACTCAGCTGGCTGACATAACGTCAGTATCCTACACTTGCTGGCAGACAGTTTAAACCGGTCATCTTTATTTTCAAAGCCGTTTTAATTCTGTTACAACACTGCACTGCGTTTTTTGCAAAAAAACGCCTAGGGGAAAAAAAAGACATCCTACAATCAATTTCATTGAACAGATTCGTGTTTTGTCTGTGCCCTCGAAATCTAGTTCAAAACACACCCAGGTGAGGAGAGACGTCAGGGCAAGGTGATGGATGTAAGCACTCCCAGAAAAACTATAAATGACACGTTTTCTAAGGCAGAAAAGCAGGGATGACAACCACAAGGAACATCAGGAACCTGGGATAGAAGTCTGAAAGAACAGCCAACCTACGGCTGTCATGTTTTCACTGGAGACTGAGGCGGAGTGAAACTATTTTTCCAGTAGGGGACCAATGACTGCGCGAAAGGGAGGTGTGTTCCAGCGTCCAAAGTGAGGTTTACAGAATCCGCGGAGATGCCAGCGTGGGAAAGAGCACGTGAGATGTTTATGTCGGGACTCGGTGTACTCTCATAGAAGTACAATCACTCACTGTCCCCATCAACAGCACAAAGTCGCTGGGGCTGGTAATAAAGGCTCGGTTGGAAGCACGCACCAGGGGACAAAGGGTCAATGTTCTACAGCCGGAGCCGCCCCCCTATCTCCACACCGACACGCGAGCGAAGAGGAGGAACTTCTTGCAAAGGTGAGGAGACGAGTGTGAGTGGACGTGGGGGGTCGGGGGATGAGCGCGTGGCCACCTCCTCTCCCGCGGAAGATGCTACCACAGCTGGGGGTGGCCATTGGCCGCCCCCCCGCGATGCTCGTGGACGGTTCCCCTCCTCCCCTCCCCCCCAAGAATGCAGGCTGCTCTCACCTGGGCGCCGCCGCCAGGCACCGGCGGGTAGTGGGACGAAGAGGGGGACACGTCCAAGTCGCTCTCCTCCTCGGCCTGCCCGTCAGTCCTCGGGAAGCTCCAGGGGCCCGGCGGCGGCCACGGCTGCTCCATGTCCCGCTCCTCCGGGCCCGACAACCGCCACCGCCAACTGCTCCGGCGTGAGTAGAACCTGCTGGGCGGAGCCAGCCGCCCGGCTGGCCACGGTCGTTACCCAGAATTCCTCTGCCGCCGGCAGAGCCGACGCACGCCGGGAGAAGGCCTGGGCCGTGCCGCCGGCCGACTGCGGAAGAAGTAGCCGCTCTGGGCGTCATTTCCGGTGGGCGAGACGGGGCGTGGCCTCGCCTGAGTGGCGGGGTGAGGTTTGCCGCGAAGGTCCAGGGAGGCTAGGGCTTTTAAGGGTTCGGATCCCGGTGATCAAAGGGCGGTTTTGGCTTGCTCCTCCTCTCGTGTTTCAAAACTGCAGCTCTTTCGTGTACAGCAGTCTAAGTAGGCGTCGGAGGGGGAGCGTTTTAGGAGGCAAAGCCAACTTTGCTTTAACTTCGAGTTAGCCATGACAAGACAGTTCTGCAAACCCTGGTACCGCGGGGAAGGACACTAAAAATAAAACACTGGAGCAAACACGTTTGTGAAGACTTGAGACAAGTAGCAGACATATCGGAGGGCTTCCTGCCCCTCGTATCTTGTTATAGAATCGTGAAGATCCGTGTTCTCTCTCTCTCTCTCTCTCTCTCTCTCTCTCTCTCTCTCTCTCTCTCTCTCTCTCTCCCCCCCCCCCCCCATGGGCAGGTGGATCTCTGTTGCAAAACACAGAGGGGGAGGGAGGGAGGGAAGAGACTGAGACCCAGGGAAAGGCCTGGGAATGTAACTTGGTGGTAAAGTCCTTGCCTAGCACAGGCAAGGCCCTAATTTCAACTTCTAGGACCAGAGAAAGAAAGAGACAGCTAGGATTCAGGGAGTCTAACTTCACAACCTGCGTGTTTAACAACCAGGCTTGTTGTCTACTCACAGTCAGACTAGACAACAGAGTATCAATAGTTGAGTCTTTGATTGGCAAACATTCACAGGAGTAGGCCAGATAAAGTCTCTCACTGAGCTTAGAGAACTCCCAGGCAAGCCCCATTATCTATGTCACAGGCCTCTTACAGAGGCTTTTTACATGATTGTTGGGGATTTGAACTCAGGTCCTCCTGCTTGCACACCTAGCGTTCATACCCACTGAGCCACCTGCACCTCGCAAGAGTTGGTTGACAAACTCTTAAGGTTGGTTAATCCTAATGGTTGGCCACTGCATGAGAAAAATGCAGTCAGAAATGCTGTGTGATGACCTCTAGGGAAAAGGACTAACGTGAGAGGCATGTGTGCTTTTCGTGACCAGGAAAATACCCAACAATAGCTTTATAGCAGTAGCTAAAGATTTATCCACAAAGATGTTTTGGGGTGATAAAAGAGCGCTAAAAATAACTAACTAGAAGCAGTGGAGTTGCTCACAAATGAAGAGTAAAGTAGATCTCGTGTGCTGATATGGAAATATCTCTGCAGTGAACTAATGTGGTGGTGCATGTCTGTAATCCTGGGAAAGGCTGGGGTGTGAGGAGTATCAAGTTCACCACCACCCTAGGCTACACAGACAGGGCACTGAGTGAAGGAAATCTATGTAGAATGAGAGCGTACTTATTTTTAAAGGTGTGTGTGTGTGTGTGTGTGTAAAATTCTTGGACGGTATAGAAGAAATGTAATGGTTTCCTTGGTGGATAAGGCCAGGAATCAAGTTTCTGAGGATCGTACTTCCATTGTTAGCATTTCTGTATTGTGCTGATTGATCTTCCTACAAGTATAGAACTTTATAATCATAAATAAAAGTTGAAAAGCATTTTACTCAACCTCTGTTGAGGTCAGGCTTAAAAAGCCACAGGGGAAAGTGTGACAGGCGAGAGAAAAGGAAAAAACTTTTTTCCCTCTTCATTTGAAACTGCAAAGTGCTTTGAGTGGTGCCTGGCAAAGAAACCAGCTCTCTGTCGGTGCAGAGTTCACTGTAGGTTCTAAGTTCCTCTCCTTGATTCCCTTCTCCTCTGCCTGACCTCTAATTTTAGAACTCCTCAGATTTTTATGTGGGGGAGGATCTCGTCAATGACCATAGCTTTAAATAACGTCTGGGTATTGATCGTTCCCAAACTGGAATCTAAGTCTTGACTTTCACCCCAGCACTTCAGCCTCATGTTGTGTATCTGCAGTTTGGACATCCCCATTAAAATGGATGATGCACATTTAAAATTTAACGTGTCCAAATATGAGCTATTTCCTTATAATTTAAACGTTCCCCTCTCTCCCCGCAAAAGGAGGGCTGTTCTAAGACCCAGAAAGTCACAAGTCCAGGCTCCCAAAGTTATAAAAGCAGGAAACACTGAGAAAAGCCACCCTCTGTTCCCTCCCCTACCCCGCCTCTCTGCTTCTCATGAGGCTAGCCTAGTCACTAAGCCTAAATCGGGTTCTTACTCCCTTTCTAACCTGTAACCCTTCATCTTACCACTTTGTATAGTTTTTCTTGCTATTCATGGTACTATGTTTTCCGGTTCGTATTTGTTATTTCTTCCTTCACTAGAATGTAAGCACCGTATGGTTGCAGGCTGCATCTCATTCACACTTGCAATTCTCCGAACTGTGCCACATGCGTAGTAATGATCACTACATACACGATGAATGGATGAATGGGACATGACAAAGGATGGATGGAAACGGGATTAAGTCAAGGCGAAAGAGGGCAGATGAGGGGCATGAAGAAGTTTATTTTTTGACAGATGACTTTATTACTTTTCTGATCTGTTATAAAATACCCAACAGAAGCATCTCAATGAAGAAGGGGTTTATTTTGGCTCATAGTTTTAGAGGCAACAAGTCCATCATGTTGGACCAGCACCACGGTGGTGGGCACAGGACGTTTCAGTTGTTCGCATCTTGGCAGATCAGGAAGCATACGGCTTGGCCTGGGAACAGACACACACGCAACCTTCAGGGTCCACTCCCAGAAATCCAATTCTCTTAGCTAGTCCATATGGTCCAAAGGTTCCACAGCCTCCCAAAACACTGGGACCAGCTGGTATTTCAGGTGTTTAAACACATGAACCTGTCAGGGGACATCTCATATTCAAATCATAAATGATGAAGGGAGATGAATATGACACCATGAGAAGACTCATTGTGAACCACTGTTAACTTCAGGGCATAAAACCTGTGCCTTACTATTACACATTATTACTGCGTGTGTGTGTGTGTGTGTGTGTGTGTGTGTGTGTGTGTGTGCTTGCCAAGGTGTGCAAGCATGGAGGTCAAAGGTAGAGAATGTATGCTCTCCTTCCACCTTTCCAGGGAGGTTCCATTGATTGAACTCAGGCTGTTAGGTTCACGTAGCAAGTACCTTGACCAGAGATTCATCTCCTAATACTTAAAATAACAACAGTAATAAAACAAATTTTGGAACTTCATCATACCCCTTTATCTTCTTATGTTTTTAGAAATTGATTTATATTGTAATATGCTTACTAATCAGAAAGTTCGCCTTTCTCAAGGAAACGACTTTCCAACTGCAGAGTACATAGGACAAATTCCTAGAAGCCGTCCGTCCCCTAGGAAGGGTTTGTGTGCCATCGTTGTCACTATTGAGCCCGCAAATGCCACTGAGTTCAGCTCAAGCCAGGGTGTAGCACTAGTCTGGCTCATAAATGCTAATGCCATTATAAAAAATAGATCCCGTGTGTAGGCTCAGATCCATGACAACTTCAAGATGGTTACAGGCCTTTTGGTTCTAATTTGCTTTTTCTTTGGAAACATTCCCAAAACTAAGGGAAAATTCTGGAGCACAGAGTATTTGTTTTTTTCTTTGTTTGCTTGGTTAGTTGGTTTTATTTTGTTTTGTTTTGTTTTTTTTGAGACAGGTCTCTCTCATAGCCCTGGCTGAGAGCTATATATTCATTAAGAAATATGAAAATTGCCAGTTTGTGCTTGGTAGTAAGGCCACTGTTCTTAAAGTGCAGGGCCGCAGTCCGCAGTCTTCTTTCCATGGTGTTCCTTCAAAAATGATTGCAAGATATTAATTATACTGTATAGCACTTATCTTGTCTGCATCTTCATTGAATTTTCTACCATATTTTCCTTTTATATGCATATGATCTGGCTAGGAAAGGAGATGTAAGGCTGATGGCCGCAGTCCTTTTAATGGGCTAGCGTAGGACGGGAGGTCCATGTAAGCAGGTGGTAGGTAGCTTTTCCTATTTAAGCACATATTACAGATCGAAAGGCATGTATTTTGAACACACAAATGTTTAGACTATAGAAAGCTCATGTCACAACTCAGTCATTGTCAGGATTTTGCTATGTTTGCTTTATTCCTCTTCTTCATTTCGTGGAATACTTGAAAGGAAAAATCTCAGCTTTCCGTAATTTTACTGCCACATGCCTATGATGATCAGTCTTTGTTGACCCACACTTGAAGGTGGGTGACCCCATCCAATGGACTGCTGGGGATGAATCTACAAGTTTCATGCTGGCAAGGCAAGCAGGCTGCCAGTGGAGCCTGACAGGTTCTGGAGCAAGTGGAGAAGCAGCATCCATCTTACTTACCTCCCTGACTGTGGACCCAAGCAAAGTGAACAGCCGCTTCAGTCTCCTGTGGCGGCATCCTACCCACCATGATGGACTGTACTCTCCAACTTAGAGCCAAAAGAAAACCTCCCTTGAATTGCTTTTGTCAGGCATGTTTGCAGAGTAACAAAAGGACAATGCAATCCCTTAATATGTGACTCTAAACCAAGTTAATGCGTCTGCGCAAAGACACAAAGGCTTTATCATACCTATCAAAATTAATCACTGGGTATTGTATAACTCCAAATAAAATCAACATTGCCTGGAATTCTCAAACACCGTTTGAGTTGGTTTGTTAAAATTCAGGGTGCAAAAATGGCACACATAAAATATTTGGTTATTGAGAGTTTGAAAATCTATACCACTTACTGCCAACACTTCCTTGCTCTTACAATGCCATTGACTGTTTTAGTTGCTGAGGAGACGGCTCAACATTCTACATGTGACTTATAGAATGGCTTCTTTGGGAGACCATTAATGTGGTTTTTAGCTGGCCATGTTACTCAGTGGTGGAGTACTTGTCTGCCGTGCACAAAGCCTTAGCCTTAGGTTTACCCCTGACACTCTAAAACAAAATGAGAAAATATTTCCCTTCTACATCTCCTTTAAGAGCAGTTAAGTCTAGAAAAATGCTGCACACTAGAACAGTCTTTGCTGATGGAAACGATCTCTTTGTGCCGTCACTGGGAATGTGACTGGTGCCACTGAGGAACTCAACGTTGCTTTGTTTTAGCTAACTTAGTTATATGTCACCACCATATTGATAATGTCGCACTAGCATCCTGATTCAACTTAGTGCACATGCTTTCTATAGATCCATCCTTTTAATAAAATAGGTAGGTATGTGGTGTTACCATAGTGACAGAATTAGTAACAGCCTGACCCTTCTTGGAGAGTTCCCTAAAGGATGCAGTTTAAATAATTTTTTTAAATAGAAACTTCTGCTTTACAGTTTGTTAAAACTGGAAAGAGTCAGGTGTAGTTAGTTCATTTTTATTCATAGTAAAAGAAAGGTAAAATTTCTTCTTGACATATTGAGAAAGCTAAATTGTTAAAGAACGTTTTAAAGAAAGACTTTGGGGGAAGGGCAGATATAAGAGATAGGTTTTTCTATCTGAAGGCTTCGTTCGTGCACAGGAACAAAATTAGTGCCCTGGGAATGTGTTGTTGCTGAGATAATCCAGACTGTCCATGAACTTGGTTATTGTTTTTCAGCAGGCATTTCTCACAAATAACTCACTTTGGAAATCAATCTGCTGGTGTTATTCATGCCTGCTGAAGGACAGTTCGCTGGCATGGAAGACTGGAGAGCCTAGCAAATCAGCTCACCGAGTGGAGACGTAAATAAATGCATCAGGACAGGACTTTAAAGGCCTTTCAGTCATGTATTATGGAGCACGGCCGCCCGCCTTCAGAGAGACACTAGCTGTAATAGACGGCATAAAGGTGACGAAGAGGCGGCCTCCCTCCTAATGGGTCAGATAACCCAGGTGGCCCCCCCACTCCACAAGAGCTCGGCAAGCATTCAGCAGCAATCCTTTGACCTGATGTGACCAGCAGTCCTTTGAAACTCTGTTTCTTCTAGAACAATCTATGTCTAAACATGCAGGAAATGTCTCCTACTAGTTCAGAGTGTGAGATTCCTGAAACAGCTGTGGATCAGAGAATACAATCCCTTGCCCTGGAAGGAAAAGTGGCAGATACCTTCTCATGGGTGTTTTTGTGACATGTGATATGCAGGCTTTGGCTCCCACCATTGAAGAAGAGTGGGCTCTTGCTCTTCCTATGCTTTTAGGCTTCTCTTTTTTCTGTTGTTTTATGTTTTTTAATTATTTAATTTTTCCATTTTTGAATTCAGTAATAGAGGTTGTTGGGAATAATACCCCTTAACAGCACCAAAGAGTATTAAGTGAAAAGCAAGGTTCCCTTCAATCACTCTATCTGAGTCTCTTTCCTGTTGGGTGAAACCACTTGTTCATTTTCCAGCCACCCAGACTCCCGAAATAATCACACAGAAACTTTATTATTTAAATCACTGCTTGGCCAATCATAAGTATCGCTAGCTTACTCTTTTATCTTAAATTAACCCGTTTCTATTATATTTTACCACAGGCTCATGGCCTACCAGCAAGATTCAGGCTGGCAGCTCATGTCTTTCTCCTCTGGAGGCTCCATAGCTTCTCCTGACTCTGCCTTCTTTTTCCCAGCATTCAGTTTAGTCCAGTCTCCCCCTACACACAGCTCTACTCTGCCCTATCACAGGCCAAGGCAGCTTCTTTATTCATTAACCAATAAAAGCAACACATAAACAGAAGGGAATCTCATATCACTTTCCAAACGTGTAGCTTTATTAAGTCTGTAGTGATTCCTTACTGTCTTGCCCCAGAAACACTTTAAGCATAATTATACATTGTATTGCCTTCTATTTGAAATAGCAGTGTACTAAATGTAATTTTTGGGTCATGCATTTCTTTTCCTCTTAGAGATTCTTTACTGTTGAAATCCACAGCTCTGCTTCATTCTTTCTTCATGCTTTTTAATAACCATCAGCTTTAATATAACTCTACTTAGTGAACTTTGCTTGATTCTTATTTTTTTTAATCTTAATGATGAGGCATATATCGCCACGGTTTTGTGTGTGTGTGTGTGTGTGTGTGTGTGTGTGTGTGTGTGTGTGTGTGAAAGTATAGCCACAGAATAAATTCCTAGCAGCTGAAATAGATCTTCGGTAAGAATTGGTCCCCCCTTTTGTTTTACCTCTGGAAACTTAACTATAAATTTGTTCGGCACAGTGTTAGTGTTATCAGTTGGTGGTGGTATCCCTGTGACATCACAGGTCTTGTGCCAGTTAGCTGTCATGACGTATCTGTGCTCTGGGCATCCAGAGAGCTGGGCACCCATCTCTATACGTCTTTGGGGGGGGGAGAGAGCGAGAGAGAGAGCGCATTAGGAGCTGGGTATAGATGTAAGGCTTCATTCTTCACCACTGAGTTTCTTCCTTTCAGAAACATGAACTACTAAAGCTACTGAAGTGAATATCTTCAGCAGTATGTTTTTAGGGATATCTTCTTGCACCATTTCCAATTGCATAGATCTCAATGTAAAGTATTAATAATAACTCACAAGATAATGTCTTTAAAATTCTGTCTTATTGAGGCAGGGTCTCATGTAGTCCAGGATGGCCTCAAACTCATTAGCTATTCCAGGCTAATTATGAATTTCTGATTCTCTTAACCATGCTAGGAGTAAAACATTGATTAAAGACAGATTTATGTAGTTCTGGTGACCACTAGACTGGGCAAACACAACCACACCACCGAACCACATGGCCCAGCCCTAATTTTTAAGACTATTATGTATTTACTTGTTTTGAGACATTGGCCTTCAGTGAAATTTTGGATCTGCTAAAAACAGCCATATTCTCTTCCTATCCACTATTGTTGTTTTAAAAATCACATAAAATGGAAAAAAAAAACCTGTCATTTCATTGCTGCTTGAGAAGTCATACTCTGCTCCTGCCACCTGACGGATCTCCTCTGGGAGATGCTCCAAGTCAATGCCTGCCTTAAATTACCGGGAAAGGCTGAACTGGGCAGTGAAGAGGAAGTCAGTGTTGTTTCTAGACATGAGATTCCCAACTCTCCTCTTTAGAAATGACCTATTTCTAGTTAGTACATTGATTTCTTATCGTCAGTGAGCATGTTTTCTGATGCAAAAGGAGACAAGACATTTAATGAGGGAGTCCCCTAGGGAATGGGCAACTATGCTAAATAGACATTGTCACAGGAATCTCAGTGTCTGGGGTCGCAACAGCCACTAAAAAACGATTACACAATAGTAATCAAATGGTAAACAAAACAAATGGTAAACATTTGAACACAGTGACTGGGGTCAACAAGCGTCCAGGGAAAGACTGCAGAAGTTCCTAGCTTCTGTAGACAGGTTCCCAGACCCTTAAGGCTGTCACTGGCCGGGCCACCGCAAGGACGCTGAGAACAACTCCGGTTCCCAGCAGAGCATTAGCGCGCATGCGCCTAAATCTGCTAGCGTTCCAGGGGAGAAGGTTGAGCGTTTGAGTGTCCATGGCAACCCGACGCTTCAGCCTTCTGGAAGTTTACAATCTATAGCTTGTGAGATACCCGTCCTGGTGGGAGGGACCTGGGCTTGGGGGACTGATGGGGGAACAAAAGGGTGGGGATGGGGGCTAGGGAAGCTGGGAAACATTTGCCTTGATGTAAACTAAGAAATAATTGGTTCAAGGCTCAGCACAAAAGGATCTCGTCTTTCCGGTGCTTTCGCCCACACAGGGAAGGATGCCTCTGGAGGTGGTGGTGGAACTTCAAATCCGGGCGGTAAGAGATCGGCGAGCCTGTGCTGCTAACCCCACATTCCCCTCCACTGTCTCCACACACACCACTTTTGGGACACACTGCACTTCTGTCCCTAGGATTCTGCACATTTGTCATCCGTGGACCTCTTAGGCTTTAATTCAGCTCAATCTGTCCCGAGTTTTATTTTTCTTTGCAAGACCAACGTGTTTCTTGGTTTCTTTAAAACGAAGAACTTTTGTTCCAAGGATAAAGGATTTAACTTTGTTTCTTTAAGTAATCAAAGAACATAGAATTTTATTTAAAAGCTCCACTCTTGACCAATGTGCTACCTCCAAGAGGCAAAGCGCGTTCCCTCGGCTTTGGGTTGGTAATTTCAACAGGACACTCAGTCTAACAATAAACATTTTCTAATTACCCACCAACTTCTCCTTCAGCTGGAGCCCAGAGACGATGTTCCCATTTTGGAGTCAGTCAGTCCTTTTGTATCATTCTCCCATCTATAGCAACAAGACTGGCATGGAGCTTGGCCTCCTGATTATCAGAGGCTTCAGTACTGGCCATAGTTACAGTGGATGCTAACAGGACCCTGCATGGAAATTCAGCTAGATGCCATACAACAGCAAACTCTAGGGTTTCATGGAGCTTGTTGACCTTAAAGGGCCCTGGTTTGGTTCCATTCTACTGACATTATCAGTTGTGCTGATTCAGTTTCAAGTGCTCAGGAAGAGGAAGGAATCCCTACAAGGCCGAGAGAACTCTCTTACAGCAAGACAAATTAAGATTTCATCCCATGTCATTCAACAGTACTGGTTAATTTATTTCGTTTTTAAAAAGGCAAGTAATCAGTGTGCAAGTAATTAACAAAAAAAAATCAGTTTTTTTACTCGAGAGAATTTAGGATGAGCCATGAAGTCAGGTAACTTGATCCGTTCTGTGCTTTAGAAAGCTGGCAAATTCAGGCCCCGGCAAACAAAACATGAAATTCCAGAAGTGTAACTAGAAACCAGAAGATAGGCCCTCAGTAATCAGATCCGGGGACACAGTAAGAGAAAACACTGTCCTTCAAATGCCTGGCCTGAACGCTACAATTAGGAATGATCTCCGAAGCTGGGTAGTGGTGGTACACGCTTTTAATCCCAGCACGTGGGAGGCAGAGGCAGACAGATCTCTGTGAGTTCAAGGCCAGCCTGGTTGGTCTACAGAGCGAGGTCCTGGACAACCAGAGCTACACAAATAAACCCTGTCCTGAAAACCAAACCAAACCAAACCAAAATCTGAAAATCTAAACCACACAGTCAGACCACTTAGAACCTCACAGCTTGGCAGAGTCAGTAAGCAACGAGGTAGTTAGTGTTCAGGGTGTTGTGGAAATGCAATGACTTGTTTTATTCAGAGAAAGAGCTGATCCTGTTGGTGTGCCTAGCCCCCACTCTCTATGGTCCTGCCTCCTCCCAGTGAGAACCGTTCAGCACAGCCATTCTGCACAGTCTGGTCCATATCCTTGCATATTGGATCACATCCAACAATCCGTTCCATTTATTAATAAATGCCAGAACAATTGGTCACTAAGATTACCTGACGACCCCACTGCCACGGGTGATTTAAAGGTTTCCTTTCCCGTCAGAGCAGCATTTACAGATTCATATAGCACATACTCCCTTTGGTCTTTCCAGGTCAGACAGGAATCAGAAACCTACCACATTATTTGGTCGTCTTTGGTCTAATGATTGGGGGAGGCGCGTGGACGAACAGCTTTCCGTGTAAACAGAAATTTAGGAGTTTTACCGGGTGCTCATGTAGGGCAACAGGCTCTCCCGAAGAATTTCAAGTTAAGTACTGTTATCGAAAATGTGCTGGATACAGCAAAGTGGAACTGATATGCAAATGGAGAGCATAAGTCATCTCTGTGGTATACACAAGGAAGCTATGCAGCGCACTGAACACCACACCTCTTTTCCATTTTTTCTCCTTAACAGAGAACCCTATGCTCTATTCCTTAGAGAGGATGGGGAGCAGGGCTTCACCTCCTGCCCCTGGTCATTGACATCTGTGGTCTGTCTGTTTCCAGACCCTCAGTCTCCCCAGCAGCTCAGCGTCTTGGCCCCCTGCTATGCATGGCTACTGATTGTCATCAGGAATGAACAGTGGTGTCATACTTACATTTCTGTGGGACCCTTAGACAAGCTCACTTTTTCAGTCTGTCTTCTTTAACATCCTGGCTTGTTCTATGAATGCTAAAAGACATTATTAGAGAGCAGTGGAAAGTAAACACCTCAAGACCTTTTGAGAGCAATAGGAAGAAAGACAAGTGCTGTGTGTGACCTCTTCTGATGACCTAATCCACCAAGGTGGGAGAGCTTCTTAAGCAACCAGGATACAGAAAAAGCTCCAATTGTGGCCACAGATGTTCAGAGAATAAACTGGGAAAATCTGTCTTAAATTTTAAAAATACTGTTTAAAATCTACCAGAGGGGAAGGGCTGGGAATAAGCACATGGTTTATCTGGAAGCTCGTGTCTCTTAATGTTCAATTTACAAGTGGTAACACTGTTTGTTGGGATTACTAATTAACACTAATCTGTCAACTTTAAACAAATAGCAATTGTATAATCAGCCAGCTTGATTTCTTTGCATCTGTCTTGGAGATAAACAGCTGTTGAATACATACACAATAGACTTTCTTTCTCTAGTATGCCTGTGTTCAGTAATAGCCAGCACGTGCTCCCGCCTAGGAACAGGTCAAGACAGTGTGATCCCAGAATTCCCAAAGGTGTTTGAAATGGCTGAAGGGACAACTGGATGGCTCTGGTTTAGGTCAGATTCTTCGAAGGTGGAAACCTGTGGACTTCCTGGTGCCAACAATCAATGAGATGGTGTCACTGATGATTCCATAGCACGAAGAGAACAGGAACATTGTGGGGTGACAGCCAGCAATAATCCACAATGCTGTACAGCATGTAGCCCAGAAAAAAGCCGAAAGCTACATCAGTGACGTTGTGCCGCCCAAGCATGACCCTGGAGAGCCCCAAGACGAAGGCCCAGAGCACCACCAGCACCCGCAGTGGAATGGCCAGCACCAGGTGCTTCAGGATGAATCGCGACACCAGCGCGGCCCTTGTGGCGTGGCCCGAGGGAAAGGAGTACTTGTCCACTGAGACGGTGAAAAACATGTCCATCTGATTGTGCGCTGGTCGGCGCCTGCGGACCAGTCCTTTAATCACAGCCACCAGCAGCAGGTCCAACAGCAGGGCGAAGAGCAGGTTCATCAGCACTTCGCGCCCGGCCCAGCTGTCGCTCCTAAGCATGCAGTAGAGGGTGCCCAGCAGCCAGGGGATGCCGTGCCCCGAGATCTCTAGCAGCTTCATCAGGGGCCGCACGCTGCCCCAGGCCGAGCTCTCCCCGGCACACACTCCCAGCTTCTTGGACAGCCACAGGTCGATGGCCAGCAGGGAGCGCAGGGCGATGCCCAGGAAGGACGGGTTCAAGTTCATGCGGTCCTCCTCGGGCGGCAGGGTCGGGGCTGCTTGTGCGGGGCCAGCGGAAGCCAGCGGGAAGGAGCCGCGCCGGTGCACCGGGCTATCGGACGCGCGCAGCCGGGCGCAGGCTGAATCCGCGCCCGGGCGGCAGCTCAGCAGCGACTGGAATTCGAACCTGCCACCGCCTGCTCCGTGGGCCGGGCTGCCCGGGACGCTGCTCCCGCCGGAGGAGCCCAGCGGCCGTCCCTCGATGGTTCTCCTGGGGCTCGGCATCGCGGCGGGCGGCTGGTCCCGGGGACCCGGCCAGACCGGAGAGAGGCTTCCCGGCCCCGCAGTCTCTTCCGCTTCCGCACTGCCATCCTGGAGGGCGGGCCAAGGAGCGGCAGAGCGCGATTGTGACACCTGGCGGAGACATGGGAGGGGACCGGGTTATCCAGCTAGACGAAGAGCTAGGAGGATGCTGAGACTGGGAGGTACAGGTGAAGGATGCAATGATGGGGTCATTTCAGAGGCTGTGGGAGTTGAGGAGATACACGGCCCTGTTGCACAAAAACAAATACTGATTGCCCTCCTCTTCTTTTTAAGATTTCTTGCCCGGGAGTGTTCCTGCCGTACAAGGAAGGTGTGTACCTTGGTGTCTACCTCCTGAATCAGTACCTGGAGACAAACTGCTTTCCTTCTGTGTTCCCTATTGCGATTCAACAGAACATGATATTTGAAAAGGTGATCTTGACTTCTCAATGAGTTTGGCTGTCTGAAGTCAGCGGAATACTTATTATAAAGAATAGTGGTTTTGTACATTTTTTTGCCTTTTTTAAAAAGTGACCCTAAGGCGATTCAGTATAGTTTAAAAGTACAGGCGGCCTTGGGGCAAAAGCATAGGTTTAGAAGATTGCTTTTGCTGTGCAGGTCCAAGCCAAGTTCTATCAATCGAGTGCTGAACACCCTGGTGGATGCTTTCTATTCTTGGCGCTCCCTTGGCATTTTCTAACTGGAGCAGGGAGGGTTTCTGAATGTTCTTTGAGGTGTTAGAGACAGTTGCATCACATTTATGAGAAAGGCTATTAATAAACCGCAGACCTTAAGAAAAACTTTCTTAAACCCAGAAAACTAATTTAAAACTCTAACTAAATCAGTTAAATCTTGTGGCTGAAATCTTGTAACTAAACACAAGAAAGCTATTCCTATGTTCTGAGTAACCTTAAGTGTGTCGTGTAGCAGTAAGTAGTAAGGGCTAGATTCCACTCCAATGAATGCAATCATGATTCAAAAAAATACAGCCAAACCCTAGTCAGGGCTTCTCATTACACTATGCTGGAGAATATTCATTCTGTTTCATTAATCTGTAACCACCAACTGTCCCCTCAGGTTTTGGATTTGGAGATGAAATCGGAGTTATCTTTAGTAAGCCTAATGATTTTGCCCCGACAGTGTCACTGAGGGGGGGAAGGGTTGGGGGCCCAGGGAAGGCACCACATCGCCTTCAAAGGCCCGGAAGATGGTGCCCAGAAACCCGCCTATCTCTTTTGACCCAAAGATGGGAGAAAATATGAAGATTATCTGAGCATTTTTTTAAAAGTACAGCCTATTCACTTAAAAATATGTCAAGCTGGTTGGGCAAAAGAGCAAATGGTTATTTTCCTCTGATAATGCAGCTGGAACCCAGACAGTCCTTCTGGCCACGTGTGGGCCATGGGCATGATGTAGAGTAGATGCTGACAGTGTTTTCCTTCCCAACATTTTCTCCTCTTCCCAGTTTCGGTAGACCTGTAGGACATTTCTAAGATACAGCAGTAAGAATCTCATAGATAGAAAATTGTGAAAGCACAGAACAACACATCCATCAGTCACCTTGGGGACTTTCCTAGTCCAATCTCATTTGTTTTTCAAAAGGAGAATAGAATGTCTGAGACTCAGACTTTAGATGCTTCTCTGCTGCTGTGTAGAAGCGCTGTTGTCTTGAGATTACTAGTGAGACATACCTCAGGACCATTTTTTCCTTTTTCTGAAACCAAGTGGTTTAGGTTCATATTCTAGTTTCTTCTAGTTCCAGGTTTCGTGCGCTGTTTCATTCTTTAGCTGAAAATACTTTTATAGCAAGTAGCAAAAGCATTTTCTTTCCCCACAGCCTCTTTGCATGACTTAAATTTGAATATTTAAAAGCATCTGGGTAAACAAATTCTTCATAAAAGTTTATAAGCCATTGTATTTGAATGGACCAAGCTGCCCCACCAAGCGCCCCACGATCACACATGAGAAAACCCTTTCATGAGACATATTAGACCCTTAGAGCTGGCATACTGAAGTAACCCGTGGGCAGCAAACTTACTGTGGCAGTACTGGGATCTAGAAGTCAGAGCAGAATGTTGTCGGGGCCCTGGTACTTCCTGAGGCATAAGGGAAGAACATTTCCCTGATTTATAGCACCACAGCTTCAGTATACACCATTTCTTCTCTATAGTTCACAGAGTTAAAAAAAAATTCTGAGCATTAGACCAGAGAGACTCCAGTTCTTTATGTCAAAAGAATATATATGTGTGAGTAGTAAAATAACAGCAGAGTCTTCATGGATGAGAAATATCAGGTGATCTAGGCTCGGTCTGTCCGCTCTAACCAATCAACTGCATTTGCTTTCTCTGCTTTGCATGCCCGAGTAGAAAACTGTGCCCGTTTGTAATTGTGGCTCCTCTGAGCACTGTCTGGTTCATGAATTTCTCTCTGCTCAAGTACATTCATGAATTTGTTTTAGTTTTATTTTTAACTTTAAAAACGTGAATTTTTGTGCTCAAATACTTACTTAAATAAAAAAAATCACATATTAGGTGCTCAACCTACTCCAATATGACATCATTCAAATTTAAACTAAGCGTATCCCTATTGACTGTATTTGGAAATAAGGTTATATTCTGAGATCCTGGGGTTAGATGTCAACCTGTGAATTTTGACAGGGACACAATTCAACTGATAACAGTTGAAATGAAAAGATGGAATTATCGAAATCGTTTAGGCAAAAATAACGTTGTCCACATTTACTTAATAAATGCAAGCAGCAAAACAGTGTCTTCATTTGCCCTTAAAAGAGACCTGACTTTGAAACCTCAGGCAGAATTTTAACCATGCTTATCTTTAAACATCATTTAAGTCAGAAGTCTAAAGGCTAAGTGTACTACTGAAAAGCTACCGAAAATCTCTTGTTTTCAAAAGGTCATTGGAGGCCTGTTCTGTTTCAGTGATGCCTCCAAAGTTTTTATTTCAAGAATGAAATATGCAGACCTGACAGTGTTGAGGTGATATAATAATGTTTTCCTGGGGTTTCCCCACCCCCGGCCACTACTTGGTTAAAATTTCTGTTTGCCTTCCTGTTTAGTATAACCACTTGCATGGGCAGAGGAATCACCTAGCTAACACTAGATAAGTACCTGCTGTGTGCAGGATGCTTTTCTATGCACTCAAGACTCAGGTTGATGCAAGATGTGTTTGCTTGTACAGTAGGTCAAACTGATGGCCATCTAAGCACGTGATAGAGTTAGCTAACTCAAATTTCTTTGTACTTACCATTCAGATAATTTTTTTGTGAGTACTTTATCCCTACAGCGTTTATTTTGTTTGCCTTGATGTTTTTTTTAACCATTCAGATAATTTTAATTCTCCTATGCTACAATCATTTGTTGTACTTTTACCACACACCTCCCAAAAATGTTCCCGTTGAAACCTAAAATATTATATGGCTTGGTTCTCTATATGCTGATTACTTGAAAGAACATAAACTATGGGTTCTAGAAATGCCTTTTACTAAAACCTTGAAAATGTCTCTTCCTTGTTTTCTGTAGGTATTTGAAAATGCAATAGATCCCGGAGCTGTTGCAGAAATTTTGGAAAGTAGGTATTTAAGAGAAAAAAAAAAAGACTCATATTAATTCCCAGGTACAGAATTCTGCCGCTTCTGAAGTGTGATATTTCTGTGTTTCACCAATATTTAAATTTAGGGAGACTCTAGGGTGAAATTTTGTTCATGATTTATTTGTTGTTTGTTTGGCTTTTAGAGAAATAATCTTGCTATGTAGTCTAGACTGGCCTTGAACTCCCACCTGATCCCACTATTCAGGGTCCTGGGATTATAGGCCTATGTCATCACAATAACCTTTAAATTTTAAAATTTATTATTGTTATTTTGTGTGTGTGTGTGCACACGCAAATGTGAATATGGGTATGAGTGTGCCATGTGTACTCAAGACAGTGGACTCTGTTGGTGAGTTGGTTCCCTCCTTTTGTCATGAGTTCTTGAGATGAAACTCAGGTCATTGGGCTTCTGTGCCTTTACTCACTGGGTCATCTCCCACCCATCACATCTGCCTTTTTTTGTCATAAACATTTTTCTCAGTATAGATATGAAACCAGATGTGGTGGCATTTGACTTTAACCTTAGTACTTGGAAGGCAGAGGAAAGAAGATCAGGAGTTCAAGGTTAACTCTGATAATATATCTAGCTTGAGGCTAGCCTGGGCTACCTGAGACGTCGTCTCTAAAACCAGCTCTCCCACCTATCACAGGCGGCAAGGAGGGGAAGGGTATCTCTCCCTCTCCCTCACCTACACTAGCTATGGCAGATGAGGGGCAGGACCTGATTCCCCATTCTCATGCCCTCAGGGCAAGCTCGCCCAGGCCCCTGCAAACAGGATCAACGCTATTGCATTGCCAGGATTAGATGTAGGACCCATTCTTCTGAGAGCTGTTACTGATGAGGGTCAGGGCCAGTTCTCCCTAGTGATGCAGCCAGTAAGGGGTGGGGCCAACTCTGAGTAGCCCTACCCTCTTGGCCTTTGGTGGTAACAGGAGCCATGAACCACAGGGTAACAGGGCCACAGACCCAAACATGGCCCTTGGCAGCAGCCCAGGCCTGTATGTCACCATGGCCCTGGGTATTAAGGAAGCCACCCACCTCGGCTTTCTCCTCACTGCCTTCACCCCTTTAGATCTGCCTCTCTCCACAGGACATGAACTATCCTGTCTCTCTCATACCTACCATGTGTTTGCTCACCATGGTAGAGCCTGACCCAGCATCTTGCTTCCTCAGGCAGGCTGCCCCAGAGAGGTGTGTGGGTCTCCTTCTGATCAGTTGTAATGTGCTTTAACTATCGTGTGTGTGTGTGTGTGTGTGTGTGTGTGTGTGTGTGGCTTCCATTTGAATAGTTCAGTGAAGAATGTCACTGAAATTTTGATGGTAATTGAGCTGAATCAGTAGATCACATTTTCTTACAGTAATTTTTTTTATATCCTGTCAATCCATGTGAGCATGGGTGGTTTTTTCATCTTCTGGTTTCTTCAGTTTTTCCTGGTATTTACAATCTGTTATTATTAGTATATGTGTGTGATACATGTATGTGCACATGACAGTGTGTGTGCATGCATGCGCTATGTTAGTGTGGGTATGTATGTAAAACTTAAAGGATAACTTTAGGAGTTTTTTATCTGCTGCTTCTGTGGGTTCTGGGGATTTGTCACCAGGTTTGAGTGACACGTGCTTTAATCTGCTGAGTCATCCCTCCTGGCCCAAGATTTAAATTTCAGTCATGTCTTTATAGATAGTACCGATAGCCTCTTTAAAAATAGTTAAATCTCAACCTCACAGAAGAGAAAGTGGGAAGTACTTGAATGCATTGGCACAGGAGACCGCTTCCTAAATATAACCCCAGTAGCATAGACACTGAGAGAAAAAATTAATAAATGGGACTTCCTGAAACTGAAAAGCTTCTGTAAAAATATATAAATCTCATAGAAGCATAGTAAGATACATTTTTATGACATATCTGTATGGTCAGACAGCATGGTTTTTAGGCACGCTGAACTTTTTCATTAATGGGTAACTTGGCTTTTCAAGCTTAAAATGAAAAGTGTGTTGCTATTTTAGTACTCTATGAATGTAAATGCTTTTATTTATGTTTTTCTGTGTGCCACGTGTGTGCATAGGTGCCCACAAAGGCTGGAAAGGGGATTCGATCTTGTGGAGCTGGAGTTAGAGGCAGTCTTTAGCCGCCTGACATAGGTGCTGGGAATAGAACTTGTGTCCTCTGCAAGAGCTGTGTGCTCTCTTGACTCTGAGCCTTCTTTCCAGCTCTGAATACACCTTCAAGAGACAAGATATACTATACTTTCCAGGAAGTAAAAAGCTAATTTTGGAGCATGCTCGTCTTTTCTCCACCCCCTCATTTTATGAAAATCTGTTTCATTGTTGCTGTGGCACTTAATTTAAATTATAGTTGTTCTTTGATGCCTGGGACAATGGTTCCAGGACCTCCCACACATACCAAAGTACATTAGTGCCCAAGGACCGTAAGTAAAATGATGTAGAATTTGCTTGTAACCTATGCATGAATATGTGTAGGTGCACGTATGCATGTGTGTGTATCTCACATAATTTGGATTATCTCTGTATTGTATACTGTAATGTTGTATGAACGTGGTGTTCTGCATTGTTCAGAGAATAAAGAGAAAAAAGTGCGCGTTAGTACAGATGCGAGCACTTTGTAAATGTTTTCTGTTTATAGTTGGTTAAAAGATAGAAACTGTACATAGGGAGCCTGTGGATATAGAGGGTCAATACTGTTGTTATCAGAGTGTAAATGAGATACAATAGTTTTAGTTTAGCATATATTAAGAAACAGGCAAATTTTCTGAAATATTAAAATCTCATGTTTTTTTTCTCTTTTTTCTTTTTTAGGCTTCCTAACCAGGTTTGAATTGGTACAGCTAGTGTCTCCAGGTAATATGCCTGTAAACATAGAAGTAAACATATTCTTAAACTAACAATTCACTTTGAAGTATTTTAACATGAAAGGAGGACAGGCTTTTAGTGTTCTTTTTTAGTCATTTCTAATGATCTACTCTATACCATCATCGTTGATAGGTATAAAGAGTTTCTAATTTACATGTGTGTATGAATGTGTGTGTTTCTGAGGACTGAACCCAGGCCATCATACATATTAGGTAAGCATTGTACCATTGAGCTATACTCTTAGTCTTTTAGAAAATGGTTTTAATTTTGAGACAAAGTCTCATTGAATCACTTAGGCTAACTATGAGCTCATAACCTTCCTGCCTCGGTCTCCTGAGTAGCTGGGATTTCAAGCATGCACTCTCGTCCAGCTACTTGTGTGTCTTCATAGACTATGAACAATGTGATTATATTGTATTTTGGGCTTTTTTTCTTAACCTTGTTACCAGAATTGATGTATTTGTCATTTTTAATAGCTATCTATTTCCATAGTATTATTATCCTTAATTGTTATATTTTCTTTGTCTTTCATATAACCATGAAAATTCTTTTTCTTTCTTAATATATTCACAGAGTAGAATTCCCAGACTGAACTGTGCCTTGTGAGCCTGGGACAAACTGGTTCCCAGTGGAATATGCCTGCTCCTCATATCTTGGCTAAGCTGGGCATTATCATTTGAATTTATTACTTTTGAATTGTACATTAGTTTTGATATATTATACCATATTTTTATGATCCCCTCTTTTAGATATGATGTGTAATCCTAAATTTAAATTTTCCTTCTTCAAAGTTTCAATTTTTCCCATAGTATGATTTGTTTTTTCCTTCTGGTCATTGTTCTTGATTACCTACAGAATGAGGTCTGGATGTGTAGTGATATTTCATTTGTATTTTAATAAATAAAGCTTGCCTGAAGATCAGAAAGTAAAGCAGCCACTTTAGTCAGCCTGTATAGACCAGCAGTGGTGGCACACTCCTTTAATCCCAGTCACCACACTAGTTAGCTGTAGAGGCCAGGCATTGGTGGTGCACGCCTTTAATCCCAGTCACCACACTAGTTAGCTATAGAGGCCAGGCATTGGTGGTGCACGCCTTTAATCCCAGTAACCACACTAGTTAGCTATAGAGGCCAGGCAGTGGTGGTGCACGCCTTTAATCCCAGTAACCACACTAGTTAGCTGTAGAGGCCAGGCATTGGTGGTGCACGCCTTTAATCCCAGTAACCACACTAGTTAGCTGTAGAGGCCAGGCATTGGTGGTGCATGCCTTTAATCCCAGTAACCACACTAGTTAGCTGTAGAGGCCAGGCATTGGTGGTGCATGCCTTTAATCCCAGTAACCACACTAGTTAGCTGTAGAGGCCAGGCATTGGTGGTGCACGCCTTTAATCCCAGTAACCACACTAGTTGGCTATAGAGGCCAGGCAGTGGTGGTGCGTGCCTTTAATCCCAGCACTAGAGAGGAAAATAGAATGGGAGAGACAGCTCTCAGTCTCTTTCTCAGGATTCCTGGAGGCAGGATCACCATTTTCATCTGAGGAAGAAGTAAGAGCCGGTGGCCGGCTGCTTTCCTTTTCTGATGTTCAGGTTGAACCCCAATATCTGTCTCTAGGTTTTTATTATTTGTGCTATATGACGAAAGCACTTCCTTTTTCTATGAATTTATATTTTTATTGAAGTCTTAGATCAGTTAAGATAAGAATGAATGTATTTCTCATTTTCCTTGTGCCATTTTGATGTTTTCTCAAGTGATCTTACTTTTTTTCCTGTGAGAATTACTGAGAAAAGAGTACTGACCTGGATAGAAGATGTCTCAGCTAAAGCTGGGGGAGGGGAGACTGTGAATGAGTAGAGGATTTTTATGAAGGTTGTGGATCTACCCATAATTGGATACCTGGGGCAGGTAAGGGGTCCAAGAGAGGGTGTAGAGCTAGGCACATGCTCCTTGGTTCCTTAGCAAAAGTAGCCCTGGAAACAGGTAAGAACTCTAGGCTCTGAGAATATAGGGGCGGACCCTCAAATTATTGCAGTGTGAATCTAGTGATAGACAATTGGCTATTACGGTATGATCTAGGGATAGGCACTCAAATATTTTGGTCTGAATCTATAGATAGATGTTTGACTGTTATCGCGTGAATGTAGGGATAAATGCTCTGAACATGGACACAGATGTTGCAGTCTGAATCTAGGTATAGTCATTAAGATACTAGTGTGAATCCAGAGAAAAATTCTTAAATTTGTTGTGTGAATACATTGATGGGCACGCAAATGTTACCTTCTAAATCTAGGGACAAGCATCTGAATGTTACGGTGTCAGCCTAGGGATAAACAAGACACTCAGATACTACAGTGTTAATTTGTAGACTATGGTGTGAATCTAGGGATAGATTCTTAAATATTGTAGTATGAGTCTATCCATTCAGGAATTACTTGTTTTGGTAGACAATACAGAGAAATGCCTCCTATCTGCTATTCAGAAGTTCTCACTGAATGGCTTTTTTTTTTTTTAGACAAAAAAATATGACAAACTAAAACCAGGCCATTGAGGTTTTTTCCATAACTTTTTTTCTTATTTGACCCAATTTTATGTTCAAACATACATCCCTGTGAAATGGCGAGTTAGATTTTATGTTAACAGAATAGGAGCATGCTTATTTTGGTCTTACTTAATTTTGTACTATTTAAAATAAAAACACTCAATATAAAACCACCCAATGCAAAAATTTCAACTAAGACATGATTATATAGACTAAAACTAAAAAGAACCCATTCATTAGCAATTCTTGACAGATACTTTAATTGGCAATTTGCTGTGGATTTTTTTAGACTTTAAAAAATGTACTAATATATGATGTATTGGCATGTATGCTTAACTTTAAAGTAACACACACAGCACCTATATCTAATTATCTGTCCTATACATAGAATAGTGTGTGTAAATATATTGAATATAAATGTTTGTAATGTACTTTTTAGAATTTATGTGTTAAAACATTATTGCCATTTTTTTTTTAGTCAAGCCCATGGTGGCTTTGAACCTGTGATCCTCCTGTCTCACCCTGCTGAGTGCTAAGATTTACAAGTCTTTCATGTGACCACTTATCTGTCTGTGAGGTTATAAGAATAGTTGCTTGGACATGAAGACTGGGGGATATTCAGACTGATAGCATGCGTACTGTTTATAACTCCCAAGTTAACCGTATGCAGAATGGGAGCCTTGTTGTGCGTGCTGGCTTTTTGTCCACAGCCCTCCAATTTCAGACTGTGATTTCAGTGGCACGCAATTTAAATGACTGAAAACAGCAATTTCACTCAGTGTCAGGTACTGTGCATATTAATCAGTTAATTACTTCAGCACGGCATATGCCAGCAGCCGTGGTTCTTGGTACTAACTAGGTAAAATAAATTCGCTTAAAGTCTCATGTAGGGTCGTATGGGCCATTTTTGAATTCTTAGACACTAGTTCTTTTACTAGCCAATCAGCCAATAATCCATTACCTCTTTGTTTTGCTGTAGATACTGTATTTTTTTTGTTTTGTTTTGTTTGTTTTTGTTTTTGGAGGCCAGATTTCTCTTGTAGCCCTGGCTGTTCTGGAACTAGCTGTACACTGTAGGCTGGGCTGGTCTTGAACTCACAGAGTCACTTGCCTCTGCCTCCCAAGTGCTGGGATTAAAGGTGTGCACCACCCACTGCCCAGCTTAGACAGTGTATTCTTGTGTGATAGTTTTTGCAGCATCTTCAGACACACAGGCAGAGGGCGTTTGACTATCAGATCAGGGACACAGTAGTGATGCTCAGATCTGTTTGTAGCTTACTGGAGTGACTAAAGAGACGCAGTGACTTTGCTCTCAATCAATGGAGACCGTCTCCGGCTGTTGTTTACAAAGGTGTGAGAAAGTGACAGACACAGGGGGGCAGTGTAATACTGTCTGACCGTGAGCTTGGTGCTTGCTTTTTATTAAGCTCCTAAGCTAATGCGTTCTCTTTGGCAGATCATACCTAGTCAGTATAACTGTACTGTAAACCCCTCTTTCCTGGGCACCTGTGTGCTTAGTCAGAGCTCAGTTTTCCACCGTGGTTAGTAATGGTCACTAGAAGGCAGCAAGGGAAGATGACCTGCAGACATGGCTTTGAGTTCCTCCTTTGCCACGTGGCACAATGACAACAGATTGGTTAAACCCTCGGTCTCTCAGAGAGCCCAGTGAGCGTCTCTGCCTGGAAGCATGGTGTTCACTGTGGTATGCTCTAGAAACGCAAGATGGTTTTCAAACTGGTGCTGTTACTACATTTCTTATAGTCTCATTCGTTTCCTTCTGAGGAAGAAGTTATTCACTGATGGCATCGATGACGTCACTGTCTAAGTCACCAGCCCATTGAGAACACCGAGGGCTTTCAGCCACTTTACTTGGCCTATAGGATTAGGAAGTCAGAGCCCTGACATTACTTATTGCCTCGGCTCCGAAACATCTCAGTGTGTGCTGATGTTTCCATGTTGGCTATGATTTGGGTTACTAAAAAATGATCAAACTCGGGAGACAGCTTCAAGACACTTGCTTGCTTTCTCACTAGTTTTTCTAACCCCCTTTCAGTCTTACCTTAGTTCCTTTTCCGCTGTAATAAAATCTCTAACAAAAGCAACCCAGGAAGTAATGACTGTTACAGGTCATCGCTGAAGGGAAGTCACAGGGTCAGCTGGTCACATTGCATCTATAGTCAAGAAGCAGAGGGTGATAAATGTTTGTGTTCAACTTGATTTCCTCTTTTTATATAGTTCAGTATCCCAGCCCAGGGACTGGTGCCACCCACCGCAGACTAGGCCTTTCCACATGGATTAGCCCAATCCAGATAACACCCTATGCATGCCCAGACATTAGTCTCCCATATAATTCTGTGTCTCAGTAAACTGACAATGAAGATTAACCATCACAACTCCCCTCCAGTCAACTTGATACACAAACACATCACTTAAAAAGAAGTTTGTTTATGTATCTTATGGATATGAGTGCTTTATCTGCATATATGTCTATACAACAGAAGAGGGCATTGAATCCCATTGTAGATGGTTGAGAGCCACCGTGGGGTTGCTGGGAATTGAGCTCAGGATCTCAAGAAGAGCAGAGGAAGCAGCGCTCTTAACCACTGAGCTATCTCTCCAGTTCTCCAAAGGCATCACTTAAAAAAACTATTTTTGTACATATTTATCTGTGTAAATATAGGCTATGGGTGTGTGCGTGGGTACTTGTGAAGGCTAGAAGATGGTCTTATCCTCTCGAGCTGGAGTTATAGGAGGTTGTGAGACATCTAACATTAGTACTGGGAATTAAACTGGGGTCCTCTGGAAAAGTAGGAAGCCATTTTAACCACTGAGTCTCTTCAGGTCCACCCCAAAATACTACTTTGAATCATAATCTTCCATCCCTTGTCTCCAAAGTCTCAAGTTCATCTCAGAATGCAACACAATCTGTCTTCAAAAGTTCCCTTGGTCTTTAATAGTTCCAGTACTTTAAAAGTCCAAAGTATATGTTTGAGACGCAAGGCAATCTCTTAACTATCAGTCCCTATAAAATAATAAAAACCCTGTACACTTCCAACATAGAATGACATAAAATAAATATTCCCATTCCAAAAATGAAAGAATCAGAGCATGGGAAGGAACAATCAAAGTCAGACCAAAGTTCAACAGGGAAAACATCAAGCGCTGCAGCTCCATTTCCAGAATCTGGGCACACGATGAAACTGGTTGTGCTCCATCCCTCCAGTTATGCAACCTGTAGGACGCGTAACTTCTCTGCTGGTTTGATTCCACTCCATGCCCACAGACACCCTGGATGGATATCCTACAGTCACGACCTCTCCAGTGTCCTGGGATCTGCACTGGAGCCTGGTTTACCTTCACAGCTTGATCCAGTGGCCTCTCAAGGCCTCCTTGCAAGGGACTCTGATCCCAGAACACATTTGCTGGTCTCAGTTACTCTCAGAAACTATGGAACAAAATATCATGACACCTTCAGCCCTGCATCTTTCATGACTCTAAAACCATGTCATGTGGATGACTTTTCCAAGTATTAGAGCCAGCTCAAGATGAAACCTGGCTCCCTTGGACTAAAGCTGTATCAATTTAAATATGGTAACCGTTGGAAACATTCCTCCAGGTAGAAGCCTTCAAGGAGTAAGGAACCTTTTCAGTTTAGGCTTTCTTCCCTCGATATGTCTGCACCTTCACTAGACAAATCTTCTAGTGTGTGGGGTTTTGCCCTTAGGGCACCCTTCCTGTTGTCTCAGTGAAGTGATAACAAGTGCTTTCTCACCGCCAGCCTGAATCTTCCTGTCTTGACATTTTCTCCACAAATCTAATTAGTCCTTAGCTTTAAATACAACTTCACTTCAAGTTCTCAGGATAAGGGCAGAATGAAACTAGCTTCTTGTCCAAAATGTCACATGAGTGACCGTCTTCCAGTTCCAATGTTGTGAGTGCTTCATGAATTGGGCCTCTATTGTTCTCATTTCTTTCAGCATTTTTGTCATCAAAGCTTGCACTATAATGGTCCATTAGGCTATGCATACAGTATTGGAAGACTTTCTAGCCCAAAGTTCCCAATTCTTCTGTATCCATCCTGCAAATTAGCTTCAAATACCCAGGAACCACAGATTAGGTTTATGATATAACAGTCCCACTCTGGTACCAATGCTCTGTCTTACTTTTCTGTTTCTGGGATAATATTCTAACAAAGGCAACCTAAGGAAGGAAGGCAACTGGCCACATTACATTCACAGTCAAGAAGCAAAGGCTGTGTGGTTATTTGGATGAAAATGACCTCCATAGGTTCATAGGAAATGGCGCTAGTTGGAGATGTGGCCTTGTTGGAGGAGGTGTAGCCTTGTTGGAGGAGGTGTGGCCTTGTTGGAGGAGGTGTGTCTCTGGGGGTGGGATTTGAGGTTTCAAATGCTCAAGCTAGGCCTAGCAGCCCTCTTCCTGCTACCTGCTGAGATGTAGCACTCATAGCTACTTCTCCAATACTATGTCTACCTGCATGACCCCATGCTTCTCACTATGATGATAATGGACTAAGCCTCTGAATGCAAACCAACCCCAATGCTTTATGTAACAGTTGCTGTAGTCATGGTGTCTCTTCACAGTAATGGAACTTTGACTAAGACAGGGTGATTTATTCATGCTCTTCCTCAGTTCCTTTTTTTTTTTTTTGTTTTACTTATATAACCCAGCATCCCATCTAGGGAATAAAGTCATTCATAGTGGATGGATCTTTCTTCCTCAATTAAGGAAACTAAAATAATTCTACCCATGAAGAAATAGAGGCCTATTTTCCAGGTGATTCTGGAATCTTCGAATTGGCAATTAATTTAATCATCATGAGTCTGTTCTTGTTATTCTAGAGAGAGCGAATTAGTTTGTCTATACTTCTCTGGCTTCTTGTTTTTGTTTATTTAAATTCTTGGTAAATAAATGAATAATAATTGAGTAGCTATAATTTTGCATACTGTGACAAGAACTATCCAAAAACCCCTGAGAGGAAAGGGAACATAGGAGAAGTCTAATGTGCAGTGAGTGTGATATGCCACATGCCTGGCGTGTGTTCCTGCACGAATGTACCGATGCTAACGTAGACCATTGTTAGAATGATATCATGGAACAACCATGATGATGGCAGAAAATGACTTATATTCTCTTGGCTATTTTTCACGCAATAGCCCAAGGGGCTACATCTTAGTTTGAGTTTCTATTGCTATGATAAAATACCATGCCCAAAAGCAATTTGAGGAGGAAATGGCTTATTTTATTTTACACTTCCAGGTAACAGGCCATCATGAAGGGAAGTCAGGGCAGGAACTCAAGTCAGGAACCTGGAAGCAGGAACTGATGCAGAGGCCGTGAAAGAGTCCTATTTATTGGCTTGTTCCTCATGGCTTGCTCAACCTGCTTTCTTATAGCCCCCAGGACCACCAGCCCAGGGCACTGTCTATAGTGATCTGGGCCCTCTAACTTCAATCATCAATCAAGGAAATGTACACAGGCTTACCCACAGGCCAATGTAGCACTCTGGGCATGCAGTGAGTTCTCAATGATTGTTTCTTGAATGCGTGAATGCAAAGAAATCGTTGAGGAGTGAATGGCGAGCAAGAGTTAAAAAGATTTTAGAGAGCGTTTGGTCTTTGTAACTTGTTTTAATGTGAAAAATGAATTTCAAAAAGAGTGATTGTTTTAAGAGTGACTGATACAAGTAGGTACTTAAGTTATCTCAATTTTACATACATATTTCTTCATGAGTGGAGATAAGGATTGTGTTTACAGAGTCTCCGTTATTTGTATACTTACACGGGTTTGGGAGCAGCATCTAGGGAGGACATTTAAATCAAGGCTATGATTTGATGAGAGGGAGCCAATCATTCAAGGATTTGAGAGAGGAATGTTAAAGGGGAATGTGAATAGCAGAGAGATGGGTGTCGGGCATATGCCTGTAATTCTAACACAGGAGGTAGAAGCATCAGGTCAGGAGTTCAAGGCTATCCTTGACTGTGTAGCCAATTCAACGCCTGTCTGGACTTCATAAGGCTGGCCCTGTCTCAAGAAAATCAACCAACTAAACAAAGAAATAAACCCCAAAACTCTAGAGGTGACTTTGATATGTCTACAGTCTGGCAAGAATGGCATCGGGGATGAAATAAAGTAATTAAGAGATAGGTCGTTAATGAAGTAGCAGCAATGATTAAAGGCCTGATTTATATAAAATCTTGAAGGCCAATTGAGGCAATAGGTTGTACCTTACTAGTGTTTTGTTTTGTTTTGAGAGTGGGTCTCATTGTAGTCCTGGAATTTGCTATGTAGATCAGGCTGTCTTGAACTCACAGAGATCTGCCTGACTCTGCCTCTGGAGTGCTGGTATTAAAATTGTTCATCACCATGCCGAGTGGTACATGGGTTTTAGTCTGATATGCAGAGAATTCTAATGGAAGATTTTAAGTTGATTGTAGAGGGAAACTTGAAAGAACAGGATCTCCACCAAGAGAAAAGCCCAGCTCAAGCTGTGGAAGTGCTGTGTGGAGAAGGGAAGACATCCTCTTCAGTCTATTGTGGTGAAGCTTGTCTGCTAGGCAGGAGTGCAAAGAAATGACATAGGAACAAAAACAGAAAATACCGTGTTTTGTGTTTTACAATACACTGACTTTTTTAGAAAAGTATGGGTATTGCATAAATAAAAGAACAATTTTGCTTTTTCATTGTTTGGCCTTCTACTGAGACCTATTGAGCAGTTTGAAAATCCCAGCACATCTAAACACATCATTATTGCCAGTACTTACATTCTAAAATGAATCTCGTTTCATTAGAAGCCACTTTTCTTTCTGTATTGTAAAATCATACAGCCATTCTTTGTAACATAATTTTAGGCTCAGATAACCATTAAGTTATTTTTAGCCTAAAGAAATGTCTAGTAGGACATTAGAAAGTCATGCAGGATAGAGAAAGTATGCAGGGGTATCTTGAGCTCTCCAGGACACTGTAGCATTACTGGCCCCTTCTCATAAATGATCTCAACAAATGTCTAGAGCATCTCTGGGTTGATAACATTCTCGCCAAGAACTTCAAATCTACTTGCTCTCTGGGCCATTGGCACCCTGTACCCAACCAAACATACAGAGCCCACTCCAACTATAAACTTTGTGTGAGCAAGATTGTGTCTGTCTCATTCCTGACTGCCTTCAGGGTCTGGCTCAAAATTTGTCTTTGGTAAATATTTGGTGAAGCAAAGGATGGATGGGTGCATGGATGGATGAAAAGATGAAGAGATTTATTTCATTTTGTTCAATTTTGTGTAACAGCCTTCCTTTTTTCCAAGAAGACTATTCATGAGCTAAATTATTCACAAGATAAAAAGTAATAGAAATTAATTTATTTTGAATAACAAATACTAGGTTCAAAATGTCTTGTTTGACCTAAGTGCCCTCCCTGATACCATCGGTCTTAGGGTTACTGTGGCTGGGATGAAACTTCATGACCAAAGCAACTTGCAGAAGAAAGGGTTTATTTTGGCTTACATTTCCACATCATTGTTCATCATAAAGGGAAGTCAGAACAGGAACCTGGTGGAGGCAGGAGCTGATAGAGGCCATGGAGAAGTGATGTTTATTGACTTTCTCTCCGTAGCTTGCTCAGCCTCCTTTCTTATACTTAAAGAATCCAAGACCACCAACCCAGGAGTGGTACAACCCACAATGAGCTAGGTCCTCCCACATCAACATCCCCTACAGGCTTACCTATAGCACAATCTCAAGGAGGCATTTTCTCAGCTGATGCTCCCTCCTCTCAGATGACTATAGATTGTGTCAGGTTGACATAAAGCTAACCAGCACACCATCTGAACATTCATTTTGTTAAAGTTGAGGCATGTAGAATACATTTGCTTATGATTTTTCTTCTTTCCTTCTAGCATGGGAAGAGCTGGCCTACTATGAAGAAAACACACGAGATTTTCTGTTCCCCGAGCCCAAGCTGACATCTTCACACCTTGGCTTGTATAGGGAGGTGCTTATGAAGACTCCAATAGGTTTTCCAGTGAGTGACCCTCCATGGGCTTCTACAGGGAAAGAACTTCTTGGGCCCTGAATATTTTAGTGTTGACAGGGTTGGTCTTGGGCAGGGAGCTTTGTCTTGCTTAGTTACCTCAGTTCTGTTTTCATCCTTGGTCAGATGCCCAGCTCGTGACACCAAACTATACTGATTTCCACTATTGATCCAAAAGCTGAAAGTTTTATTATCTAACTAAACGGTATCATTGCAATAGTCAGTTGTCACACAATGTCCCAAAAGGTTCCTCTTTCAACTTATCGCAGATTTCAGAAGATCTGTTTGATCATGGCTTTTTTCACTAAATAGGCTAATGACAGAAATATTATGTTACATTTGTTTTATGCCCTTCAACCTTCTACATTTTTAGTCATTCTCTACCTAATAATTTACAAATTCCTCAAGGCTGGTATTGTTGAGCAGGTCCCCTTTGGCAGGGGTGCACTGACAGAGGTGGACGCTATTGAGGAGCCATGCATGGTGCGGCAGATAGGCAGTGATAGTCTCGAGGCATCTGTCTGAACCCAAATTCAAGACATTCATTTTGATATTATGGTCAATGATTTCTGTCTCTGAACCAATTACTTCTTTTTCTTTTCCTTCTTCTTTTCCTCCTCCTCCTCCTCCTCCTCCTCCCTCCTCCTTCTTCTTTTCTTTTTAGTGGATTTTTATGTCTTTGGGATGACCTCTTCTTTAAGGGCCAAGTGCTTGTGAATTATTAAAAGCGTTTCTGCACTGGTCTTTCTTTCTTTCTCTCTTTCTCTTTCTTTCTTTCTTTCTTTCTTTCTTTCTTTCTTTCTTTCTTTCTTTCTTTCTGTTTTATTGTGTAATGAAGTTACTGTCCCCGCCCTGCTGAGAATCTTCAGAGGGTGTGATTGTTCCTTCAGTGCTATTGATGACTGATACACCAGGCACAAACATTCATCCAAAGTGGTCCTAATCAGAATTCTGAATTCAGGGTCTGGCAAATATTCCTAAAATCACTTATTTTCTTTTTTCTGACATCATCTTCATGTATTTAAGTCCATGGCACCTGTGAGATGCTCCCTTTTATTTCTTCATGTTATTGGCATGTTGCCCTTCAGAATTGAAAAGGGAGTTAAAGTGGATGGGAATCGGCCTGAGGAAATGCTCAGAATTCCCAGTTAAATAAGAGCCATCTTCAGAATCAAAACAAGGAGAAACACTTAATTTTTCCTCCAGTGTCACTCGCCTGTTGAATGTTCTGGGCATAAATAGAAAGACTAACCTATATGAAGTTGTATTTATAGTTGTTATATATTTATAAATGGAGGGGATTATCAGGAAAAAAACTTTAAATTGCTTTGAAATACCTTCAGGACTCAGCATTATTTCTTGTAATCCAGTTTATCAAACTCTATGAACAATTTGATAGACAGACAAAAAGAGAGAGTGGTTCAATTCCTCCAGAACATTTCACAAATCAAAATCAAACCACTTGCCAGGGCTTCAGGAGCAGTTGATGCCCCTGGTGTGTGCCGAGCTACGTGGCTGGCATGTGCCGAGGTCACAGCATGATCCTCTTGTCCTGTCATCCGGGGGAAGGACTGTGATTCCTTTCTCCATCGCATTGCATCAGACACGTACTTGGACCGACAGGGTTTACAGTCTTAGACCCAAACCCGATGCTACTTCTCTTGCATTTATTTCCATTCTCTCTTCTCAGTGTTCATTGCGACTGTGGAAAATGAGAAGGAATGGCCTGAATGGGCCAGGCACACCAGTCACCTGCTAGCGGTGTCTTATCAGTTCCTTAACAATTAGACTGATTTTCCCAACGGTAGTGGGATTTTTCTTTGTATTCCCATACATTGTGGTTTTACTTCACTTTATACCTCAACAGTCATTTGGATGATAAAACCCACACCGAATAAAACACTTTGAGAATAGGCCTGATGAATATAAATGTTTGATAAAAGTTGGTTTAGGCCTCGACTTAGTATAGCTGACACATGATATATGTGTTCAGCTCTTCTTACTCTGTACATTTTAAAAAAGGTTTCTGATTATGCTGAGTACAGAAGGACATTTGGGTTCTTAGTGGATTTCCAATGAAAAAGAGATGGACAAGAAAATTGTTTCCAGTAATTTTATTTGCTTCTCTTTATGTTGCCTTATTTTTTAGGGCATTGCTCCCAAACTAGAGTTTTCAACAAGGACAGCCATCCGAGAATGTGTGTTCCCACACAGAAACAGATTTTTTGTAAGTACAATGAAAAGGGTAATGACAGAAATGACAAGAGCCCTCACCCCCAATTTAAAGACTCTTGGCCTGAACTCAGTTTGCTGAGTTTACATAAAACTGAACATACTGTAACCTGGGCAGTTTTTTGCTAGTGTTAATTTCTGTATTCAAACCATTTGCACAGGCTGTCCCATTAGAGTGCATTTGCTGTGTGTTCATTGGTGCTGTTCAAGAGTATGATGGTTAGTGATGGTGTCAATCAGAATGGGAGACCGTTAGCTCCTCCTCACCCCCACTCCTGGACCATCACAGACACACCAAACAGAATGGGAGACCATTAGCTCCTCTCCTCCATCTCCCCACCCATCACAGACACACCAAACAGAATGGGAGACAGTTAGCTCCTCCTTACCCCCACCCTGGACCCATCATAGACACAGCAAACAGAATGGGCGACCGTTAGCTCCTCCCCTCCACACTGCCGACCCGTCACAGACACACCAAACAAAACAGCTGGAATAACAAAAAGAAGCCCGACAGAGTCTTTGCTACACTGTCTTTGAGCTGAGGTGGGATTTCAGCTAAGATGGTTGTTTATTCACAGAGATATTTTTAAAACCATTTCAAGCTGGCCATGGTGACACACATCTGTAATCTTAGCCCTTAGGATGCTGATGTAGGAGCTTGCTCCTGTTGAAGGGCAGTCTAGGCTCCATGGTGAAACTGACTCTAAGACACAATGCCTTCAGTTCTGTGCACAGAGCAACACTAATTACTTTTAATATACTCCTTGAAGTGAAGCGGTTGGGTCCACCTGTACATGCCATTCTTGCTTCTCGGTGTCTGTGGTCTGCCTGGGCTTGGAGTGTGTCTGTGTGCATCTGCCTTCTCAAGCTTTCCCCAGCACAAATAAACCTCACTGTTTTAGTGAGTTACACATCCTGATTATGTTAAATGGTAGATTAGGTAAATGAATGCCTTTCTTTAAAGGTTTCTTCTATAAATCTGAGGCAGTCGTTTTAGTTTTTAAATGTTCAATTAATTATTATAGTCTTGATTGAATTATCTTTTTTTTCCAATAATATTTTTGGCTGGAAGTAGAGCTCAAGGGCAGAGTCCCTTCCAAGCATGGTCAATGCTTAACGAGAAGGAACAGCCTGACAAATCTGTTTGTTTTCTGCTCTCAGGAGAACTGTAAATCCCAAACGGCTTTACCGAAATCACACGGGCAAAGAACTCCCACAAATAACAGAAAGACGAAGCAGAAAGAGAAAAGTCCTGACCGACTTCCCAAAGGCACACAGGCTTGGGTCCCCTCCCCGTCTTCCCCTAGACGTCTCGTCCAGCACCAGCCAACTCAGCAGAACCTTGGAAAAAGCTTCAGGCTCCCTGAAGCAAGAAAGCCTCCATTTGTGGTTAGACATGTGAGCTTGAAGTGATTTCTCGGAGTAACTTGTTGCAGTGAGGATGCTGATAGGAGCGGGAGGAAGAAGCGTTGAGCCACGCCTACATGTGGCGATAGTGACTACCGAGGGAATTCAAATGAATAATAGCTGCCATTAAATGATGTTCATTTCCCAGCATCATTGTTAGGAAATGTCTATAAAGGCATCTCAGAGGGAATTTGCTCAATCACCCCATTTTTAATTTTAGAACATTATTAATTGAGTATGATGTCCGTAGATAACTCACCATTACTCAGAGGCGCCTGTGAACTGCCAGGAACTGAAGATGTCAATCAAAGGCTGGCTGATAAGGTGCCTCAATTCAAAGTGAAGGTCCAGCCCTTTATAAGAAACAGTTTTCGCCTTCTCGATGAGATTGATGCTCAGTAGCCAAATGCTGAGCAGGGACAAGATGTCAGTGGGGAAAAAGCAAGGATGGGCCTCACTCAAAGAACCTTCTGAATCTTAGTCACCAGAAGCAGGGCATGGTTAGTCACTGTAGTCCTTGTGGCTATCTTGAAAATCTGCTCTTAATTATTGTATTATAAAATAGACATTGGCTCATCAGTGTAATAAAAGGAATATCTCAAGTCAGGTGTTGCGATATACCCTTATAATCCCAGAACTTGGGAAGGTAAGGCAGGAGGATAAACATGAGTTTGAGGCTAGCCTAGGCTGCATAGCCTGTTTCAGGAAAATTTGAGCTGCTGAGTCACACACACACACACACACACACACACACACACACACACAGAGCCACAAATCATTAATTTGATTATTTTCTTCAGTTTTTGTATTCATAGCCTTTATGTTTTCCATGAAACTGTAATTATAGTAAACGGAGGTTTATCTGTCCTGCCTTGTTCCATAGCCACTTCTAAATAATCATTCAAAGGCTTAATATTAATTACAGAATGTTTGGCCTATAGTTTAGGCTTATTACTAACTTGCTCTTACATTTAAATTAACCCATTTCTATTAACCTATGTATTACCACATTTCTGTGGCTTTTACCAGTCTGCTGGCATCTTATTTCTTGAGCAACTGGCTCCAGTCTCTTTCGACTTTGCTCTTCCTTCTCCGTGTATTCAATTTGGCTTTCCCACCTAGATATATTCTGCCTTGCTATAGGTCAAATTAGCTTTATTATCAACCAATGAGAGCAACATATATTCACAATGTACAGAAGGGATATCCCATAGCAATATATAGATACATTCAAATTAACGTTTTTGTTATTTCATACCCTCCGTGAACTCTATCACACCTTCCAGTTAGTGACTATCTTCAGAATGTTAATGATGGGTAAATTGTCGACATTTTCACTTAAAGTCACTAGAAATTATGATCGTGCATCTGACACAGGTTGTGAGGTGGGGTAAATCCCAGTCAAGGCACTGTTGAGATTGTTGTGTGTAATTTGTTTCTAGGTAGAATTGAGCTTTCTGGCTAGAAAATACCAACTAGCTAATCTCCAAATAAGAACTATTCATAGACACAGAAATACTAAATGGCTGTTTTCTTTTTATTGATCTTGGTAAAGATGCCTGGCAAAAAATGTAGTAACCTATCATTAAATATGGCTCCATAGATGTGTTGATAGCTTGCATCTATTTTGGACAGTGTAACTTATTCTATTCCATACTCATGCTTATCAAATGCAGTCTCTGCCACTGTGGAGTAATTCATCTTGTAAAAACAATGGTTAGATTTCTTAGGGAGTGAAAAATTTCCATTTCTACTGTTTAACAAATCATTACAGTTTTGACTGTATGCTCAGCTCTTTTATAGGTACATACTTGATTAGCCAGATTTTCTGATCATGTGTGAGACATCCTTAATAGAAGCATTAAAATTTAGGGAACTTGTGTCTGGAGAGGTGGCTCAGCAGTTAAGAGCATTGACTGTTCTTCCAGAGGACCCAGGTTCAATTTTCAGCACCCACACAGCAGTTCCTGTTGGTAACTCCAGATCCAAGGGATCTGATGCCCCCTTCTGGCCTCTGTGGACACCAGCACACATGTAGTACACGGACATACATGCAAACAAAACACTCATATGCATTAAAAAGTTTAAGTTAAAAATAAAAAAAACCCAGAATCAGTCTGTTTCTTGACTTTCAATAAACACTAGCATTGTAGTCTGCTTTGCTGAAAAAAATAAAAATTTCAAAGTCCATTTCAGAAATTTAAAATTTACGCTGTAGAAGAATCTCTTTTTCAAGCATTTGACCTGCTTCTGCAGGTCATGTTGGCCAGTTTTGTCTTAGGAAGCCTGGCCTGTCACTTGAAGTAAGAGAGTAGTCACTGCTATTGTGGGCTTTTTTGGTTTGCTTTGGTTTTGAGACAGGGTTTCTCTGTGTAGCCCTGGCTATCCTGGAACTTGTTCTGTAGACCAGGCTGGCCTTGAACCTCAATCTGCCTGCCTCTGCTGGGATCAAAGGTGTGTGCCACAACTGCCCGGCTCTATTGTGTTTTAAAAGAATCTAGGTTGGAGGATAATCTGAATGGTGATTCTCTTGTTTTTGGAATACTCTGTGCGGTCCAAAGGATTCTGGGCCAGGCGTGGCAGCTCACACCTTTATCCCAGCTCTCAGCAGGCAAAAACTCAGTGCTGTCTTTTATCAACCTTCAGTTCTCTGTGCTCACATTTGACACTCACTCTCAGATCTGGCCTCGCTGGAGATGGTGGGCATAAAATGTACCATCCTCTGAGACCGTGATTTAGGCTACTTTCCAAGTGTCTCTCTGAATGGGAGTAGGGGAGGCATTGTGGGCAGTGAGAAGGTAGTCCAAGCTACTGCAGGAAGAGGCTTACCTGTCTCCTTCACTTTCAGGTGGACAGTGAAAACCCCTTTGGTGAAGGCAGTTTGGAACATCACTTACCGAAGTCCAGAAGAAAATCGAAGATTTTAGACTTCGCTCTTCCAATGAGAATAGGTACTTGAGTTTCTCGTTACTAACATCCCTTTACTGAGTACGAGTGCATTCCACTGGGCATCCTTCGTTCTGAGGAACTACAGGCTAGGTTGGAAACTGTGGACCTGTCTCTCTGGGTCTCTCCAGCCGAGACATTCCCATGGGCAGAGGCCACTAAGAAGTAGCTTACTTTCAAGACGCCCTCAGTACTTGCAGGGGACTGAGCTGGGTGGTGTGACTGATCGCATGTGGCCGCAGCCCACAGCTAGGCTGGCAAACAGGCAGCACTTCCTCCTGGCGTGAACTCTTTGCGAAGGCATGGCTGACAGTTAGCAAACACGTTGTTTGTTTTTGCCGTTTGTCCGAGGACGAAGGAGCAAGACACCGATAGTGGCCATGACACTTGCTGATGGATTCCACGTTAGTTAGTGAGGAGGGAGCCAGCTCTCGCAGCATTTGGGATCCCCTTGCGAAAGATGTTGAGGACCTGAAAGGGCTTTGATTGACATGGATGATGGCTAGCCACATTTAGCATGCTAGAAATCGAAACTGAGTGATTGTAAAATGTAACACAGCAGTGAGAAAGTCACTGGCCATTAGGATAATACTGTTACAATGCGCTGTGCTGGCGTTTGTTACACTGTGGGAGAATGGGAGGAACGCATCCTGTCTTTGTGTAATTATGAATGCAGGTTTTAATCTGGAGGTTTCATCAGGACCCCCACCCCCATTAAGATTCCTGGACTTTACATTACTAATTGACAGTGTCTGGGGTAAGACACTCCTGGGGGGCTTTGACCTCAGAACTAAAATGTGTGAGTCTGTCCCCAGTGAAGGTCATGGCAGCTTGCCTGGAGTTCTTACTCTGGACAGGGCTGTTGATGATCCCTTCTGTTACCCCGTGGTGGGACTAGACGTGGGATAGCCTTACAGTGGAGTTCCCTGTGTTCGGCTTGACGGTTTGTACTTTGAAAGGACTGCAGAGTGCTGTGGAGTTAACTCAGACCAGACAGAGTGACTGCTGACTGCTGACCCGGACAGCGTGGGGCTGGGAGGAGGAAGCGCTTCATCACCTCTGACATTTAATTTAAGTGCTACGATTGAAAATCACTGGTGCAGCCCGTAAAAGCAGGGTCATCTTCCCTGTCACAGCAAAAGCAAGCAACAGCAAATGTCCTTTCCTGGAAGGACAGTGGGGCTTGCTTGATGCTCGTTTGCCTCCGATGGCAGCATACACCATATTTCTCTTGCTCCTGGTGGGTGAGGACGTTTCCCGAGGTTATGGGTATGAGTCTTACACCGAGCTGTTAGCAGAGCTACAACCTCTGGATGTTCAGCTCTCTGGACTGAGGTCCTGGAATCCCTGGGACTCTAGGCCATCTCTATGCTTAGGTCACCCCCAGATCTATGGGAGAATAAAGCCACCCCTCTAAGACTCTGTGTGCCTCTGAGCCAGCTGGGGCTCCTGTTGAACTGCACATCTTGATAAAGTACTGGCATGGGGCCTGGGTCCTTTTCTCACAAGCTTCCAGGGGGTCCTTGTGCTGCTGGGCCCTGGATTGCCCCTTGAGAAACAAGGGCCAGCAGCAGAACAGATGTTAATGCAGTTCTGATCTCGTCGCAGGGGAGTGCCCAGGGAGTCCCTAGGCCTGGATCGGTTTGCAGCTACTTGTCATCGCTGATTCCCTGTCTAGTTTAGTGTGGTGGCGGTTGCAGCTTTTCCAGAACCATGTGCACACACACAGATAAGTGTGCCCAGATAGGAACGGTGTCAGGCTGTAAAAATTTCTGTTCTTCCTTATTGCATCTGGTGGTGTAAGGGGACGATAAATCTGGAGAGCGTTTTGTCGTTAAACTTAAGGAAAAAAATCCACTTGCTTGGCAGTTTTTATGTGTATTTGTTACTTTTGGAGGTTTTTTTTGTATTGCAATATTTTGTTTTGTTTTGGAATTAGGGCCTTGTATGTGTTAGGCTATTGCTTTGCTTTCTGGTCATCCTTGCCACTCACTAGTATGGGATCTACTTACCTCTCATAGACATTTAGGGCGATGACGATGATTTGTGGTTTGGATGCGCTGGGTTTCTCTGTGTTCTTAGGTATTACTGGCTCGATGTCACAGCCATGTTTCCCTCAGACAAGTATACTCAAGGGCTCCTGTGTTAACTGATCTCCAGAAACCAACCGGGACTCACACAGCAGAGCATAGGAACTTTATATTAGATCCATAGGGTCTTCTTCCAGGCTCTGGGCATCTGGACAGATAGGTTTTCTCCGTTTAAGGCTGTAAGGGTGCTGACCTTCTGCTCCATGGCATGTTTGTTGCCCCCAGCCCCTTTCCAACTGGGCTGTCATTGAAAATACAACCTGACTGTGGACCCCAAGAAGACAGAAACTTCCCTAGAATTGCAGTGCCCCAAGAGACACTCAGTTGCGAACTTGTATTTTACAAGGGAACCGTTAGTCCCTTTGTCATTCATTTGTTGTCTAAAATCTTGCTTCTTCTGTGGGGTAAATGTGCCAGCCGTTATATGGCTAACTGGTAACAACGAGCTTTTCACACTCCTCCACCTCTCTCTTCTAGCATCTTCTCTTGAAAGCCTCGAAACAAACGTAAAGGTAATTGTAGCAGTATCGTCTGTAAAATTATTTGTTTCCAGTGTCTAGGTCAAGCCCTGTGCAGTTAGTGGGGAGAATATGTTCCTAGCTGTGCTGCTCATGGGCCAGCATGGGTTCGGTAGGGTTTCTGCAGACCAGTGCTCACACTCCACTGTCTGCTTCACCGTGGGGTTCATTGGCTTGCTCCCCTTCTTTTGTTGCCAAGGGAGAGTTTATATAGGCCAATTATTATCTTATCACCAGTGACTTAAGTTGCCTGTCTCCAATTAGATCCCTCTCTACAGTGAGGTGCTAATCGTGTCCTCAAACTTGACCAGTTTGCCCAACTGAGAGCCGCAGCTTTTATGCTACAAACTGAGAGGCGCACGGGAAGGAAGTGAACTGTATACTGCATTTCCTATGTACAGGACAGTCACGCTTGGTTGAAAAATTCCATCTTCCTCAGAACCCAAAAGTCAGAAATCAGAGCTCTAGTTGGGCAGTGGTGGCACACACTGTTAATTCTAGCATCTTGGAGGCAGAAGCCGGCCGATCTCAATGAGTTTGAGGCCAGCTTGGTCTATAAAATGTGTTCTAGAACAGCCAGGACTGTTAGAGAAACCCTATCTTGAAAAACCAGGAAAAAAAAAGAAAGAAATCTAAGTTCTAAGTATGAGTTTACCTTGGCTTATTAATGTTGCCAAACACAGAGCCTTTTGACTGTGTCTCCCCAACCCATATTCCTAAGGCTTCTGTAACATGGTCCCCTTTTTTATTTGTGGGTGATCCCTGGCCACGTGTTCTGTTATCTGACCTCACTTTCGCTTCCTTGTCCTAGCCTACCCCTACCTCTGTATTAGGCAAATCAAAACCCAAACTACGAGTCAAGAGTAACTCACATTGTCACTCAGGTCACCAGTGAGCCTGACGAGCGCATTGTCTTAAGGAGTCAGACATCACCACCTTTAGATCCGAGGAAGTCCGGACAACCCTCGCCCAATCACCAACGGGATGTCGAGCTCTTGCTGGACACTTCACTCCCTACCTCCCAGCATTCTAGATCTCCCAGCCCTCTGGATGAGCCTCTCCTGGGAGAAAGGTCAGCAGTTGGTGCCTATCCCCTCGCCTGATGAGCCTTGTGCTCTGTCAGGAAGAAAGTCTGGATGCCCTGTCTGTTTGTTTTGCTGGGCTATTCACACAGTGACCGTGATCGTTCCTTTTCAAACCTATACAAAATGTACCATTAACTTCTTTTTCCTCGGGCAAGTGTTTGAGGGTACCTGGTGTAGGTTTAGTGTGTAACTCGATGGTAGAGCACTTGTCTAGCACGCATGAGGCCCTAGTACTGCCAAAAAGAAAAACCAAACCAAACCATCACGGCAAACAACAGAAAAACAGGCGGGAACTGGACCCAGTGAGTGAAAGTGCGTGCACTCTTGATGCTTAGGCATGAAGGCCTGATCCCAGAATCCCAGCACCCACTTAAAACAGCCAGGTGTGGTCCTGCTGGCAGGGGTGAGTTGGGTGAAGGTGGGTTGAAGACAGAGCTTCAGTGAGAGAACCTGTCTCAAGGGAATCTAGACTGAGTGACGGGAGCACCCTACATCTCCCGTCTTTTGCTGCACACACATACATACACATACATGCATGCACACACACATACATACACATAAATAAATGCACACACACATACACATACATGTATGCACACATGTACACATACCCATTTTTTCTTTATGATACTATGTAAACTAGACTTCAGGGAGGAAGCTTTTATGTTAAGTCCAGTTCAAATAATCCATGTCCTGTGTCCTAAGTGTCCAATGCCTTCAGCAATAGGGCCTGAACACTAACCTCTGAGAGGCATCCTAGGGCAATATCAGTAGCCTATATTGTCTGGGGAGTCATTTGAACTACCTTGACTCAAAAGGAGGTTTCTCATGCCTGGTACTGTTGCTATGTTGTTCTTGCACGGAGCATTGTGAGCCCAAGTGGCACATCTTCATTTAAGACACACACACACACACACACACACACACACACACTGTGTATAATTTTAGGTAAATATAAAATCATGATTCCTCGAGGCTTTATCTGACAACCTTGGTGTTATTTATACTTCTTCCCATTTTTTCTCTTTTCCCCTGAGTATCACTTGTATCCCATTCCCCGCTCAACTCCCCACCTCCCACAGTGTATTATAATTTTGCTGGTTTCTGTGGTTACATCTGGAGATTTGGGGGTAGGAGCCTCTGATAAGAGAGAACATGTAGCTTTTGTTTTTCTGGGTTCAGGAAAACATTCAATATGATCTTTCCTAGTTCCCTCCATTTACCTGAACATTTCATAATTTCATTGTTCTTGACAACTGACTAGCATCCCATAGTGTATATGCAGCACATTTTCCCTATCCAGCAGCTGAAGGATATGTAGGTTGCTTCTGTTTCATAGCGATTACAAATAGGGTGCAAATAAACATGGCCGAGCAAGTGTCTGTGGAGTAGGATATGAAGTGCTTTGAGCCTTGCCAAGGAGTGGTGTTGCTGGGTCGTGTGGTAGACCTAATTTTAGGCTTTTCAGTCCAAGATTTTAATGGAAGGTAGACAAAGCCTTTTGAATACCAGAATGAAGAATGTAGCCCCCAAGGAAAGAGCCTCCGCTTCCACCCCCCACATCTGCAGCATGTTCTTGTGTGTGCGGACATGGAGAATCACAGAGAATGCTGGCAAGAGGCAGCTCTATTCCTTGTATGCAGCTGTAGCATCTTCAAGGCCTATGTGTCCCGTGGGTGGCTAGTTTTAAAGACTTGCTATATTTCTTGTAAGATTCTTAGGGAGAGCAGTAGTTATGTGTATAATGTTTTCTGAAACACAGTAGAGCATCGAGGGTGCAGCCATTTGCTGCCTATTGTTTTCCTAGGTTGGTAATTGTAGGACGAGGGGGCTGCTTGTTCATCCTGGACGCCCAGAACCAAAATAACCACACAGAAACTGTATTCATTAAATCGCTGCTTGGCCCATTAGCTCTAACTTCTTATTGGCTAACTCTTACATCTTAGTTTAATGCATTTCTAGTAATCTGTATAACACCACGAGGTCATGGCCTACCAGCAAAGATTCAGCACATCTATCTCCCGCGGTGGCTCTATGGCGTCTCCCGACTCCACCCTTCTTTCTCCCAGCATTCAGTCCAGTCCTTCCTGCCTACTTAAGTTCTGCCCTATTAACAGGCCAAGGCAGTTTCTTTAGTCATTCACGGCAATCACAGCACACAGAGGAGACTCTCACATCAGATCACAGATGTGTAGGCTCAGTCCTACTCGGGGCCTTATGTTCTTGCTCCAGAGAAGGGTGTGATGGGAGGCAAATGGGCATGAATCAAGGACAGGGGGAGCTGCAGGGTTAAGCAGCATAGTGTCTCTAACAACCACCCCAGACTTCCTTTGTCTGCTAATGAACAGTTCTCTATATGTCCTTGGTGCCATCCTGTTGACATCTCACATACGTGTGCCACTCTAGTGTTCCTCACACATGAACAGAATGACTTACCTGGATTGCTAAGACTCTTTGAACATCTCAAGGAATCAGGATCAGAACTTTTCACCATCTCATTTCTGTGTGCACCTTTAGCTTCGCGATACCTCAGAATTTAGGACCTGATACCCAGATACAGAATGAATGAATTCACTACTCAGTATTGGTTTTTAATGATTTATTTTGTGGACTGAGTGTATATCAGGGCGTCATGCATGTGCTCATTCCCGTGGAGACTGGAAGTGGATGCCCTGGCACTGGAGTTAAAGGCAATTGTGAGGCAGAAGATGGAGTGTTGGGAACTGAACGTAGGTCCCTGGTCAGAGCCACTAATGCTCACTCCTCCAAGCCCTCAAGCAACAACTCTTCAGCCCCCACCATGGTATTCATTACCTACTGTGTCTTTTGTATAACCAGGCTACCCTCAAACTCAAGACCCTTCCACCTCAGTCTCCTTAGGGCGAGGACTACAGGTGTATGTAGTTTGGGGTGGGATATTAACCAGAGCCTCCATCTGGGTCTCAGTCGAGGGGACACATTAACCAGACAGGGCCAGTGTCCACTGTCAGAAGCATTGTGAAATGAACAACACGTGGGTCAGCTGACCTCTGGGGGTGGGGGAAGGACTCCCTGAGAAGAGTGCTGGGAGTTAGTGAGGGCAGGGGCTTGGGTGGGAAGGCGGCAGTATTCTGCACAGAGGCGTCTGCGGAAGAGAGAAAGCACAGTGTGTGGGTGGCCTACACTGGATGAGATGTAAAATAAAGCCCTTGTGGCAGAAAACAATTGAGGTTAAGTTTTTAAAATACAGTTTGGGATTGAATAAACAGGATTTTTCTCATTCGCAAATTCCCCGAAAACCAGAACGTCCGGGACAGCAAGCACAGCTTGTTTTTACCATGCTGGTGGTATGTATTCCCGTGATCCTGACATGTAGATTCAATGCCAGCATTAAGATCATAGGTGTACCATTTGGCATCCTGACACTTTAGCTTATGGTTGAGTTTGAACCCATGTTTAAGTACTCTAAGTCAGTATCCTTTTCAGCAGCTGCATGACGCTTCCCCTGTTTCCTCTGTCGGGCAGGTTCCATCCTCGCTCCCAGTCCTCGTGGAGGAAGATCCATGAGAGGGTGTGTAGCCTCCTGACATCCCACAGAGCTCACTCAAAGGTTAGGGCTTCTGGCGAGACCAGACCCTTGCTGGTAAATGTGGGACCTGGAATTCGCAGTCCAGTGAGGGAAGCAGACATTAGTGAAATGACCGTAGAAACCCTGTGACATTGTGACACTCACCCGGTAGAGAACGCGGTGTCCTAAGCCTGACCGTGCAGGTATCTGTATGGTTGAGAGTCAGGGCAGGCTTCCAGAGGAAGAGACACGGAGGAGGTTAATGCGGGCAGTTCATGGCACAACGCTCACCAGGCAGAGGTCCTGGCGCGCTCCAGTGGACCGCACAGGCTCTCTCACCCTCTGCTCACAGAAGTTCCAGCACAGAGAAGAAAACATTTATGTGAGGGTCCCTGTAGGGCCACAGTTGGGAAGAAATGGCTTCTATAATTTAATAAGCTGTTTTCTGTAGGCTTAGGGAGGGTTTCTGACCTATGGTAGATATACCCAGTTCTTGATGTTTCCTGCAAACACGCAGCTTGGTGATCTGGACCTGCATTTAAAGGTAGTCCAGTGAAGTGTCAAAAGAGTCCTCAGTTTTTAGAGCTGATCATGCCACACAGCCTAGCTTATGCCAGGTTGGCAGGATGACATTTGTCATTGGGTATTGGTCATGGTGCCCATGGGAATAGTCATTTTCTTTGTTTCCTCTCTGACTTAATCTTATTTCTCAATCTAAAGGAAATGAATCTCCATAAGATGGAGAAAGGGAAGGACACGCACACACACACACATACATACATACATACACACATGACCCCATTTATATGACACATAGGGGAGGCACAGACCTCTTCACACCGAAAGCCACATGTCTGGGTGTTACCAGTCTTTATTACATCCTGGGTGATGCAATGGCTGGATGTGTTTTGTTACAGAAAGATTTTACCCCTGAAACAAATTATATCTGTGAAAGACCAAGCTACCCCCTGAAGAAACTCCCACTGCATGGACAGAGATATTTTTAACTACTGTCTCCTGTAAGTAAGCAGCTTAAGCACTGTTCGTTATTGTGACTTGCTAAAAACAGTTTCTGCCTGTCTCCTGCTGGCTCTGAAGCAGCTAGGAAATGTGGAGGAGGTGGGGAGGAGCTCTCAGAGCTCCCCAATCCCCCAACCCATTCCCCTTCAGGGATGCCAGTTCTCACATCCCCTCCTCAGGTACCTCCCTCCCACTTTATGTACAGGACACTTGAGTTGCTTTTCAGTTCCTTGACCACAGCCTTTGTCCCGCGTGGAGGCCTCTACGTGTTACCTGAGCTACTATTTCCTGACTCGAATGGAGTACCTTCCATTGATCCTTTGGTCTGTGACTCTCCATTTTGACTCTCCTTTAGCACCCTGCCTGTTTCTTTCCAAAGCAGAAACAATGTATTATTGCTGTTTAAAAGTCCATCTTTTATCCTAGACAGAAACAGAAACCCAGCATTTAGCTCAGTACAAGGAAACCCAATCATGCACCCTGGGCTGGGGTCCTGAGCAACGTCTTCTCTTCCCACACTCACCCTCCTACTGTCCTTATATCTGTTGACCCTCCAGCGTGGTCCTTAGCAAGTGCGCTTCTGCAGGGATGCTGAGGGAGATGCTGATGTGTGGTCCGGTACTTGGCCAGAGGGTGGCAGGCCACCATTTCTTAGTTTTCCTCCTTAATCCATGCCCCAAATAATAATTGCATTTCCTTCGAAAGTGGCACGGTGGGCAGTTGCAGGTTGGATTTCTGGAATGGGAGCGAGGCTGGGGAACGTGGGTTCTGCCATCATGATGACAACTCTCCGCTCTTCCTTACATTATTTTCAACATAGGGTCAAGAGCTGGCCAGGTTCGTCCCATGAACTAAATGAACTAATGTCTAATTCTTACAGCCCTATGAGAGGGGTGCTTCTACTAAGTTGAAGGTAGAGAGACTGAGGTACAGAGAGCTCAAAGTGACGTGGCTAGTCAGTGGCAGGGCCGAGGCTATGATTGGCAGGACTCCTTGGCACACAGTTAGCCTCGGAGACCGTGCTCTGAATTGCCACATTCTTTCCAAAACTAGAGGATGACAACAGAATGAGGAAGGGTAGATGCGTGTGTAAATGACAGCCCTTTGTCCCCACCCCACAGTCGGAGGGGGCGGGGCTGGCTTTGAACGTTTCCCCCTAGGAGTAATCGTGTTCTATCTTATGGTCATCAGACAGAAAGGAGCAGGCCTTTTTAAGCAACGAAAGAGAATGGGGTGAACTGCTGGAGTTCCCCAGTCAGGCACCCAAAAGTCTGGCTTGAGGGTAATTTATGCTTCACCCTTACCCAGGGGGCTGGCAGGGCTCTCTGCCCCCAGCACAAAGGAAGGAGGACATCTTGATAATTGCCCATTCCGTGGGCTTTACATCAGAACGTTCTGCTTGAGAGATTAGAGGGTGGATTTTAGGACGCACTTAATCTCTTGTTGCAGGAGTCGCTATGCTTTCATTGGGCTGTTACACGGATCACAGCACACAGAGTGACCAAATGCCAAATTACATTCAGTTTCTACGTGGGTAAAGTCAAGTTGCATCAAGCTGATATCTGGGCACTGGTGTGAGGGGGCTAGGAAGGAAGTAGATTAGACTCCCACCCCATTGCCAATTCTGCCTTGGAAAATGGGTTTCTTTCACAACAGGATGTTCACAGACCTTTCCCAGCTGTGCCCTTTTTTCCTTTGATTAATGTTACTTTTTGAATCCTGGATCCCTAGTAAGTCAAGAATCCCAAAGGACAGAGCTAAGGGAAGGGTCTCCGGGTTGAAAGAAACCAATCCAAACAAGACGGACTAGGCGACTCTGAAGGTAACCCAGTAGAGCTGGGGAGAAGCAAGGTCAAGGAGAGCTGGAGCACCCCCTGTTGCCTGGGAAGACAGGTTCCAGAGTGGAGGCCTCCATGACACACAGCGGAGCATCCTCCGTTTGCGCTGTGTCCCTCCCTGCCCTACTCTGCCAAGGGCTCCATGACAGATCCCATCCTCTTTCCCCCACATCAGCTCCTTCACTATGGTCAACTCTTCCTGTCCTGGATCCCCTGTGGTCTCAGCCTCACGGAAAAATGAAAAAGATCCTTAGTCACAAAATTACCAAGAAACTTTGAACCCAAGACAGGGAGTCCCATTGTCTGTCCTGGTAGACGTGAAATGAGGAGGAGGTAGGCAGAGGAAGTGGAAGACATTGATATGTCTTTATTCTGTTGTGTCGGGACATGGGACTTGGGGTATAGGTGGATTATTTCTGGTATAATTTAAAATGAGAAATTTCCTACCAAATAAGCATAGTCCCATTTCCCCCTAAACAAACAGGAAAACTCCATGACCCCCTAAACTCCACAGGTACCCTGAGATCTCTTGAAGACATGATTATTCCTGTGATATGACCGTTAGTGAGCTGATGCCCATGTCTGGTGTCATGACTGAGAATCCTCTATGGGAGTTGGGTCCTCTGATGGTCCCCAGTCCCCCAGGGAATGCCAGGCCCTCATTCTCTGTGCACTGTGTGACCACCCATACCAACTCTAGCCCACTGAATGCTTACAGTCTCCCCATCTGCTCCCAGATTTTTTTCTGGAGCCAACCCTCAGTGGGAGGGAGCAGGAGCCAACACCACTGTCATGCTTCTAAGTAGACAGTAGACAAGGAACTCAAGTCAGAATTTCTTTAGACAGGGAAAATTATAGCCTCCTGTTTTTTTGTAAAACTCAAGAAAAACAGCAAGAACGTACAACAACAACAACAAAAAAAGGTTAAATTGCTAATTTAAAATGCTGGTTTCTTATCCTGGTATAACCTGTAGCCCCAGCTCCTAAGACAGTAGTGGCCATGGGTCTTAATCTCACCTGTCCTAGAGGATCCTTTATACCTGTTACCCTCACCACAGCTGAAAGCAAACAAGTCCCATCTGGCAGAGCCCAAGCTCCTTTAGCCAGTGTTTTCCATCTAGATTTGGGCTCCAGCATCTGAGGGACTTGTCATTTAGTGGCTTGTCGGGGACTGGTGTAATGGATAATGTCAGTGTCCAACAGACCACACAGGTGGTCAGCAGATTCTCAGGCCTACAGGCCTCAGAGGGCCTTCGGATCATCCAGGGAGCTCTGAAAACATAGAGCCCATGTTCTATTCCATACCAGTTTACTATATGCACTCTTAAGATTTAACTCTCTATAGAAGTTTTTGTGAGGATGAAAAATTCACAAGACCCAGCCATCACCCAGTTCCAAACTCGACCCCCTTCCACGCTCAGCAATTGCTCTACTGAACAGCAGATTGGAACATGCTTAACACTCCATACCATCCAGTAGGCGCGGGCACATTTGCCACGAACCAAGGACTTCCTTAACTCTGCACACAGCCCTGGGAGGAAGATGCTCAGAGTGGCTTCACTCTGCTCTTATACGAAGAGATCAAATCCTTTGCCTTATTCTGAACCAGAGACATAGGGAAGGGACTCAGAGAATGGGCAGTTCTGAGGCTGAGCTCGATCTAAGGCTAGGATAGTTCATGTTTTTCTCCTTGGTCGTGTCAAATATTCACCCTTTTCTCAATACCACATGTAGATGTGATCTTTAAATTTTACAGGAGAACCTGAATGAAAACCAAAGAAAGAAAACCAAAGGCCCAGTCGTCGAGACACTGACACATTCCTGGAGAAATGAACATTTTTTTTTTTGTTGTTGTTGGCTGGGTTGAGTTACTGGTGCCTGGCCCCCATTAAATCAAAGTTTATACTCAGTCTTTTGTGCACAAGGTAAGATTTGTTGATTAAATTCTGTTTTGGGCTCCCATTCACACTCATCACCTGGAGAATTTGTGTTTATTTTGAGCATGAAAAATAGGAAACATAATGGAAGTATGTCAGATGAAAGTGAGATATTTGTCTGCTGTGTGAAGATATATTACTGTGATTGGTTTGATAAGGAGTTGAACAGCTAGGCAGGAGGTATACGTGGGACTTCTGGGCAAAGAAAGGAAGCAGAAGGAGATAATCAAGGTGCAGAGAGATGCCAATGAGACATGGAGGGAGTCGTGTATATAGAATGAAAGGTAAAAAGCCACATGGTAAAACATAGATTAGTAGAAATGGGTTAATGTAAGTTATAATGACTAGTTAGGAACCAGCCTAAGCTAAGGCCAAGCTTTCATAATTAATAGTAGGTCTCTGAGTCATTATTTGGGAGCTGGCTGGTGAGACAGAGAAAGACTCATCACATTTTTTTTTGTTTGTTTTTCGAAACAAGGTTTCTCTGTAGCTTTGGAGTCTGCCCTGGAACTAGCTCTTGTAGACCAGGCTGGCCTCGAACTCACAGAGATCCCCCTGCCTCTGCCTCCCTAGTGCTGGGATTAAAGGAGTGCGCCACTACCGCCTGCCTACAAAAAATTTTTGAAAATTCTAACAAAATTGTCTTACATGAAACAGGGAGTTAGTTATTTAGGAAACAACCTGATAAACCAACTGGGAAAAGACCAACAACCTCATTGTTTCTTTTTGATAAATCTGATTTTTGTGTTTCATTTGTGTGTGTGTATGTTAGGTTTGAATGGCATCGAGTCCCTTAAAGCCTGGGCGGGTGGGAGGGGGGGGAAGTATTAACGTCTGAAGAGTTCAGGTCTCATTTTAAAACTTAAACCACTCAAGATGGGTTTGCGAGAGGGGCTCATTTCTGTAGTTTAAAACATGCCCTCTCCCTATCGCCCTGTCCCAACAATTCTTAATAAATGTAGATCAGAAACAAAATGCTCGGCAAGCCTTTTTCTAAGAGAACTGCTATAAGTGAATAGACTCCACAGAGAGTGCCACCCAGCCAGACTTCAGGTTCATCTGGAGGAGCCTTTAGAGGAGGAAGAAGCTGGAAGGGGGATGGAGGCATGCTGTCTCCCTTCCACCTTCTTATTTATTTTACTTCCGCACCCTCCTCTGCCTCGTTTGCTGCAGTCTGAATGCTTGTGTCTCCTTGAAATCCTAACTCGAAAGGTGATGCCTTACAAAAGGGAGCTTTGCGGGAGAGGAGCGAGTCATAAGGATAGAGCCCCGTGGAAGCGGCTGTAGAATCGGCCATGGGAACTTTGCCCCTAGCACACGAGGACATAGACAGTGAGGGGAACCAAGTAAAGGCCGTACCAGATTCCAAATTTGCTAGCACCTCGACCTTGGGCATCCTGGCCTCTAGAACGGTGAGAAACTAGTTTCTTTCGTTCATAAGCTACCTAGTTTATGGAGTGTTGTCCTCCCGTCCCAAATGGATGAACACAGTACACTAAGATCCTTTTAGCTTTTGTTTTGTTTGTTTGTTTGGTTTTGGTTTTTCGAGACAGGGTTTCTCAGTAGTTATGGAGGCAGGATTGGAACTCGCTCTCTAGACCAGGCTGGCCTCAAACTCACAGAAATCTGCCTGCCTCTGCCTCCCGAGTGCTGGGATTAAAGGCGTGCACCATCACCGCCCAGCAAAATGTTTTCGTTTTTATAAGACATGTGGGAGCCAGGTATTGTTTTTTTTTTCTCTTTATGCCATAAGAAATTGGTTTTCAAAGGTAAATTAGAAATAAATAAATTGTAAAACACAAAAAAGGATACTCCCAAAACAAAATGAAACGAAACTCATTTATTCTCCCCTCAGAATTTCAGCCAAATAAAGGTGCATTCCACCTTTGGAACCCTAAGTTATGTGTCCTTTTAAATGTTCACAAAGTCTCTAAAACAGGTCAGTTTATTTTGATGTGAATTTTGAGTAGTTATCAAAAGTCAAAGCCACTAAAATTAAAAGTGTGTCATGGTAAGGTTTCAGGAGAGTTCTCGGATCACGGAAAGGTTTCAGGAGAGTTCTCAGAAGAGGACCACCTGCTTGAGCAACTGATGCAAGTCAGTCCTAATGAGTTTGCATTTAATTTCAGTTTTAAAATACATGTTGAGACATTCAGTATTGGTTTAAAAAAACCCATTTTTTCCAATTGTGTATCTATATGTGGCGTACACGAGTGCAGGTGCCTGCAGAGGGCACAGGTGTCGGATTCCCCGGAAGCTGGAGTTACTGGCAGTTGTGAGCTACTAAACATGAGTGCTAGGAATCGAACTTGGGTCCTCTGCAAAAGCATTACGTGCTTCTAACTGCTCAGCCATCTCTGCCTAAAGTGTTCCCTTTGGGGGAGGGCTTGAGCATGATTTTTTAATTTAGTAAGAGTATAAATGCTCATTTTTATATGAAGCCCCCCGTTTTTGTTTTTCTCAACAAATTATGACCCTTTCACAATTTATGATCTGATAATTTTTAGAAATTATTTTAATTTTTTTATTTTTCAAGAACTATGAAGCTTTGAGGAGCCCTACAGAGGCAAGGTTTGAAGTTCAGGTATCTTACTTCTGGAGTCCATGATAGCACAGATAATTTTGTGATGGCTAGGGTTTTGGTTTGCTATGGGGAGAACTGTGTCATTGTGGGGGTCTGAATGTCCCCCATAGGCTCATATATTTGAGTGTATAGTCACTAGGGAATGACACTCTTTGAAAGGATTAGGAGTGTTAAGAGGTGTGGCCAACCCCAGAGACTCAGCCTGTGAATCAGGTTGTAGCTCTCAGCTACTGCCCTAGCTCATTGTGTATTGATGCTTCCACCATGATGGTAATGGACGAAAACTCTGAAATTGTAAGCAAGCCTCCAAATTAAATTAAATGCTTTCTTTTGTAAGAGTTGCCTTGGTCATGGTGTCTCTTCACAGCAATAAAGAGTGACTAGAACATAATGAAAAAGAATTCCTATCTGTCATATTTTGCTTTATAATTTTTTTCTTGACTTTCAAAGTTGCAGATCTGACAAATCCAGGACAATATTTTATAAGTGCATCTCATGGTACTTGGGTTTGCATACGCTCCTGGGGCAGCATCCTTTGTTGATCCCGTTCCTTCTAAGAATAGTCTTTATACAGCAACACCGTTTCTCTCTGCTCACCAGACTGGGTGAAGCCAGTAGGCTCTGAATTATAACAAGGATAAAAAGGAGAGAATGAAGGATAATATCTGACCTTTAGGTGCTAACTGGAGAAGCTTGATGAGTTACCTGTGTAAGGTCAGCTTAGTCCCTGGATGTTGGGGACCCTTCTCCATGTGTCTATGCCCTAACCCAGCCTTCTTCAAGGGACTTGCTGTGATCCAAACAGGACATGTCTTTAGTCCGTGCTGTGACCCATAAACCTGCTAGCACTGCCAGATGGGACTGTTCTCCTTGTTGATTAGGGGACCCATTCCAACACCACTTTCAGGTCTTGTAGGAACCTTCTCTCCTTTCTCCTTTGTCCTGCTGACAATGAGAAGAACTGTGGCCTCTGCTCTCTTGGTCTGGGACCCTTTTTCCCTCCACACTGACTCTGAAGGTTCCAAATTATCGTGGTAAAATTACTTTATCAGAGGGAAGAATCTGTGCTTGGTTTCAACTTCAGAAGTAGGGAACTGGGCCCAAATGAGTTCACATGTGTGCCAAATGGGTCCTTTTTTTTTTTAGGATGGACACCTTGACAGAACCTCTCACAGAGTGAGTGGGTCCAGTCACAGAGATTTCCACCTTGTGATTCTATGTCTTTTAGAATGTTCCATCAACCTCTCTGTAAGTCCATATTTTTCTTTGTTTTCTAACATCACTGGGAACTGAACATAGGGCCTTGTTCACAGTAGGCAAGTACTCAACCACATCTCCTGCTCTTAGTTTTTTGAAGCAGACTCTCCCTGTTCATGTAGGATGGTCATGATCCTTCTCCCTCAGCCACCCACCTACTACTATTGCAGGTATAATATCCTACCTGATTTTCTTATGTTTGTGTGTGTGGCACAAATTCTAATTCGTCTTAATAATAAAAACCCAGAGCCGGAGATAGGGGTTAATGCTGAGAGATCAAAGAAGCAGAGCAGCCATTCCTTAGAGAGTTCTTACCTCTACCAATGCTCAGACTAAAGGGGCCATCCTGTCTCTACAAATCCTCAGACTGCTACTGTTTCTACGAAACCTCGGACTGCCCCATCTCTATGAAACCTCAGACTCATCCTCAGACTGAATCCTCTGACTGTCTCTGAACTCCTGTCTCCTCCCACCCTATATTCTTCTCTCCGTGCAGCCATATCACTCCTGTCTCCACCTCCCTAGTGCTGGGATTAAAGGCCTGGAATCCCAAGCTTGGATCTCCTTTGTGTGAGCTCTGTTTCTCTTTGAGACAGATTCAATCTTGGGTAGCTCAGGATGGCCTTGAACTCACAGAGATCCATCTATCTCTGATTCCTAAGTGCTGGGATTAAAGGTGTGTGACACCACTGCCTGGCCTTTATGTCTGACTAGTGGTTTATATCATCACTTTGATCTCCAGGCAAGCTTTTGTTAGATTATAAACAAAATATCACTACATATGTGTGATATGTATGATATGGTGTATGCATGGGAATGTGGCATTCTGCACACGTGTGAGTGCTTACTCAGAAACCAGAGCAGAACCTCAAATGTCTGCCTCTATTACTTTCTTGTCTTGAGGCAATGTCTCTTATTTAACCCAAAGCAAATCATTTTGATGGGCTCTGAGGAGTTGAACTTAGGTATTCATGCTGATAATTAAACAATGACAACCCACTGAACCATCTGAATGAAAAAAGAACAGAAATAAAAAGGAAGGACATGACTGGTCTTCGGTATGGTGGAGGAGAAAGTTTATTGTAGCTAAAAGGGAGAGCATAGCCAAGGCAGAGACATCTGGAGAGTCCAGAGTGAACAGGAGCTGGGCCAGTTGAGAAGAGGGGGAGTGGAGAGAAGAGAGCCAGACCTCAGGAAGGTAAAGGGTAGACGGAAAGGACCAAGCAACCAAAATGGTGGGTTATATAGAGAGGGCAGCTGGGGGAAAGGCAGCCCAGCCCCTGGGCTGAAGAAGTTTAGGGTAGGGATGGGGTATGCCAGCCGAACCCTGTAACAATTGGAACGGAGGGATACTGGGACAGCCTGGTGGCCAGGTCTACTTTGATATGTTAAATAGGCACTTTAGTCATGTACCCCAACTTTGAGACCTAACACCATCACTCTATCCCCTGTCTTTATTTTTAAAATGCTTTGAAGCTCATAGTCAAATACCACCCGTCCTTATCTATACACAGGAAATCCCCTGCTGGGACACAGTCATAATCAATAGCTTTGGTCACCACTCAGCTTTGCCTCTCATTAAGGCTGTGCAGCCACAAGACAGCACAGGACATGCAGTGCCAGGTTTGCCTTGCATGACTGAAGAGTTGTGGAGGGGGGAAGGGGTGTCTTGTCATCACCTCGACAATACCAAGAACTCTGCAGTGGCAACACTGAGGGGTCCCCATGGATGCCCCAGAAATAGTGATCAGGATTCTGGAGCTTGTTGGCCCCCAAGACACACCTAGGTTTCAAAGAAAAGGCAGGCTGGGGAATCTTGCTTAGTGGTAGAGTATCTTCCCTAACAAGCTCAAGGTCCTGAGTTCTAAGCCCAGCACTGCTCTCGGAGAGAGGGAGAGGACCTCTAGCAGTGAAGAGAGTTTACTCTAAACTGAGAGAGTTGAAATACAGTGTGTAGGGGAGATGGGTGAGTGGATTTTAGGCCTTTGGTTATCATTGGTTGGCAGATATTTTTGAACCAGGCAGGATGTGTGTCATTGTATGTCCTAAGTGGAGGGTACTTTATCTTACATTCTTCCACAGGAAGGGGCCAGGAAAAGGACAACTTTGGGGTAATTTGGAGAGATGTGTATTTTAGAGACCTCATTATCTGCTGTGGTGATGGCTGAGTTGGGGGGGTGACCTGAAAGACTATAAACATAGACGAAGGGTCTTTCTTCTTCCCCTTTGCATGCCGCTTCTATGCTCTCATCCACCCATCCCTCCACCATGTGCCTGTAGCCATCACTTTTCAGGAGCGCATCAACCTAGGCTTGAAGATTGAGCGCCTTGTTTTAGAACCGTTGAAGGCAAGGACCTTGGACAGATACTATAACCTCTTCATTCCTCAGTGTCCTTACGTTTGCAATGGAGGCCGTGATACTATCTGCCTCAGAATATTGAAATGTGGATGACTCACTTAAAAAGCATGTCATGTTAGTGCCCAGCACAAAAGCAGAACCCAGCATGCCTTAGCTGTTATTATTTCCATCTCTGATGCTCATTCAAGGAAAAGCTCATTTCCTCCCAGTTTCTTGCTAAGGCCATCAAGGCTCAGAAAACCAAATGTCAGAGCCAGTTTTCCAACTCTGGAATCTCGTTTTCAAACCACATGGTTTATCTGTTTCCTTTTGCTTCTTGGTTGGTTGTCACATGCCTTATTGACCCCAAGGCTGAGATTCCTGGGAATTGCACCTGAGAGCTTGAAAACCATGTGCCCATCATTTATCTCAGACAGGCAGGGTAGCTCAGGTCTCATGGCAGTCTTAAGAATGATTTCGGTCACCTCTTGGGTCAACAAGAGGCGCTTTCTGTTATTTCCTGTCCTTGAAATGTTGTATTTGTGAACAACGTTTTTTAGGAAGTTCTCCTCCCCCGTTCCCTTCAAAATAAGCCTCCCGGTTCCTTTTCCTTCAGGAACTGACACTTAGATCAATGTTCTGAACTGCGATAAATATCACACCTGTTTTAGTGGGCTGACTTCCAGGGACAGAATGTAAGCGCTAGGTGCTATTGGTGGCAGAGCTTGACTCACGGGGGAAACTCGTCCTGGAAGATCGTCTGACTTTGCGTAAGGGAAGTTCGACCCAGGCATTCGATGGCATCCTCTGTGTACTGTGTCAGGCTGTGTCTGAGCCCTGCAACCGACCCCTTCCACAGCCTTGTGGGGATCCACCACTTTTCATGAACCAAGTGGAAAAAGGTTCCTACACTATGCTCAGTAGAGAACTCAGCCCTGTGAGGGGGGGTGGGGAGAGGTCAAGTTAGGTTGCAAGATACGACCGGTCCCCTATTGGAGTTTCCATCCTTACTAGGGAACAAGATGTTCTAAGTGTGCTTCTCAGAAAGTATTGCAAGCTCTGTGGGTGGATTTGTGACTGTCAGCCACAGGGGGTTTGAAATAATGGTGTCTAGGAACTGGAGGGAGATGGATCAAGTAACACCCCCTCCAGACTCCCGTGAGTTACTCAGATTCTCCAAACACAAATCTAAAACAACAGAAGACTCCATGGTGGCACTTAGGAGTAGCAAATAATGACATCGATTGAAGTGAGGCTTGTACACTCAATCGCATTACTTTTTAACCAGGTTTCATATTAACTTAATAAAACAATGCAATATCTGAGCATGTGACAAAATGCTGTTATTTCTCTGTGTTCTAGGAGGTAAGAAACACTGGACACATCAGAAAGAAATTAGGGAGAAGGCATTTGTAGAGGACAATCACCTGTGTTTGGAGGAGAAATTGTCCCCTGGGGGCACTTTCTAATGTGTCTTCGATATTAGCCCTAAAGACTTTAGACTTTGTGCCTTGGGCACTAAGGTTTAGGGGTGGAAAAGTCAAGTACTTTCTAATGAGCTTGCTGCGAGTTTGGAAGTGGCTGGTTAAGCTTGGGGGTGGGAGGAAATCAAGAGGCAAATTATCTTAGTGGTGTTTCAAAGCATATGGGTGTGCGGTGGGGGCCCAGATCCGAATTCTCCAAGGGAACAGTGGGGCTGGCGGCCCTGGCTGGACTGTAAGGCAAGAGTGAAGTGTGTAATAATAGCGAAGCACTGGCCAGGAGATCAGCCCGCTGTCGGTAGATCTCAGGACATGGGCTCCTTCATCTCCTAACTCTCTGTTCTCCGTAAGGTGTGAGGCAAGAGGCACTCAGGGACTAGGAGGTCAAGTAAAGTCTTTTGGAAAAGGATTTTTTTTTCTTTTTGTAGTCTCTCTTTCAGCAGGAAAGCTAGAATAGGAAATACTCAGAATACTCGGGGCGGGGTACTGAGAAGAGAACAGGGTTCATATGCCCTGGAGGGCTGGCCTTTTTTTTTTTAATTTTTTTGAATCGCATTCTCATTATGAAGGTTTTGTTGTTGTAAACAGGATTTAGAGGATTTTCAGGTTCTACTATTCATGTCTAAAGGGCAAAAATCCTGGGCAGCGACTTCAGAATCAACATGGTCCACCCACGGGCTCCCACTGAAGCCCACAGCAGCAGGACTCAAATGACTGCGCTAACACAGAGGTGTACAACTCAGGTCTGTTGATGTCAAAGGCAGGAAGACCCATCACCACCCTATGACGGGGGCAAAGGGATGGTTCAGGAGAGACTTCTGGAAAAGGTCCTGAGGTTGGTGTGGAATAAGATCAGTTTCAAAGCCCAGTAGAGGTTGGAAATGGGATCTGAAGTTTGGTTGTGAGGCCAGGGCAGGCGGTAGCTGCTTACATCACGTGGTCATAGAGTCTTGGTCGTCAGCTGAGGAATGTGAGGGCAGGGGTGGGGGACAGCTTTCTGGGGGAATGGTACAGAGAGATGTCAGAATGATACAGAGCTTGTTCGCTCAGCCCTCGGTATTCAAGGGCCCGATGCATTTGGTAGAAGCGGAGACCATAAATCAAAAGCAGAAGGAGGGAAGCTTAGGAAGGAAGGTGTCAGGAAGTGCGGAGGAGGGGGACAGCGAGCTAGACAGACACAGGCTCATCAGTGGTGCTGAGTATTGTAGAAGACGAGGCCGAAGGCTGATGACTGGGCAAGCACCTGCTTGGATTTTGCTAACAGGGCCCTGGTTACCTTGGAGGTTTAGGAGAGCCGTGTGGGTGTGAGGCAGACTGCAGGGGATTAGGGCTTTAACCAGTGGGAGGAAACACAGAAGAAATGTGGAAGAAAAGAAAAAAAAGGAACCAGGCTCCAGTTTCTGTTCTGGTATCTGCCTGCCCGTCTCTGATTTTGTAACAGATAGCCCTTCTGTATAAATTTGATTGAATGACTTAAAGGGGATTCGGGTGGGGGGATATGGTATTGATGACATCAAGTCAGCCATAAGGAAGGGAGGCCATGATACATAAATTATCCACAGCCAGAATGGGAAAGCGGGGATGGAAGATTTGAATAAGGAAATTTGTTTGGAGCAAATTAAATGACATTAGAATGCACAAACAACACTGAAAGAAGAAGCTGGATGCTGTCCTGCAGCCTGCCTCAGCTTTGCGGGCATCTTGAAGCTTTGTAAATGGATAGCTGGGAGAAGACTTGGAATCATGGGTGTATCCTAGAGGGGCAAACTTGGGCGACTACCTTCGGTAGGCCAATTTCCTGGTTTGGAAAATGGCAATAGGAATGTTAAAAAAAAATACATGTAAAATACTTGGTGTTAGAAAGGCTCTTATTAATGTATTTAAATCACTTTATTCAGGCATGATTGTCATGCAGAAAACTGTAACTATTCAATGTGTAGAACTTCAGGTTATACACCTGTACAGGCGTCCCTGTCACCATCTCCAAAGCAAGCTTCCCTTTCCTCTTCCCTCCCCCTCCCCCCTTTCCTCTCCCTCCCTCCTTTCCTCTCCCTCCCTCCTTTCTTCCATGCTAAGAACCCTCTTAGCAGAACTGTAAATATTGCAATGCAATATTTCTAATTACAGACATTATGCTATAAAGCAGATCTCGACAATGGTTCTTAAATGTCTTGAAATATCTGGGTCACCCAAGACTTAAGTTAAAATGAATCATCTGCCCCACTTCTGTTCCTTATGTGACCTTGGGAAATTGTCTTAATCTTTTGTGCTGAATTTGTTTGTTTGTTTGTTTGTTTGTTTGTTTGTTTGGAGAGGGCTAGCATCTTGGATTACTAGAAAGGATCACCAAGGTGAGAGGGTACTAGAGTTGTGTGCCCACCTGTAACGAGTCTTTTTCTGTCCCACCAGCTAGTTCCCAAGTAACGACAGAGACATATTAATTATGAAAGCTTGGCCTATAGCTTAGGCTTGTCACTAGCTCTTATAACTTAATTAAACCACTTATATTAATCTACATTCTATCACGAGGCGTTACCTCTCTTCCATCTTGTACCTCCTATTTTTTTTCTGTTTCTCTGAGGTCTCCCATGTGCCTGGATTATCTCCTATTTCTTCTCTATGTCGGAAGGCCTGCCTATGCCTCCTGCTTAGCTCCTGGCCATTCAACTCTCTATTTAACCAATTACAGCAATACTTCTTCACACAGTGTACAAATAGCCCCCAACACCCACCAGTTATGTGTCTCTTGTGCTTTCTTGCTGTGCAATTACGATTTGCAGAATGTCAGTGTGGATATTCTGCCACAGAGGGAGGGTTCTTAACCACCTGCAAAGCCACCATTCCTTCTGCCCCTCTCCTGCTCAGCAGGTCACACTATTTCCCATGGTGACCTAAGAACAGAAGTGGATTTTTAATAGCCCAGAGAGCTTAGAGAAAATTAAAGCCATCCGTTGGTATTGGTAATGACACTCTCTTTTGGGAGACGGCTCACATCATGTGCTGGGCCTCGGCTCAGCTGCACCAGCTATCCCAAACTTTGTTCTAAGGAGTTGTGCTGTTGGGAATGTCTCCAGCCCCACACTGTACTCAAGACTCTGCCCTATATTCCTGTGCCTAAAGCAACTGGCATTCTTACGCTGTGCTTCTTCAGTGGGACCCAGGAATCTGTCTATTCCTTTGACATCTGTCACACAAATGAGTCCTGTTCTGCAGAACTTGCTCATAACTGGGGTACTGAGGTAGGAGCATGCCATCCCATTCAAGGGCACTTCAAATCCCGTCATTGGTAATCCCATCTCAGAGGGCAGGACTGGCTCTTCAGTGAACCAAGTCATCATGCTCTTTGAGATACGGCTGGCTGTCTTCCTGGATAGTAGTTTCTAGCAAATTTCTATTTTCATTTCAGCCCACAAAATATGAGCTCAACTGTCATAATGGGTCTGCCTTTCAGCCTTGTAATCCTCACTGGTAAGCACGAAGGATCAGTATGTTTTCCTCAAGTCCTGACCTGTCATGCTCAGATGATAAAAGGTTTTCAAACCAATCTTCTGTGGTCTTAAAGCCAATAACGATAGAGCTTTTTGCATTAGCCGACATTTTCCCTTCCCACACCTACCCAGGTAAATAAAAGACTAGATAAGAGGCTGGAAGATAAGGGGACAAAGTGTGAGAAATGTTTATTGAGAAGGAAATGGAACATGTCCTCTTTCATGAGCACAGTGTGTTAAGTGGCTTGTTACAAGGGTGACCCCAGTGAATTTGGGAACAGCTCTGCCAACTCTAGTGTCACTAATGAGGGCCACCTGATAAGAGCCATTAACTCCTAAATAAAGTATTCATTCAACTTCATTTAGATTTACATCCTATAAAGAATACCGACATTTGTACTTCCAATTTCAGAGTCATTGGCCACTGTGATGTTTAGTCGGTAATTTAGTGTCATTTTCTGGTAGCTTTCAGGTGCAAGTGGCCAACACCGAGCATTCATTTACTCCCCCCCCCCCCCCGCTATCTTTGGCACAATTTCTGACTTCGTAAATATAAAAGCACAGGTTTAAGGTGGCTAATGATACTACTGAAACACTGTTGATAAGAATCTATCTCCGTGTGAACTACAAGTTTTTGTTGAGCTTTATTTACAAGATGGGGGCAGAAGTGTAGATTTTTAATAAGCTATCTTCAGAAATGAGCAGGAGAAAGACAAGCAGAGGATTCGAAGCAGCAAGGCCAAGATTCTCTGAAAGATCCTTTCCGAAGGAGGAGGCAGAAGGAAATGGAAGTGTTTTCCCTGAACCACTGGTACCAGTAGCTCATGGCCTGGGTTTATTCTGTAAGAATACATATAGAGCTGGGCATGATGGCACACACCTTTCAGCCCCATACTAGGGAGGCAGAGGCAGGAGGATCTCTATGAGTTGGGCCAACCTAATCTACATCGCGAGTTCCATGACAGCCAGTCCTATGTAGAGACCCTGTCTCAAAAAAAAAAAAAACAAATAGTAATATATATATACACAACGTGACTTATTCCACTTAGGCAGTCCATTTTAAAACACAACTTGGGTGATGGCTGGCCATTGTTGTTTCTGCCCTGGTGGGCAGAGAGAACCAAGGGCAGTGAGGTGGCAGCCTTGTGAAGTGGGCCTGAGTGTACTTGAAGAAGGAAGCCTTGAAGCCTTCTGTTTGGATCTGGGCACATCCAGCCTTTGGGAGAGCTGCCTTCATCAATGCATTTATTCAGTGCCTACAGGGGGCGCCTCCCCCGGAGGGAGCTTGAACCGGGAAGTTGTAAATGATGGGTTGTGCCACCATAGAGCTTCACCATGATACATTTCTGTTTTAGGGCTGAAACCTAGTAACCCAACAGCTTGAGTTCTCATCCCAGAGCTCCCGACAACGTTCTGGTGAACTCCCAACTACACCTCAGCTGGAATTGCAGGGTTTTTTTGTTTGTTTGTTTGTTTGGTTGGTTTTTTTTTGTTTTTTTTTGAGACAGAGTTTCTCTGCGTAACAGTCCTGGTTGTCCTAGAACTCTCTTTGTGGGCCAGGCTGGCCTTGAACTCACAGAGATCTGCTCGTGCTGGGATGAAAGGTGTGCACCAAGCTGCCTGGATTGGAATTGCAGTTTTGATTCAAGTACAAGGAGAACATCTTATTTCACATTGATAGTTCATTACTGATCTCTGTCTTGCAAATTATATGAAAATAATAAATATACACACATATACATATAGTTCTATACCGAACACTGGCTAGACAGCTACCAGCATCCCAATACAGTACATGGAATAAAAAACCCTCTCCCTTCCCCTAAATCCCACAACTATCTTAAAACTATTATTGCGGAACTATGCTGATCTTTTTTTTTTTTTAAGAGTAGGCTAAAAGTGGCTGAAGATGAGGTCAAAATGGAAAATTTGGCACTTTAATTCGGTGGGTCTGTTGAGATGCATCGTAATCTATAAAAAGTGAGACGGCAGAGGAAGTCACACCAATAGAAAGCCTGAGTAAAAATTTGTAGCCAATAATAATATTGTTTAAAAACCCCAAACACCGGTCTATGTACGAGAAAGCAATTTCTCTTCCAGGTCCATTACCTAGTGCCAACCGTTAACTACTTCATATACTTCCAAACTTTGTTTTATAGAATTAGAAAATCCAGATAACACAATCTTCTTCATTTCCTTTCATTCTATCCCACCCCAAATCCCCAAACCCAGAGAACAAAGGCTCTAAACGCCAAATATAGAAAATAATCTGGAGGTCTGTTTATCAAACTAAATGTACAGTTGCCTCTTAGTGTTTCTCTCATTCCTTGATGTTGGAGTTTGCTAAGAGGTGGCTCCCGTGGAGGTGTCTGTCCTCATCCCAGCCATCTGAAGCTGGCCTCTAGAACTGTGAGGTCTGGGTGAATGAGATGGTATCGGATTTGTCCACTGCAAAACCACCGTTGACATAGGACTTCTTGGTGTCTGAGTCTTCGTTATCGAGGATGGAGGATTCCAAGGCGAAGGGGTTTACGATGTTGACTTCAGATGAAACATCCATCTGCTCCAGCTCCTTCTTGGAGAGCTTCTCCACGATGCCAGTTCCAAATGCATCACCCAGAACGTTCACCATAGTCCTGAACCGGTCCCTGGCAAAGAGACAGGACAGTCAGAATGGGCCCAGATTTCATCTTTCTTCACTGATGTATGGAGAAAGAAAAGGTTCTGATGAGTTCAGTTAAGATTTAGGGCAATGCAGAATGCTGTCCTCCTGGCTGGCCAAATGCCTCACTAGCCTGGGGCAGAGGTGGCTCCCAAAGGAACAGAATTAGAAAATGGGCTCTACTTGGTCCATGCTCCCAGACAGTAGCAATGACCTCTCAGTTTCCAGAAATTCCCTCCTTTCTTCCCAAATAAGAATGGGGTCTCCAGAGATACACGGAGGACACGAAGGATGACTCAGAACTCAGTAAGGCTTCGAGCTCTGACTTCTGTTTTGTGGCTTTCCTTGGTATCATGCACTGGAATTATGGGCTCTCTCTCCAAATATTTGGTTGGGGCGTATGGTATCAAATATGTGGGCCTCAGGTGTCCCTGGTGTACTCCTAACTTTACCAAATAAGGTTACTCCATGAACAACCCAGCAAAGACATGGAAAAACATGGCATCCAAAATATATAAGCCACTCCAGAAATAGATTCCTCTCTGATATACCTTCCATTTGTCTTAATCCCTGGTAGACCAGAGAAGAGGCCAGTAGCAGGAAAGCCTATAGTGAAGACCTACAGAGGAAGTGCCCATTTTGATACTGAGTATCTGGCATGAGGACTGTGACCATGGGCACACTCGTGAGGTGACACCGTGAGAACAATGACTGCATCCTCAGAAGGATGCCCTTCTAAGAGGCATAGTGCCACAGACTACTGGTCCAGCGTCCTTACATCCTGTAGTCTGGAGCTTCCTCTTATCCTGGCAGTAAGAGTCACTGATTCTAGGAAAAGCCAAGGGTTCAAGTCAGCCCGGTTTCTTCCTTTACCTGAGATGCCCATTTCTGTGCAGTGGTCACAGCTTCCAGGCCAGGTACAAGCTTGGAACCTCCACAGCATGACTGCTTCCCTTTCTCCAATCTTAGCTCCTATAAAACTGTACAACCCTGGTGCTCTCTAATCTGAAACAAGGTTTAATATGGAGCTGTACTTACTCAAATGGCCGGGGCAGAGCCACACCTTGGTACCGGAAAGCAGATGTATCGAAAACAAAGCCAGGGACCAGGCTGCTCCACTTTCAGTTTTGGGCATCAAGGAGGCATGTTTTCACCCAGATACTCCGTGGATGGGGTATGTGTGTATGAGACAGGAGAGAGCTGTCTGTGCCTAAGTGGTGTGACTCATTGCCATAATAGTAGAACTTTCCTATGTTAAACCTTTACTGAACTGCCAGGCGTACCTCCAGATACTCGGCTTATATGAACCCATTTGGTCTCTACAACAAGCCAACTGAGGTAGGCATAACTTTTCTCATAAATAATGCAGTTGGGCCTCAGAGGGGGTTAAAGATCATGCTCAAGATCCCAAACCCAGTAAGATACCCGGTGAGGATTTAAACAGAGGCATATGCTAAACCTTTGCTCTTGTCACCAGCCCAGAGGATTCCAAGACACCAGGACAGGTGCAGGGATTTTGAAGCAGCTGGTGCTGTGTTTACTTGGGGCTGGATACGTGGGGTGGCTATGGGGGCTCGCCCCGCCCCTTCACTATATTGTCTCGTTATTTAAGCTTGTCTCCTAACCTTAAGTGTCACCAGATACACCATGAACTGATGGAGCTCACTGGCTTTTGAGAACCTTTCCGAAGTGATGAGGAGTTAAGTTTAAGCATTTTATCAGATGGTTTCACCAAAAGGAAATGAAAGCAGCGACAGATGGCTCATTAGGCAATGTCAGGAGAAATGCAGGGCGCGACAAAGAGTCTGCGTGGCTGGGAAGCCGCCGGCCCAACCAGCTGAGGCAGGGGTATTCAGTCCAACTCACAGGAGCCAGTCCACAGCGATGATGAGGGTGACATCCTCAGCAGGTAGGCCTACCGCACTCAGCACGATCACCATGGTCACCATGCCAGCCTGGGGCACGCCAGCAGCTCCAATGCTGGCAGCGGTGGCTGTGATACTGTAGCCAAAACAAAATGGCAGGAAAGGGTTAGATCTGTCTTTCTCTCAGCAAGGCCTCAGGCCTGACACAGGCTTCCGTGGCTGTTACTGTTCTGCTCCTATAGTGGACAGCTACCACTTACTTGTTAACCAGTTCTAACTCATGTGTATCTATTAATCTGCCTACAATCCATCCATCATACATATATATTATCATAATATATATGTATATATAGATAAAACACACACATATATACATATATATCATATGATGGGAGCTGCTGGGGCTTCAGAGGAGCAGGATGTCACGGCAACAGGAGAGCATTTGGCAGATCACCCTAAAGCAAGGAAGTATAGAATCACAGCCAGTGACATCAAAACCGCGGCAGACTTACTCAGGGTAGTCGGGATTTACCCTCAGGAGCTTTTGTGCAAGGCTTTATTTACCTATCCAATGCCCCCATCCTGAGCGTCAGATCCCTCTCACTGGTGGCCTTCCTCCTTCAGTCTCTACTGCTCGATCATTTACAGAACCCTCAGTATGTGCCAGGGACTTCTGCTGCCTGGAAAGGGGAGTAGAGGGACCCTGGAGTATCTGATGGTCAAGGATGTCTGAGGTGACGGTAGAAGGTAGAGCCGTGGTTAAGCAGCTTTTATGTAATTTTCCGATACCACAAGACTCTCGCCTTCTTCAAGAACACCTGCTCTGGGCATTGAATTGAGACACTGTGTGACTCCATCCAAGGTACAAATGTTCCTGAAGACATTCCAGCAGATGCACTTTGTGCAAAAGGAGGATTCTGGACTCCAGCGTAGGTAGCCGGAGAAGCTTCATTACCACGTATCAGACAAGCTCTCCCCTGAGCACACAGAACAAGGCACGGGGATTTTTTCTCCTGGCAATGTGCAGTCTCTCACCAGCAGTATGTTTATTTTAATTGGGTCATTCTGGAGAAATGAGGGCTCACAGGGCCCCGAAAGGACTTTGAACTGACACCCACCGTGGTTTCTGGAACTGTGACCTCACCCTCAGGCTAAAGTGCCATTCCCAGATGCGGGTGGGCTGAAAACTAGTGATCTTCAACTAGCTGAAGCCTGGATCTAGTGGCAAATACTTTTCCCTCTGGCTCCCAAAGGTCTCCGAATTCTCAGAAAACAGATTCTGCTGCCCGTTCATCTGCCTGGTGCTGTGTTCTAGAGGCTGCTCACTGGCCAAATGCTAGCGAGGATTTTTGCCAAGTATGTGTTCCTTTAGTGGCCATGGCTACCGGTTTACAGTGACTTAAAGAGTTTTAGAGCTGTACCAAAATCTCTACGAGTTTTAGGCTTACATCATCCATCAGGGCTGTCCTTCCTAAGTCCTCTTTGGAAAATCCAACTTTATTTCAATGCTGGTTGAAAAAAAATTAAACAATGCATCAGTGAGTTTTCTTTGTCAGAATAGATAAGTGCCCAGGCTCATTGATCCCCACTGGGAGCCTCAACATGTCATGGTTAGCCATGTCCTTACAAGCTTGAAGCTGGGCTTCAGAATCCATTCAGCCTGCCCTTGAGTCTTGACCTTGATCACACAACTTCTGTCATTTGACAGCCTTTGGTGTGACCTTCAGAACATTGTTTATCTTCAGATAAGGAGAAATATATGAAAACCTATTAATCTGATCCGACATATCCTGCCTCAGCAAAAGGCTTTTCAGCTTCTGACATACAAGGTTCTCTCCTAGCATGCAGGCACAGTGGGACTGGCGCTGGGCTGTGACATAGTGTGGACACAGGTTTCGGAGTTAGACACAGCTGGCCACGTTCCTGGTTTGGCCCATTTATGATGAGCGTTTTCTTCAGCAAGGGGTTTCTCTGAATCTCAATTCCTTGCCTGGATTTGGGAGGTTGGATGTCTGCAGGGCTTTTATGTAGATGAAGCTCTGTAATGATCAAGATGGTACCTGGGCAGCGAACTGAAAATGCTTTTGCTTTTCTGCTAGAATCAGTACACATGGCCCTCTGAGTGCAGCAGGCACTACTCAGAGCTGGTTGAGCATCCTGAGGGACCAGGAGTCCAGAAAGCCGGGCAGCAAAGCGCTGGGTTGATTAAGGTGCTACAAAGGTGCTTTCCCATAAACATTTAAAATGACTGGCTCCCTTCTCCCTCTTTAAGAAAAAGACTTGATGTCTGTGCTGCAGGAAGGGACATCTGCTATTGACTTTTAAATAAAGGGAGGGACTCTGATGGTGGGAATCAGTCAGCTTTTTCTTTCTTTGTCTGAATTACCCAGTCCATGGCAACAGCCCAAACCAGCCTATCCTGAGAAAGAGAGGGAACTAATCCCACCCTCAAACAGGTGAAAGTTTTGGCTCTGCTAGGAAAACTCAGATTCTGACTTCTGGATTCTCTCTCCTACTGGGGGAGCCTGTCTCTTTGTGTGCTGTGGTGTGTGTGTGTGTGTTTGCTTTCAATAAAGCCTGGCTGAGTGCTGAGACCTTGCTTGTCCTGCCTTTTTACCACTGAAACCAGCAGAGAAGATGACTCTCCCTGCAGCCCTCGTCAGCCTCACCACGATGACATCAACACCTATTCTGGAAATCCAATGGGCTAGTGGCTACAAAATGCAGTCCTAGGACACAACAATGCCATATCTACCACCTCCTCGGTATTCATTTGCCTCGAACTCTTTTTGGCATCAGACTTTGAACCATTTCAGTCCTTAAAAATAAACCACTTGTCTCTAGGTTTCCACAATGCTCCTGGTTTCCTCCCATCTCCCACTGTCCCCTCTCCCTCTCTTTTTCTTCCTCCTACCTACCTCTAATAGAATTCTCTGAGACCTTGCCCTCAGTTTCCTCTTCTCTACAAACTCTTCCTGAATAATGTCACCTATTCCTAACAGGTGGGGACTCACCGTGAAGCCATCAAGACCTCATAAACATCCTCTTGATATGTTTGAATAAATCGTAGGCACTATTATTTCCTCCACTTACAGATGAGAAAACAATGTTTCAAGAACGCAGACAGCTTGTCCAGGGTTATGGTTATAACTGTCACAGTGTTACTGATTCAGACACAGACTCCTGACTTGTCACCCATGGGTCTTATGGCCACTGTTAAGTGGCTGACCCTGACTTTTGGTCTATATTCTCAATCATATCTACATTTGAAATTAAAAAAATCTAATGTTTTAAATTTTTATTTACTTTTTGGTTCTTTGAGACAGGGTTTCCCTATATAGCTCTGGCTGTCCTAAAACTTCCTCTGTAGACCAGGCTGGCCTCAAACTCAGAGATCCACCTGCCTCTGCCTCCTGAATGCTGGGATTAGAGGCAAGCACCACCACTGCCTGGTTTAATTAATTTCTATTATCATTGTGTGTGTGTTTGCACGTACACATGTGAATAATTGCATATGAGTACAGGCATCTATGAAGGGCAGAGGCACTGGATGCCCTAGAACTAAATTTCTAGCAGTCTTGAGCTACTAACTTCTTGGGTCCTCTGGAAGGGCAGTTCTCTTAACTACTGAGTTTTCACTCCAGTCACCTAGAATTCTTTTTTATTTTTCATTATTTATTTATTTATTTGCTTGATTCTTTGAGACACGGTTTCTCTGTAGCTTTGGAGCCTGTCCTGAAACTAGCCCGAATCAAATGGTGGCCCTTTGGTAGTCAAACTCAGAGGTGTGCCCAGTGTATGTCTTGATATAGGATGTTTAGCGACTTGCTGATCTAGTTTGTGGTCCCTGCTCCCATCCAAGCTTCCCATCATACTACTAATTATCTCTTTAAAATGCAAATATATTCACGATACAATAAACTGGTATACTAGATCCTCCACACAAGGCTCTTATGGCCAAAGAATCCGGACTCTACCTAAGCTGTGAGATACTTCCGCTGTTCTGAGCTCTTAGCTTTTGTCTTTTTCCTCATTTAAGATTCACTTGTACTTCCCGACCCTCTAGGAATCCTTGTCTTTTTTTCCCAGGTACAGTTGATCCTTTCCTTACTGGGGCCATCCATGACACCCAGTCAATTTTCCATGAGAGTCCTATCACAGATCCAATTTTTATTTGGGTATCTTCTAACCCTCACCCACCAGGGACTTCTGTTAGAACAGGAGCAGATACTTATTTAACCTTGCGTCTTGGGTGTCTAGTCTGTGCCTGGCACTGTCTGGCCACCTACTGGTCACACTATGCTGAACAGAGAGATGCTTCAGCTTCCCAAATCCTGAAGCACGAATTGCGTATCCCATGAGTGTACCCCTTGTCTTCAAGATGAAACTTATAAACCAATAGAACATCCCATCTCCGGTCCTTCTTGGTCTGTCTTCCCGGAGCATGTTTACTTGAGGCATTCCAAGCAGCAGTGATGCAAGTCAGAGTCAGACCATGCCTCACCTGATGGTGATGATTTGCCCAACGCTCAAGTCCAAGCCATTCAGCTGTGCAATGAACACAGCCGCCACGGCTTCATAGAGCGCAGTGCCATCCATGTTGATGGTGGCACCAACAGGCAGCACGAATCTTGTGATCCTCTTGTCCACCTGGTTCTTCTCCTCTGCACAGCGGAAAGTAACCGGTAGGGTTGCTGAACTGTGGGATCAAGGGAAAAGAATTTAGGTCTAAAAATGCCAGGCCTCAGTCTCCACCCAAAAAGAATCCCTGTGTTCTAAAGAGTGAATCAAGAGCCCCAAGGCACGCTGGTAATTAAAAAATAATTATTCTTATTTTTATGTGTATGGGTGTTTTGCCTAAATGCATGTCTTTGTGTCTGGTGCCCTTGTAGGGCGGAAGAGCGTCTTGTAACCCTTGGAATTAGAGCTACAGATATTTGTGAGCCACTCTGTGGGTATTGGGACTTGAACCCAGGTCTTCTCCAGCCTTTATGCTGGTACTTTTGGCCAGTCCAGGAATCGGAAGGTGCTGTGCCTACCACTACTTCTAGTTACACTAGAATATTTCCTGGGTATCAGGCCACCGCAAGAGTGTAGGAAGTATTCAAAAGGCTGGAGAAATACATTCAAGGAGATGGACAGAGAATACAGGCGCCATCTCTCAACGGGGTCTATCCAAACCAGAAGCTGGAGTCATCTTCACCAAGTGACAAAAGCTGAGGAAGCATGGTCTGGAGGCTCCTCCAAGACACTCTTCTAGTTACCTGGAGGATATCATGAGAGCTGTCAGGAGAGCCTGTGCCATGCCCAGCGCAAATCGGAAAGGGTTCTTCCGCACGATTATGAAATAGATCAGGGGCAGTACTACAACACAGTGGATTGCAAGCCTGCAGACAAGAGGGAGAAAGTCTTAGCGCCGCTTCCTCAGACTTGAGCCCGGTTTTCAATCAGATTTTAAAATGATGACATCTTTAAAACTTTCATAAAGACCCAATGAGATGGGGATACTGACCGCGAAACCATGGCCCCATCCCACAGCTGGGGATGTCAAGGCTCGATCAGCAAATGAGACCCTTTGTCACAGTTGTCAGTGAATCATATAGCTGAACAGATTTCCCAGCTCACTGAGGGTCAAATCATCTCCATCTCTGTAAGCAACAATTCCTGCTCAGTGTGCCATGATGTTCCTCTCTGCTGCCTTCCACAGAATTCAATCTTCCTTCTTTCTCTGTTTCTCTGTTTCTCCCCTGTGGAATTTTTAAGCCCCCTTTAAATCTCAGGTAATTGTCCCTCCTTTCTACACCTTCCCTGGCTGAGCTGATCCTCCCTTCAAGGTCACATTTGTCCCCAACCTTGCTACCTCATTATAGCTCATCACAGCCCACCCCATCCTGTGTTCTGGACTAGGCTCAGGAATGGTGTCTACTATCTAAGAGGGAAGTCAGAGTTGCAATAAAGAGAAACTTATACTTTAGGTCTGGCCCTCATTTATTTGCTATTCCTGCCTTCCCAAAGTGCCTCACATAAGAATCTACAGGTTAATCTAAACAGGGCTGACTAAACAAGACCCGCCAGCAGACGGTGCAAACATGCAAGTGGCAAGCTGGCAGTTCAGTTAGACAAGATCAAATCATAAGCAGTGATTCCTACAAACAGGAACCCTGAGGGTTTGAGGAGAGAGTCCTCTTAGTCCGGAGAATCATGAGATCTTAGCTATAACGTTTAGGTGTCTGTTAGAAACATAAATAGAGCAAGAGACGAGAACTCAACAGAACCCCGTTATGAAAGGACTTATTATCCCAGACCTCAGAAAAATCACTGCGCATCCCACCCCGTGGTATTGACTCTCAGCAGCTCCAGTGCAGGGCTGTAGAAGGTAGAAGCCCCACCTCTCTGATCTCTGTGGTCTAGCAGTTCAACTCTGACCTTCCCACGGTAGGACCAGGCTGCTGCTGTCCGGTTGAAAAGCTGTGTTTCCGGCACACTGGGTTACCAACTAATACTGTGTTGTGGGAACTTGTCAGTGTAGCCAGGGTCTGAGAGGGAAGCTGATGGCTCGGGCTGGGGGTTTTTGCCCACGGAAAGCAAAGCAATGCCAGTTGCTCATTCTCTTGCTCCACATGTCTCAGTAGGTAGGACCGTTCTGTCCTTGGCAGGGTGTTTAGTGGCACCATTCATAACCTATGATATCTCTTCTGAAGGAGCCGACAGCTGCGTTATGAGAAATATGCAAGGGGCTCAACCCTGTCACCTTCCTATTTGTTTGATGGCTTCTGAAAGGTCTCAAACACTTACCAAATAGCCTGATAACCCTGGTGACACAAATCACAGCAGTAGCTACCGGGCCAGCAAGAACATCAGAACCAAAACCAGTCCTACATGCTTGAGATGGAATTTATTTAGGTCCTTCTAATTTCTTTCAGCCTTGGGGTATGTGGGTGGCATTCTTTCCTGCTTGATTAGTTTACATTCTAAAGGAAGGAGAGGGCAGCAGCCAGCCCCAAGAGCCTACAAATGAGTTTTTCTCTTGTTTTAAACCCAACCAACAGAGACAATGGCAAAGTCTGGTCCAGGCTGTTCTGCCAGGAGCTGGCAATTAGCACAGCATGATCCACCTACGATACAGCTGTTAAAGGGCAACCTTGATGCTCTCTTAGCTCCAAACCGCATCTTTCTCCCCCGCACACGGGAGAAAAGCCATCTAACCAGCTACACCCTGGCCTTTCTACAGCAGCCCCATTGCATCTGCAGGGAATTCTGTTTCTTCTCTTCAGTCGGACATACCCACTCAGGACAGTGGCCATGTAAAGGCCCAACTTGCGGAATATTTCCCAGTCTTCAACTTCAATGATCTTCCCAGCAATTAGGAACAAAATGCCAATGGGCATGTAACTAGAAAGCAAGCACAAGAAAGACACAACTGAGTCCTCGGAGCGTTTCTCGGACAGGTTGCCGGGGAGGGAAGAAGACAGCGCGGGACTGCTCAGTGCGCATGCTCACGCCACTGGGAGGCCGGCAATGAGGAAGCCAAGCATTCAGCTTCAAGCCCAGCATGCACTGCTGTCCCCAGTGTCTGCGTGCTCCACCCCCAATGAAGGGCAGCCGGTCAGAAAGTGTACTACAAAAGCACACACGCCCTAGTGACGATCATATCTGCTCATCGCATATGAGCGAAATCTCCCCAGCTATGATCGTCTTGCTTCTCAGGTGTCATCAGTAGAGGCGATAGTAGCCGTAGTGTTGTGACCACAGTGGCTCCATGTGGAGCTCTATCTAGCTAGGTCTTATGCCTGGGAAGCTTTTCCCTGGCATTATTCCCCTAGCCCTGGGGTAGGTTTTACTGTCTTTATCTAACAGGCAAGGAAGCTGAGGTTTCGGTGGGATTAAGTGACTTCCTTGGCTGTTATCACCGGCTATTTTGCTTTCACTTTCTATTATTTGGATTATAAAATGCTGAACCAATTCCACACAAGCTAGGGCAGGGAACAGTGGTCCAGGAAAGCTGAACTTTAGGGCATCTCAGAGACGGACAGACAGGTGGTATCACGGGATGCTGGAAGACAGTTTTCTTGTACAGATGGGCTGATACCCAAGCTAGCACACTTGTGATATTTTGAATTTCATTTCTGCACAGGGCCTAAAAAGAAAAGCACCTTGTTTTCATACACCCCAGGAACTTTCTCAGATCCCTTCCGACAGGAATACTGGGTAGCTCCAGGCCTCTGAGGGAAGAGACAATGGCTGACGGACTTCAGGGCCTGTCAATTCCCGAGGAAGGTGTGAAATTAGCTAAGTCGCCAGTCTTGATCTTAAATGTCTGCCTTCTCTAGCAAGGGCTGGCTGAGGAAGGGAAGCCTCTTCCTCCCAGCTCTGAGAAGGTGTTATCAGGGGAAGCAAACCCGTGTCAGTCGGCGCTGCTCACCACATGATGATCTGGACGATTTTCATGGTAGCCTCATTCAACGCGTTGAAGAAATCCACGAGGATCTGCCCCCTTTCTCCCATCTTTCCAATGACAAGTCCGAAGACGAGGCAAAAGATTATCAAGCCGAGGACATTGATGCCATCTGAGTACTGGCCCACGATTTTGTATTCCTTTGTCTGGTTCTGTGGATCAAAACAATGAGAATCCACTGAAGCATTCTGGGAACCAGAGGTATAATGACAACGAAGGAAGCCTACACATGAAGCGCTCCGTCCCCTCCACTGAAGTTTATGGGGTTGTTGTTTCTTTCTTTTTTAACAAGCCCATCTGTGAACATGTCTTTTGAAAAATTCCAGTGCTGAATGTTGTGAATTTTTATGAATTTTAGGATCAGGGCATTTTCCAGGGTTAACCACTAACTACATTTGGAGATTTCTTTTTAAAAGGTAGAAATTAATAATGCAAGAACTACACGGTGTTTACCAGCATGAACATTTGGAGGACGTTATACCATCTGCTCCTTCCTGAGAACGAAGCTGAGGGACATTCATCACTGCCTTCAGTCTGAGGTTACGGGTGGGATTTTAAAGACATAAAAACTAGCCAGACGTCTGATGCTATGAATCACTTCTTTATTCTGAGCAAAAGATAGCATGCGGTTTACTAACAGAACATAATCTGTGTGGGGCAGAGCAGGACTATAAAGAATTGTGCTGATGAGCCACCGGGGTACCTGTCATTTCTTATTCACAACAGAACAAATGTTTATGGTGCCGGTAGAGTGTTCCAACGGCACAGGCTACAGCACAAGGTCTTAAAATGTCGCTGGAGACACAGGATGAGCTGTGAGAAACCTGAGCCAATACTGAGATGGTGTTAGTATCTTAACCGCACAGCCATAGTATGAGTTACAAGAGTCACACAGAAACTAGGACATGAATGCTGTCTGTGAGGTTAAGGAAAGCTAAGTGAGGCATGGGTACCTGTCTTAGGGTTTCTATTACCGTGAAGAAACATCATGACCACCACAGATCTTATTAAAGAAAGCATTTCACTGAGGTGGCAGCTCACGGCTTCAGAGGTTTCATCCATTATCGTCATGGTGGGACATGGAGGTATGTAGGCAGACATGGTGCTGGAGCTGAGAGTCCTACATCTTGATTGACAAGCACATGAACTGAGTCACTGGGTGTCGCTTGAGCATCTATGAGACTTCAAAGCCAGCCTCCACAGTGACTCACTTCCTGCAACAAGGCCACACCCACTGAAACAAAGCCACACCTCCTAATAGTGCCATTCTCTTTGTGGGCCATTTTCTTCCAAGCCACCACAGTACCCAAGAGACAGAGCATATTCAGGAAAGATGAATGCCATCGGCCAAAGGTGTGATGCACTGGGCTTCTGTAGCCTGCTCCAATAATGCTCCCAAAGCACCCTGGTTTCTCTGATGATGACATTCATCACTCACTGCTTGGGGATGTGACAAATCTGTCACATGTCACCTGATAGCTGTTCTTCCACTATCCTCTTAATGTGCACCAGCAATTCCAATATGGAGGGTGCTCAGAAAACTGTGAAATCTTATCAAAAGTCAGGAATAAGGAGCAAGCAAAGGGTGTATCTACACAGAAGACAGCCCCACCCTTACCGTGGGAGGCAAGTAGAAGCTGGGCCACAGAGGGCCCATGGCCATAGTTGGGAGAAATGAAGGCTTTTTGCAGTAGAAAGCAGGAAGCCAACAATGGCTTACTGAATTTAAATTATATTTATTCACTTAGTTGTTTCATTTGTGTGTGTGTATATGTGTGTGTGCGCGCACACACGTGTGAATGTGTGTGTTTATGTTATGTTTGTGGGGATTCCCATGGAGTCTAGAAGAGGGTATCAGATCCCCTGGAGCTGGAGTACAGAGATACCCAATGTAGGTTCTGGGAACTGAACCCAGGTCCTCTGGAAGAGCAGCAAGTGCTTTTAACCATTGAGCCATCTCTCCAGGCCCCTACTTATTTATTTAGACAGGGACTCACTCAGTAGCCCAGGGTGATCCTTAATCTCTTGAGTTCTAGGCTTATAAGCACGCACTATCATATCCAGCTTCAATTTAACTACTAAGTTGCCAGAATAGTCTTCCCCTTAAGTCTCCCTCCTCCCCTCCCCACTTCAGAATAGTCTTCCCCTTAAGTCTCCCTCCTCCCCTCCCCACTTCTTTCTCCCACTTTAAACTCAGAACAAATACTTTCTTCGGGCTACTATGAAGTCTACTATACTTCAGAAGTCTACTATGGGTCTACAAAGTGTCTCTTCAGGCCCACAAATTTGATTCCCCAATCCTGAAACCTCAATAGCTCTCAAAGCCTAGTGATGGTCTTGATGACTTTATGGTCTAGTCTGATGACGAAATCTATTCTGAATGGAGATGACGCCACTGTGTTTCTTACATGGCAGAACAGGCGTGAGTTGGTTGCATTCTGGAGTGGGGCTGGGTCCCATGTAGAGAACCTGGCACACATGCCATGAGGTCCTTCTGAAGTCCAAGATGATATGGACTCAGATTCACATACAGGGGAGAGACTGAGACAAGGAACCAGGGGCCTTTATTCTATGTATATAGCCTTGCAACCCTAAAACAGACCCCAAAGTACCCAGCTGTAGGGAGTGGCCATGGTAAGGTGACAAGGTTCATCATCATCTCTATGAATAGTTGATGCTTTTTATTCCTGGTAGTCATCTTCTATAAAGTCCCCACGGTCACCATGTTAGTACTCCACGGAGAAATACAGGAGCCTTGTTACATCGTTTATATCAAGCAGTCAGTGCATGACTAATGTGCATTTCTGTTTAGAGATGTCTGGTTTTCTATATGTTGATTCATTAGCATGGAATTCACAGCTAACAGGACTTACTCATGCCTGAAGCTTCTATAGCACATATATTTTCTCTGCAGAGGGCATCGCCGTGCTCTTGTCCTTAGAAACATTATGGAGCATTTTATTACTTTGCTTCTGTCAATTTTATATAGTAAAATCAACAACTTATCAATACGTATATGAAAACTGTGTAATATCTTTCACCATCAGGGAAATACAAATTAAAAGTACACCGAGAGTCCATCCTACCCCAGTCATAATGGCTGCTGTTAAGGAAACAAGTGCTGGCAAGGACGCAGAGGCGTCGCAGACATAACCAACAACACCACTCCTGGACATACTCAGAGTCCCCACAGCACAGAAATACTGCACACTGATGTTTATTGCAGCACTAGCCACAACAGCAAAGATACGGCCGAGACGCTCACTGACAGGTGAACGGAGAGAGGAAATCCATCACCATGTGGTACATACACACCGTGGAGTTTCATTCATCCATAAAGATGAATGGAATCACATCATTTGCAGGAATACGAAGTATAGAGGGAACTGAAACTCTAATATTGCATGCTTTCTCCTCTATATGGACTCCAGATTGAAAAGTCTATAGGGCTGGGAAGCAGCTTAGTGGTCAAGTCGCACACACATGCAAATACACATGAGAGTAGGTGGGGTTCTTACGGAGGACAGAAGAGAAGGTAATGGCGGTGACTGAGCAAAGTGCAGAAGTATGGGAATACCCAAAATTATAGCTGTTACTATGCAAGGCAGGGGCATGCACCCTGGGGAAACAGCACAAGGTCAGAATGTTTGGTGCGCAGGAGACCCAAGGTTCAATCCCCAGTATGCCTAACCACCCACACACATAAAGCGAAAGAGATCCTCAGTGTAATACAGGACAAAGTAAAATAAATAAACAGACCACGAAATAACCAGGAAAATGCATGCTGGGTAAATAAAAGTGAGATAAAACATATACCAAGGTGGATGTTTGTGTATTAAATGAAAACCAAAATGACAAGATATAGTAGCCTCATCCAACCTCAGTTCGAACTCAGGTACCGTGGGTAACACAGTTTTGTGCCACTCTTGGGGACTGCAAAATGTTCCAGGGCTACAGATACGTTAGGAGAAGAGAAAAACTCAGAAACGTGGATTCTGTGCGTAATAAAACTGAACGTCTTAAAAAAAAAAACTCAACGCCTTTTCTCTCCTGCCACTCAAGACTGGCACATGCATGCCGGGGAAGGGTAGGGCGGCAGATGGTACCTTAGATATTGTTGTCATGGCGGTGGTGACAGACACCTCTGTCGCGTTCCCCCCAGGATCACTGACAGGCTTCACTTCTTCACGCGAGGTTTTGTACTGCATGTTGGAGAAGAGCAAGTGCACACAAAGTAAAACAACTCTTTTTTTTTAGCATTCAATTGGGGCTACACCACAGGGATGTTATTTTGGCCAAATATCTGTCACCTAAGGGTTCTACTGATGGTACATCTGCTGCTTCTAGGTTTTGATGATCCTTCCAGGAGGCACTGGGACTAAAAATGGGATCTGAAAACCCAAATCCCAATAATACCAGAATGTTCTCCCCCCTTTATGATAGGGGAATGCAAAAGGAAGCAGGTTTTATCTGTAGGGACTTTCACAGACAGGGAGAGTCCTGTCAATCATTTTTGTTTTTATAAACTGATCGTCTTTAATCTGGAAAAATAACCTTAGCACTTTGATAAAGATAGTCGTGGTGACTAATAAGTTCCAAGAAAGGTGTAACTGGGTGGTTGTGTCCAAATCAACAGTTCCTCCAGGGCTGTGTTGTCAGTGAGATTCCTGTTGAATTTCTCCCTTCAGCCAGCCCTGTTTTGGTTCTGTGAGGATTCCATCATGGTGGACTGTGAAAAAGCTACTATATTATGATGCTATGAAGAATTGTCCCCCAGGGAGAACCTCTGCCAACTCTGAACCCTCCAAAGAACCAAAGGAGCTGAGCTGCAAAGGCACCCCTTAAACAGAGGTGGTTCTGTTCCTGATGGGGACTGCAGGATAGCAATGCAATAGCCACTTTTGTTGGTATATATAGAGGTCTCTGTTCATGTAATTTATGTAAATGAATACAGCAGTTTGTGATCGACTCAGCTGTCTTACGGAACCCAGATAAACAGAAAGGGATTTTCAGTGGGGTGAAGACAGTGGTAAACATTCATGAGAAAAAAAGTCTAAAACACCATGACTTTGCTGCAGAACTCCACCAACAGACACCCAATGATGTTAAGAAAAAGCCCCAGTTCTGGGTGGACTGGCCACCATGGTGTGGGGTAGACACCGATGGTCACCATGCCAAGGATGGAAAGGAAGAGATGGACAGCTCTTCTGTCCACTGCACTGCATCTGCAGGAAGACCAAGTTCTTTACAAATATAACATGGCTTTCCAAAATACAGACAAATAAAATAGACCATGTCAGCAAACACTTGCTTTTCTCTATGTGAGGGGAAGAGCATACATGAGAAGAGACCTGTCAATCATGACATGTATTTGACATGGTCCTAAAGACAGGAGTCACCTGAAATCCCATCATCCACAGGTGAACTTTCTGCTCCCAAATTTTGATGGGCTAATTTCATTTCTTGTGTCGTTGGAAAAAATGAAGTCTCAGTGGGTCATGGGGACAGAGGGGTAACTCAAAAACAAACCTATGGATGTTACCTGCTGAAAACAGGCTTGAACCAGGTTCTCAGGGAACATGTTCCTGTTGGAGACACGGAGAACATGATTACATCAGGGAAACAGATATTTTTGGTCGTTGAACTGTATGTCAACAGAATTGAGAACAGCATAGGCTGGACATTCCGGTTTCTCTCCTGGGCTCTGCTTTGCAGGGTGCCCCCTTGCTAAGTTTCTCCTAGCCAACCGCCACTTAACAGATTCTTTAAGTGACGCCCTTGCTGTTCTTGGGGAAATGCTGTACAGGCAGATGGATACAGAGCTAAGGCAGCTGTTTGATTTTCACTATCTTTCCATTTTTATTTGCCAGTTGCAAATTCTGTCACAGTTACTGAATTAAATACATAAACCAATGAAATATGGGTGTGAAAACACTTGTTTGGATCCTATAAACAGCTATGTTTCATGCCTTGGAGACTCAGGAAATCCAAGTGACTATTTTCTCAGATGAGTCCATTGCTTTCTGAACCATGCTTGGCAAGTAGACATTTACAGAAAAACAAAGACGCATATTAATTTAAAATTATTAAAAATGTTAAAATATTGAATTGGGGGGATGGTTTAGTGGGTAAAGTACTTGCTGCGTGAGCATAAGGATCTGAGTTCAAATCCCCAGAACTCATGTAAAGCTTGGAATGGTTATAATCTCAGTGCTTATATGGTAAAAATGGAGGCAGGTACAGGGGAATCTGCAGAAGTTCAAGGGCTAGCTGTCCTAGCATGTACAGAAGCCAACAAAAAGACTCTCACTCAAATAAGGCAGAAGGAGAGGGTCAACCATTGATGTCTTCTGACCTCCACATATGTGCACCATTTAATATACACCTAAAAATGTTAAGACATCAGAGCATTCAATCACTCATAGGGCCTTGTGCAACCATACAGACGAGCCACCGAGGAAATCACCCGCTGGCAAGACTCACCTGATCAGGTCCAGCATGGCATCCACTGTGCTGACGTCAGCGCTTTCGCCTGTCCTGTTGATTTCACTCACTTTTTGAGTGACACCAGGCTTGATGCTCACAACCAGCACGATACCTACAGCCAAGGACAGTATTCAAACAGAATTAAAACCTTCCAGGGCAGCTGGTATCCTGGGGCGGCCCTTAGAGAACCAGGTGACATGGTGGTGGTCAAGGCAATACTGTGACACGGAGGGCCCCAAGTTCCCAAGGAAATGCTAAGCCCTAATTACCACTCCCCCGCCCCAGAAGCCAGTGAGTGCATGCAGAAAAGAAGTCTTCTTGAGCTGCTTTTGGATACACTAGGTCCAGTCTTCCTTCTGTTCTTCAGTCTATGACATCAGCCACAGAAGGCTTTGAAGCAAAGGCACACCATTTGTTTGATGTCTTTCTGTTATTTCTACCTGCAGATACACAGCAACCTTTCTGGAACTGTCTTCTAGTAATGTTCTATTACTTCTAGTAATGATAATTAACTCCAGGTTAATTATCTGTCTTAAAATTATATAGACTCTTGGTCTTACTTCTTTCTCCCCAGTGATACTGACAGAGCACAGAAATGTCACTTCCTCTCTGTTTTTATCAGCGACTTTGATACCAAGAACCACAGTCAAAATTCTGTCTGCAGTACACTTTGTTTACAGAAAAGGTGTTATGTAGACTTGAAGGCAGCACCAGCCTGGGTAATTTTGTACAATATTGATTTCTGGCTAAAATGTACACTTTAAGAAGCCCAGTTACTTTGAACACAAAGTTACAAATACATAGGTGGTGTGGGAGGGTCTTCTTTCTATGTGCTGTTTTCATTGGTCAAATAAAGAAACTGCCTAGGCCTTTTGATAGGGCAGAACTTAGATAGGTGGAGTAGACAGAACAGAATGCTGGGAGGAAGAAGGCAGTGTGGTAGATGCCATGGCTCTTCTCTCCAAGACAGACGCTGGTTAGACTCATAAGGGTAAGCCACAGTCAAATGGCAATACAGATTATTAGGAATGAGTTAGATCAATATGTGAGAGTTAGCCAATAAGGGGCTGGAGATAATGGGCCTGGCAGTAATTTAATTAATACAGTTTGGTGTGGTTATTTCGGGTATAAACTAGCTGGGTGGTGGGGACGCAGCCCGCCGCTCCTTTTACTACACACAGGAGGAAGAGGGAGTCAGAAAGAAGCATCACCGAGAATCACAGCAATGAGGGTGGTGCAGAAGTAATACACGACAGCACGCAGACCAATCTTTCCAGACACATTGGAATCCAGGGCAGCGACACCTAGAGGGAGAGGGAGAAAGGTCATGCTACAGATAAAAGGTGGATTTCCAACACTAGGGCCTCAGTAGAGCAGTGGTGTGCACCTCACAGTTTATAAGACATAGCAAACATTTTAAGATTGCAAATGAGGAATTCAGGAGTGGAAGCCGGGGGGGGGCACAGACTCCCTACACTGCCCACTTCCATGGCCATGGCCTCTGGTTTTCTTGGGGTTGGTCATTAAATAGAAGAAGACCCCTTCTGTAGGTAACATACAGACACTGTCAGAATACATATGTAATATCACTCAATAGCAGAGATAAGCTCCCGCTGAAATTCAATATTGAGGAACCATTTATCTTGAACCAAGTTAATGATCTTATTGTAAGTGACACTAGGCAAATCACAGTTCCACTGGTCTCTCTGTCTTTTCTGTCAGAAGGCTCAAACTAAGAAGATAATATCGGTCTATAATTATTAAAGTAATAGATATTAATCACCCCAGCCCACAAACACACTTCATCTCACCAACCATAGTTATCATTCTACTAAATTTTTTTCTCAGTTTTGTAAACAAAGATAATTTTATAGTTAACATAAAAATATTAGTCTTGGGGGCTGGAGAGATGGCTCAGAGGTTAGGAGCACTGACTGCTCTTCCAGAGGTCCTGAGTTCAATTCCCAGCAACCACATGGTGGCTCACAACCATCTGTAATGAGATCTGGTGCCCTCTTCTGGCATGTGGGCATACATGGAGGCCAAACACTGTGTACATAATAAATAAATAAATAAATCTTTTTTTTAAAAAAAGTATTAGTCTTCACTGTCACAAACATACCCTAAAGGTAATTTTAATTCATACACAATCGTCTTGTCACATGGCTGGGTTATAATGTGCTTTGGTCCCTTGTTGTTGGATCTTTGGATTGTCTCTGAACTTAATACAATCATAAATCATGGTAATTTCATTATCTACCCTAGCATATGTCCCAGCTCTTTTCATGACTTCCAAAATTATTCCTAGGTGAACAAATGTACTATACATGTTTGTTACTATGAGATACTTCAAAAATATAAGGCTGGAAGGACATGAATAATTTCCATGGTGCTGGGAAGTCAAGAGACAGAAATAAATGACTGAATGTTGCCTAGGCCTGAGAGGTTTGTCTGAAGGGATGGCTGTGTTACAGGCAGGAGGCATCTGTCTCTGCTAGACACATTTTCCCCAGGGATGCTTGTACAAGTCGAGTCGACTGATGTTCTCTGAGTTTCTGGGAGAGAGATGGGACAGCTTGAGAAACTTTGCAGCAGGCTGTCGTTTAGAGATTTCAAATTCTACAAGGCCTGATTTCTAAGCTGAGAATCCTATTTTAAGCCAAAGTGTCACCATAGAGAATGATTTTTCATTTTGACATGAGATGCCCCACCACTGTGTGCAAAGCCTGGAGTTCAGGGCAGCAGGGGGAAGGGAAGAGGTTATCATTAGACAACGCCAAAGGGAAGCCATTGGAGCTGAGGGGCTAGCAGCACGCGCAGGTGGCTGCCAGGGGCATTCCTCACACCATAAAATCCTGCCCATCTTCTGAAGTGACCGGAGGACTGCGATCCTCGTAGCTCCTGGTGCACGTCTGAAGGACAGGAGAACTCTAGGAGGATGTCATTGCTGTTGGAACAGTGTCACTTCTCATCCTAAACACTGTTCTTTGACCCGTGGACTGCCTGTCTGGAAGGTAGTATTTGGAGAGACAGTCTCTGGCCTTCAGTACTCACCCAAGATATTGTTAAGTGTCCATTTACCAACTTCCAGGACAAGTCTGAAATCTAGCCTTTTTTTTTTCTTTCTTTTTTTTGGGGGGTGGGGAAAAATAGAGTTTAGTGTGTTGAGAAGAACTTATTTTCGTGACAATAAGGCATTCAAAAGTAGGAGTTGCAATAGTAGAAACAACCAAAACACTCAAGAGAGCTGAAGATCACAGTTCAAAAATGAATGAGCTTGTCGTTATGGAAGATGTCACATGTTCTTTACAAGAGTTTTGCTGTAGTCAGGCCTTAAGATTTGTTGTGTTCAAGGGATTGAGTTATCACCAGGAAAATTTCCCCCCAAATTGTGCTGTGTTTAAATATACCTAAAATAAATAACTCTGATTCAGACTCTCCTTGTTTGAAGCAGCATCAGCCACTGAGTCGAACTGAGCCAAATTTCCTTCTTCGCCTCCTGGAACCGACACTCCCTGGACCTACTCTCCCTGGAACCGATTCTCCCTATACTGATACTCCCTGGACTGACACTCCCTAGACCTACGCTCCCTGGACCTACTCTTCCTGGACTGACACTCCCTGGAACCTACACTCTGCAGGCCATGGTGTTTACAGAGAGCCCCACATGGGGCAAGCTCATCTCTGGTTCCTCCCCCTTTCTCTCTGTTTCTTCTTCCCAGGAAATGAAATACCTCTCACCACCATGAATTCAGTGCCTCAGCCTCAGCTTAAGGACTCAGCTGGCAACAAAAGGCTTCTAAAAACAGTATTCTTGGTGGAAATATCTTAAATCGATACATCCCAGTAGTTGCAGTGCCTGTCTCAGGCTCACCCTTAGGAAGAGCTTTGTTCCCATTTTTTCCCCAATCTGCCTTGGTCATTCATGTTTCCCAGCCAGACAAAAATTGTCCTAAAATCAACAATCATACTTCTCTATATTATCTACTCTCTCCCATTGTATTCATAAAAATAAGAGGGTACCACAGCCCCCAAGCCTGGGCTTTTGAAAGACTTACAATGTACCCTGGTGGGAGGGTGTTGATGACTACTACAGAGAAGGATAATAGGGAAAACAGCTATATCCTCAAAACTATTACAGAGACAAAGACAGAATTCAGTGATTATGAAACGTCTGTCTGGATACTATAAGTACCCTATATCTGTGGAAGATGCTGATGATGGCAACTGACATTGTCTTGAGCCATGACTGCACATTGATCACAGACATCCTTTAATCTTCATTTTAATTCAGTGAGGTAGGCATTATTAGCCCAGTTTTAGAAAGGATAAATCTTAGGCTCAGATGGGCTTTGCAGCATGCCACCAAGCTGGGAAAGCAGGCAGTGGAGCTAGGCTCTCAACGCAGGTTTGACCCCAAAGATCACATTCTCATGCACCGTGCACGACACATCGGCTTCCTCCGTGTGCCAGGGAATTCCAAAGCGGCCCTGCCCAGCAGGCCTTCCTGTGCTGTAGAAACTGTATTTACGTCATCCACTGAAGTAGCCTCAAGCTACATAGGGCTAGGGAGCATTTGCCAGGTGTCTAAGAGACTGAAGCACCGAATTATAATTTTACTTAATTGAAATGAATCTCTATTCAAATAGCCATAAGTGACCATATGGACAACACAGCACAGTCTCCATACCTTTCCAGAATGTTCGGCATGAAGTGGGCACTCAACCATGTCAAGGGGACACACTTAGACTCAACACCATTAAGGAAACTCCTTGAACCCTCTCCACCTTCTCATCACAGAGGCAGGAGAGAGGATTACACAGGAAGTTGCATTCTCTTGCATGCGGTCCCCTGCTACTTCCAGTCCCGAGCCTTATTCTTCACTAGATCAGTGCAGTAAGTAAAGTACTCTGAATGTCTGTACTCCAGGCTTTCCACGTGACAGGAAGAGCCACAGTTTTATAGGTATAGGTTATCCCCTCGCTACTACAAGTCCACTGTGTCAGCTGAGCAGAGCAAAGCAGGCAGTCTCCTCAGAAAGCTTCTACACACGGTGGTTTGGTGCAGTTCCCGGAGCGGCCAATGAGAATACTTGTCACCAAAAAAGAAGTCCATGAAGGAACATGTTTAACCTCTCAGTGTCCCTCAAGTTATTTGCTTGTTTCTTTGTGTTTCAATTTAGGGTTTCTCTGTGTAGCCCTGGTTGTCCTGGAACTAGCTCTGTAGCCCAGGCTGGCTTTGAACTCACAGAGATCTATTTACCTCTACCTCCCGAGTGCTGAGATTAAAGGCAGGTGCCACCACTGCTTGGTGCCTCGACTTTTTTTTTTCATTACTGTGCACCCACTTCCTCAGAGTTGAGACATTTATTTTATAATTCCCACTTCCATGAAGTTTATTTATTGCTTATTGTTTAGACAGGCCAGCTAGATCTGTGGCACGTTAGAAAGTTCTCCATACTACTTAATAATGAGATCCTTCATGAAGTCCTGGAGCAGGGTCCTCTCAGGAGCACGAGGTGTCACCAGGCAGACGAGACCAGGACAGACATGATGGAATCAGATGGGAAATGCCTAGAGCAAGATCACCATTCATAACCCGGGACAGTTTTGAGGCAGGGCTGCGGCCTGGAAACAGGGTTAGAGCTCAGGGTTGTCCTTCGACTTTCATGGCACCTGCTGGCTCTTTATTTACAAGGGGAGGAGGCTCTGAGGAGTGAGCAGGGATGTTGGCGCTGGGCCAGCGGGATAATCATCTGCTCTTTTTATAACAACACTACAAAGGAAACAGGGTGGGCTAAACAATAGCAGACTTTAAAAATAAATATCCGAGGGCCAGAGATTCCTCAGAGCGCTCTTTGATGAAGCTCCCGCCCACCTGAGCATGAAGTTTTCGTGACAATCTCTGTACCTTCCAGTCAAGGTGCCAAGACGAACTCTGACACTGGAGTCAGGCATTTGCTAGGGCTCCGGAGGTCTGAGTGGACATAACATCCAAGCTCAGGGTGACACAGGAGTTAAACCACCGCATGGGTGACTCCAGCTTTGTCACCAGCAGAGAAGTCAGTTGCGCAAAGAGAAAAAGAAGCCTGGGTTTTATTCCCAAACTCGATTTACTCATGAACACGGTCATCTTTAAAAGCCTGTGCATCTCCTTCAGGTTGGTTGCAAGGAGCAAGCTGAACAACCTCAGCTTGCACAGCCTGTGAAGATTAGACCTGCCATCTGCACCTATGGCATCAGTGGTCAGTGATGTGTGTCCCTGAGCAACAGAGCACACTTGATAAACATCCTCCTATCCATTTCCCATCCCCAATCCTTCGCTGCACAGCCATTCACCAAAGCTTTTAAAGCGGCAAAAATTTCACGCTCCAGTGAAATCCTCCAGGGGCACTGAGGATAAAATAATAAAGCCTTACGCTGGGGGATGAGACCCCACGGACATCTCTCCAGCCTGCATGTGTACCTGCTGGACACAGCACATCACCCAGCCCTCTTCTTTGTCGGACCAAGCTCCTCCTCCAAGCCCTTTCTCTCCAGCTATTATTCCCCACTCCTCATCTGGCTTTTAAGTCCTTTCTTTGGGACAGTTGTCTGAGCCCCAGGGGGCCATGTGCTCCGCTTAGAAATAAGAATCAATGAACTGATTAACATTTGCTGTGGCACGAATAGTAAAAACTAAGAGACTGGGGTTCAAGCTGAAAAATCAGAGAAGCAAAGTAGCCAAGTCACTAGAGAGCTTTTGCCTCTGCGAAACCTTCAGACTGAAAGAGAGCGAGTTCCTGTCTCATCCGGCCTTATATTCCCCTCTAGAGCTCGGCCTCTTTGGCTAACTAGTGTGGCCACTGGGATAAAAGATGTGTGCCACCACTGCCTGCCTGACCTGTATGGCTGACTAGTGTGGCTGCTTTGCAGTCTGATTTTCAGGCAAGCTTTATTTATTAAAACACAAATAAAGTATCACTTTAATTTCACTAGACTGTAAAAGCCTCATAGTCTCTCTCTCTCTCTCTCTCTCTCTCTCTCTCTCTCTCTCTCTCTCACACACACACACACACACACACACACACACACACACTACTTAGCATATTCATGTGTAGTTGTCTACCCCAGCCTTCTGGGAAGCAGAATGTTCTGTCCCAGGTGCTACCCTGTGATTTATGTGATCTCGGGAAAGAGGCTTAATCTTGTTCCAACCTCCGGTTTCCTTATCTCTACAGATGGAGACAAGACCCCGCCCACTTGGCTACTTCTTAGGGTTGCAACATGGAGTAAATAAACATGTTACCATTTTTAAAACTGTGAAATGTTGTTTTTTCATTCTCCAGGTGAAAAACAAGGCTGGGCATAATCTCATTGTGTTAATCTAGGGTACTGGACATCTCAGCTGTCAGGATGAATACTTCTGGGATGGCAAAGGCAGAGGGAGCCTGCAGAATGTATTCTTCTGTCTGAATGCTTCACCTGTGGCATGTGTTTCTTAAAGACACTCACACAATTGTAGAGCTCCCTTAACAAGGGCTGTATCACAACTCTACACCTCTCTGTGAAGTTAGCAAAATAAACTCATCCTCAGGTAGATTATAGAAGAGTAGTCGCTGTCATCTGGTCCAGGTTTTGCCTCAAAGTCGACCAAGAAACAGTGAGTGGGGCTGGGGAGATGGCTCAGTGGCTAAAGGAATTGCTATCCAAGCATGAGGATTGGGGTTTAGATCCTCAGCACCTACAAGAAAAGCTGGGGGGGGGGTAGCAGTTTTCAGCCCAGCATCATGAGAGGGAGACTGGAGGCCCTGGGAGCCTGCTAGCCAGCCAGCCCAGATAAAACGGCAAGTTCCTGGTTCAGTAGCAGACTCTGTTTCCAAAAACAAATGTAGAAGAACGATAGAGGAAGACATTGACCTGTGGGCTCCCCATATGCACAGGTGTGCACACCCCATGACACGCCCCACTGACTGCAGTGTGTGCATGCATGCACGTGTATGGTTCTCTGGCTGTTTGGGTTTCTCCTGTATCACAGAATGTTGGAGCCATTGGTGTTTGGGGGTCAGTTGTTCAGAAGATTCCGCAAGCTCTTTGCAAGGCTTGTTATCCAATGAATGCATTCAATACAGTATAAAGCATTGGTTCTTAACCTGTGGGTCACGACCCCTTTGGGGATTGATTGAACAAGTTGCCTAAGACCATTGGAAAATAGATATCTGCATTATAATTCATAACCATAGCAAAATTAGAGTTATGAAATAGCAATGAAAATAACTTTATGGCTGGGGTCACCACAACATGAGGACCTGTATTAAAGGGTTGCAGCATTAGGAAGGTTGAGAACCACTGCTCTAGGGGATCTGAGTGACTCAACCGTTCTCTCCCAATGTCCACACGAATGTTTTCACAGCCACAGTTAGCACAGGGCTTGGGGAGATGATTTTTGTCTCATAACACAACTGTATTTATCCTCCTGTGCAGATCCCAATTCTACACAATTGGTAGCTGAGGCTTCTAGGTAGAACTGGTGAATGTTACAGGCTGTGGACAGAGTCTTTTAATATTCGCTGCATTTCTTGAATGACAGCTTTCACGCCTTCACACATGTTTAACTGAATCCTAATATCAACCATTGCAACTTCTGGTGCCAATTCAGAGACCTTCTGGAAACCTCTGACAGCTGAAAAAAAAAGCACTAAGAGACAGTTTTTACAGTTGAGTGCCGGTGATGTATCTGGGGTTCACTGTGAATGGCAGAATCAGTGTTGAAAGTCAGGCAGTGTGGCTCCCAGGTCTGGCTCTCCTGTTTAGTTGTGATAGGTCCTTCTCCACGAGGAGAGTTCTTAAGGTGTCTATTTGTAAAGAATGACCCAGGTGAATGTCATTGTGTAATTCTCTTCCTGAGTGTGCAGGCTTGTCGGAGCCCTAAGTGAGTTGTATGAAGTCTTATGTGCATCCTCCCATCTTACGCCCTCCCATCCCAAGTTTCTAGGACTCTGGTTGGTTGAAGTCTTACTTCTGACCTGAGATGCTATGGCTTATTCCATTCCCTTCTGTATTGAATTCCCTTTCCCTCTCTCTTTTGATTTCTATCCTTCCCTCAAAAGTCCTTCTCATGTTGCCTTGTTCCCAGAAAACATTGCAATATTCTCTTTCTCATTAGGATAGGCCTTAAGTTTATAAATTGTGGATATACCACTGAGCCTGGCTCACTGAAGATGGAATGAATTAATGGTATCCTAGAATCTATATTTTTAGAACACTGGAGAGTCACTGAAATCTCTACAGTATTTCGCTCTCCCTTGGGGGTGGGGGAAAGTTTCTTACAGTCAACGGAACCTCCTGGCACCAGTTCTAGCAGAAGGCATGCCCACTCATGGTTGATACTCTGGGACTCAGTGTCTTGGGAAGAGGCTGAATTGGGCTCCTTTATCAGCCATTTTTCATTCTGTTTCTGTGCAGACAGCACATTTATGGGAAGGCTACTGCTTCTGCATCTCCCTTGGGTGAGGAGCATTATAGAACCAAGTTAATATAGTCAATCTGCCAGCTTCAGAGCTATGTCCCTGAGGGTCTCCAGAAGATGATTAAGTCATCTTCATAAAGATACCCCGGCTCATTTCCAATTCCCAAACAAGGCTGGGAGAAGGAAAGGGGGCACTTAAAATGCAGGATGAGCCCACTGGTTCTGCCTTCTTTGCCTTCTTCAACACAGGGTTCTCAGTCTCTAAACCATCTTGAAATGGTACTTTCATTTAAAAAAAAAACTGAGTGGAATAATAAACTACTGAAGTTTCAGGAGAGCCCTGCATGCTTTCTTTCTGATATCCACCTGCAAGCTGTCAGCCACCTGTGTTTACAAACAGGTGACTTCCAGCCGATGCCAAGTTGTGCAATTAAGTGATACGTGCATCTTCAAGTCTTCCTGTCCAGATGCGAACACCCATCTTGGCTCTCAGAGGACCTTAGTTCCGTGGACAGGTGGGCGGCTGGAATTCACCCTCTTAGAAGTGTGTTTGCTTTCCTGTTAGTTTTCATGTAGTTGTGGTTAATAAGCATTTATTAATAAAACTGAATGACCCTGTCTGAGTGAGGTGCATAGCATGGCTCTTTCTGCTGGGTATGGGACTGTTTCCGGCATACAGAAGACCATGAATAAATGAATATGGATAGCCTTAAAAGAATGTAGACTTTGAATCTGCTTTAGTTTGGTGTGTGATGCTTTTTTTTAATTTCAATGTTTTTTTTTTAAATAATAAAGCTTATATATAAAAAAGAATGCCTTCATCAGTCAAGACAACCTGATGAGTTGTGCAAGACTCAATGTCAAGGGTGAGATACTTCTGATTCTTCAAACCACTTCACTTTTTCTCCACCTGCATTCTCAGCAACTTCTGAAGACATTGATTAATATATTTTTTTCTATGCAGGGTCTTATGTAGCTCAAATTAGGTTCAAACTCACCATATTACTATGCAGCCAAGGCTGGCCTTAAATTTCTGATCCTCCTGTCTCCACCTCCCACATGCTAGGATTAGAGGCTTGAGTTACTACACCTGCCTTAAAACCATAAGGTCATATAAGGCCTCAGTTTTTCTTGGTTAAGAAGTAAGAGGAAAAGAGAGGTTTCCTTTTATGGTGTAAGGCAAACCTGAAACATTTTGCAACCCTAATGTAGGAGTTAGAGTAACAATCACTTTCTAATCTGTGGTAATATTCTAATCTTCTGAATGCAAAGTCAGAATACCTTGGAGATCTATGCAGATATACGCCCAATCATTCAACCAGCGCTATCTTGGCACTGTTGTTTTTGATAAATAGAGGGCAGAGTTTGTACTGATATCTAGTGTTTGGTGATGTGTCCTGCTCAGGAAATGGACTCAGTTCTGGTATTTAAACACTTGGCCTCAGAGAGACAAGGAGCGAAAGAAGGGTGTTTTCTCAGCTTGGCATAAACTTGGAAAGCCCTGAGCCATTCAAAGGGACATTTCCTGACTTGCTCCGCACACCCTTGTATGCTGTAGACATTTGCAGGAAACAGTTAAACACGAGCTTCTTCCTGATCTCGGGAAGAAATACACACTGAAGCCAACATCGATCTGATTCACCCTGACCTGGACACTCTCCAGGATCTACTGGCTTGGTGGAGATCCAACAACCCAGCAGGTACTAGGGTTAAGTACTTCGATGGGCTTTCAAAGCAAAGACCAATCCTTCAAGACAGCAAAGGAGGTTTTCTCTAAGGTGGATTGTCTCCAATGGCACATGTTACAGAGGACACACTTCCTGGGACAGGAAGTCTGGGTGGTGATGGAGCCTTTCCTCATTAGAATCAGGTGTTGGGCCTGAGGTGAACCATGTTGGAACACTCTGGTGTGGAGGCAGATGCTTCTCTACCATCTTCAAAGCAAAGTGGCTAAGAAGAGGGGAGCCCTGTTGAGGAGCATAGACCCTGAAGAGCCCTTTCTGGGAGTGACTGAATGCTGGTGTCTTAACTGCTTTTGATTATGCCTAAGTCCTTGGCAACACTCGGACCTCATCCACTCTGTGGAGAATTGCTGAGCCCCTTGAGATGGAGGAGTGAAGAGGAACCTTGTCAGGATAGAGGCTGGATGGCAGCCACAACAGACAGCAGGGGGCACAGCTGTGCCTTAGGGAGCACAGCTTACCTGGGTACTATGAGCTGCCAGGAAGATGTGCCTTGGAATCCCGGAATGGGATGAGAAGGGCTGATCTTTTCTTGTGCTGGTGGTGGGAGGCTCCAGCCATCAGACTGAAGAAATGTGACCCAGATAAAAGCTCATGAGTCGTGGTGACCTATTCCTGGGTTTTCACAGAGCCACAGTTCTCAGGCAGCTCCATCATTTCCCCCCATGATTTCTCTAGAGGTTTGCTAGAACTTAGCTTAGAAACAGAAACTTTCAAAGGGCATACACACACATCTCCATCACGGCAGGAAGGTACTCTTGCTTTGGGATGTAAATCATGGTGAGAATTCTGGCTTTCGATGACATCCTGTCTATGGAAATGCTGCTACTATACCATGTCCCCCCTCCTGCAGAGGGCTATGGGGGTATACAGCAGGTGACAACTAGTGTTCAGCAAGCCGACCCACTGGATGAGTGAGCCCTAATGGGGGGCCCCACCAGGCAAAGCCATGGCGTTACCCGGTAAGCCACAGCCTCATAGCAATACACAAATTAATGGAGATGGGATAATTTAAGATATGAGTTAGCCAGAAATACACTTAAGCTATTGGGAAAACAGTATTGCAAATAATATGATTTCTGTGTGATTATTTTGGGAGTCTGGGTGTCCAGGAAACGAACAAGTGGGGTCTTACAACATCATCCTACACTATTTTCTATCAAGTTTAAATTCAAATTTCCCAGATAAACATGATTTCCTAATCACATGTCACCAAGGATATTTGATGTTAAAAAAAAAAAAACAGCTATAGCCGGGCAGTGGTGGCACACACCTTTAATCCCAGCACTCAGGAGGCAGAGGCAGGTGGATCTCTGTGAATTCAAGGCCAGCTTGGTCTACAAGAGCTAGTTCCAGGACAGGCTCCAAAGCTACAGAGAAATCCTGTCTTGAAAAACAAAAACAAATGGAAAAATACAGCTATAAAATACGCAGTTTTATCCCACAGGAGGCTTTGATGACAGATTAGTGTGGTGGCTGTTTTTGTTTTTCCTACAGGCGCTCACTCTATTAGTCTTGGGTCTGAGTCTTAGCAGTTCTTCTGCTTCTACCTATTCCCAGAGAACTTATTAAACCCCGCCCCCAACCTGCAGCTTCCCTGACACTTCTGTTGTAGCCCTCACTCCCATGCCCCTCCCCCTATCCTACCCCTCCAGGAATGGACTAAGGCCATTGCCCTAGGGAAAGGCTTTTGTAATGGGATCACCCTATCTCTGGGTGCAGAGGCAAAGGTGAGTGTAGGGCCTGGAGAAGGACCGGTATGCCAGGGTAAAAGTGGCATTGCTTTGGCAGGGAAAGCAGCTGGGGAAGGGAAGGAGGCAGAAGAAAAGGAGACACAGTTTGAAGTACACAGAGAAGAACTCATCCACTCTTCCATTTCCTTCTTAAACAAAAGAAAATATGAAACGAGACAAAGAAACACCATAACAAAAATAACACGTGCTCACCTCAACAATGTGAAGAAAGCAAAATGGACCATATTTTTTTTCTATTCTCATTGAAAGGCTGTTAATCTTCCAGTTTTGGGTTAGCTTTTAAAAATGCAAATACTATATAATAAAGTCCAGATGACCACAACGTCTTTTGTGTTGTATAATTTGCTTCTTTCTTTTGTTCTGAGCTATACTGGGAACGTTGCCATGGGCCATTCGGTATGTATGCAAGCCGGCTTTTAGCAGTTGCAACATGCTAACTCATGTGTGTAACACACATTCACACTGTTTGGCATCATCATGAAAGCACTATCCCGAGGGCCCTCTACCTGAGTCTTGGAATGGGTCTCTAGGAATATACTCCTTTAGGATAAAACCTGTCAGGAATTACTAGCTGGAAATATCAGAACATGTTCCCTTCTATTGTGCTTCTCAGTTGACATGGTAATAAAAAAGGTATAAATGAGTCCTCTTCCCCACATTCCTGCCAACTCTCCCCTACTAACCCGACAATTAGACACACACATGTGACATTGCCCTCCCAGCCTGCTTCTACTCACGTCCCTCAAACCTTTGACCTTTCATTGTTTTATATAAAAAGAATAAGGTATGTGTTGGCTTTGGCTCCCAGCAATTGGCGAAAGGGAAGCGAAGAGCTGTGGGCTACTGTTGGGATAGAGGAGCTGGGCTACCGATGGAATCTGAGAGCTGTAAATTATTTCCTTACATAATTTGCAAGGTCAACCTACACACAAAAACCTCCAGCCTGCAAATCTGGAAGAGTTATTTACTGCTGAGAACGATACTGTCCAAACACACACCATTATAGAAGTAGTATATTCATACACATATTTTTACCCTTTCTTCTAAACTTTGGCTTTCTATATGAATTCTGGTCTATTCTGGGTTAGGTTTTGTTTGTTTGTTTGTTTTTTAATCAAACCATGTCATACATCACATAGCTTATAAGCTTTGTATTAGATACATGCAAAATATTCTCTATATGTACAAATGTGAATACTCTTCTTTTTAAAGAAGATTTATGTATTTGTTTTATGTATACAAGTGCTCTATCTGCATGGATGAATGGACACCAGAAGACGGCATCAGATCACACTACAGGTTGTGAGCCACCATGTGACTGCTGGGAATTGAACTCAGGACCTATGGAAGGGAAGCCAGTGCTCTTAACCTCTAAGCCATCCCTCCAGCCTGTGAATATTTTTCTTGAGAGTGAAGCCCAAGACTTCATATTGTCTAAAAGAGTCCAAGAACTGATTTAAGGATCTTCAACATGGAGAAAATTCCAAGTTATACCTGCAGTGCTTACAGGAGCCAGGCAGGCAATGAGAGAGCAGAGACTAGGGAATGGTGGTTGGTGACTTTGGTGTCCTCAAATGCATTTGTGCCAGCTAAATCAAACAGTTGTCTCTTGTTCCGGGACACTATTGATATGAGGAACCATGGGCTCTGTTTGCAGATTTGATTTCTTTTTAATGCCAGAAATCTGGGTATTTATAAGAAATCTTCCAAACTTCAAATGCTTTCGATAATTTAAATAAGCAAACATTATATGAGATGAATAATGGATCTTCTGTTTCCCCTGCCCCAACCTCTCAGACTACTAGGCTTGAAAGAAACTGGGAATTTTTAACCATAACTAAACCCATAAGTAAAAGTAATTAAATGTTCTCTTTAGGTTTCTAATAAGCCAAGAACAGCGAGGTCATTTAAGAAAAATGATCCCATGGGGCTCTGGTCTGCCTGGACTTTGGCACCTGGGAATCAGCAAATATGACAGCTTTTCAGAGAACGTAGCGAATGACGTCAGTGCTGACGCTCTCACTGCCACCTCTAATGTCAGACTCCACAGACAGAGCCTTTGCCATGACACTGGGAAGAGAGTTCCGGAAGGAGGACATGTCAAGGCTCCTAATTGCATAGTTACATAAAGCCTTGCGTTTTCGAGCCCATAACACTAGTGAGAGACACCATGTCACATTTTATCAAGTGCCAGAATGAAAATCAGTGTAAGAAGCACAGAAGGTGCACAGCAGCGTACCATCTCCAGATAAATGTCATTAAAAAATATGTCAATCTGTACATAAGAATGCTTGGTGCAGTTTGAAGGAACTCTGCCATGCCTCATTTGGCCATAATGACCCAAAGGAGAAATACACGTCCAAATCCAACTGTGTTGTAAGTGCAGATTTAAAAATACTAGCCTTTGAGACTAGGATGCAAACTCTAATTAAACCTTTTCCGTAGCTCCTGGCTGCTGACACCATGGAAGGCTTGCAGGGCAGGTACCTAGAGCTAGTGCTGAGGGAGTGGGTGACGAGCCAGGAGGAGAGGCACCCTCAAGACAGCTGCCCAGAAGTTAGTGGGCCGGAGAGCTGAAGCTGGGAACCAAAGGAGCCAGCTACTGAAAACATGATCGAAATTGACAACTGCGTTTTTCCCGAGGACATAAGCTGACCTTTCCATGGCCAAATATGCATTTCCCCATTCTGTGCCCTAGATAGAATTTTATACATAATATGTTTAAAAATGGCATCTTGCTCACAAGACATCACATGCTGAACAAATGAAGGGTTGAGCTGGGGTCAACAGTACCAGCGGGGCAGCGACACAATGAAGCGATGCCACTTTAAGAATCCCACTACACTTCAAGCCAAGGGAATGTGCTTTGCAAATGAGCTCGCTCTCTTGCGCTCTCTCTTTCTTTCTCTCTCTCTCTCTCTCTCTCTCTCTCTCTCTCTCTCTCTCTCTGTATGTGTGTGTTGCGTGTGTGTGATCTGTATGCATGCCTGTATGATGCACCTAATGCATTTTTATTTTTCCATATTTAGTAAAGAACAGCCAAGGTTCTCATGGGCTCCTTAAATAATCAGAGAACACAAAGTACCTGTGATCATGCTGGATATGATCAGTGGCAAAATGACAAGCTTCAGCATCCTCATTAGAATTTCGCCAGGAAAAGCAAAGTAGAATTTATCCAGATTTGAGAGCTCACTGTGTCCACGAACCAAGACTCCTATGACAATGCCTAAGGAAAACGGGGAAGACAGAGAAAACACTTTTAGATCTCTTGCATATAATTTGGTGAGAAAGTACCGCACAATGCAAATTTCAATGGCAAGAAAAGCTGTTTAGACCATCTCTTGCAAATCTATAAAGTTTAGAGTTGCAAAATCCAGAAGGTAGTGAATAGGAAGCACGCATTAAGAAAATGTAAAAAAAAATATCCTTCACATGAAAGATTTTGCTTTGATTTCCTCCTCATAGGGTCTCTCTATTGTAACGACACATCATCAACGATGACTACGGGAAAGAAAAGATTCCCCATCAGAAGCTCCTTGCTCTCCTTGCCTCTCTTCATCTCTCTCTCTCTTTTTCCCTCTGTAGTACCTAAAAGCAAGTCCAGGTTTCATGTAGTGATATTTTGTTTGTGTTTTAACAAATAAAGATCGCCTGAAGATCAGAGTGCAGAGCTAAGCCACTAGAGGCTGGAGAATGGTGGCACAAACTTTTCATCCCAGGACTCAGAAGACAGAGGCAGGGGGATCTCTGTTAGTTCAAGCTACCTTGGGCTACAAAAGATGGAGTCTGTCTAAAACAGAAACAGTTCACACAAAGGTGATTCCCGCACTTGGGATCCCATGCCTTTAATCTCAGCACTAGGGAGGTGGAGACAGGAGCCACGCTGGGTGCAGAGAGGAATATAAAGTGGGAGGAGACAGGAGCTCTGTCAGCTTGAGGAGTAGTGTAGTCTGAAGATGACGTCTGGGGTGCAGTCAGAGGACACAGTCTGGGGTCAGGATCGCCCCTTCGATCTGAGGTGATAGCTCTCTAGTGGCTGGCCACTCTGCTTCTCTGATCTCTCAGCTTTCGCCCTTTAATATCCAACTCAGGGTTTTTATTACTAAGACGAACTAAAATTTGTGCTACAGTTTTGCGCATGCTCTAACACTAAAATACATCCACATTCCCCAAATCTGTCATCTTTGCAACCCGCTATAACTCTTTCCACAGGCCACCTTATACTTTATCCATAGCAAAGACCTGCTATGTATTTTGTAGGTCGTTTATAGTTGTATTTTTCTCACAAGTGCTTTTTACAAACTAAATTCTGGGGACTAGAGAGATGGTTCAATGGTTAAGAACACTTGCTGCTCTTACAGAGGATGCTGGTTCAGTTCTTAGTACCCACATGGAGAGTCTCACAACCACCTGGAACTTCAGATTCAAGGGAGCTGACTTCATCTCAGCACTTCAGACACCTGCACGCATGTGGTGAATACACACACACACACACACACACGAGTAAATAAATAAATCTTTTAAAAGATAAATTTTTATAATAAATTTACCTGTCTATTCATCTTTTATAATTTTAATGAAAAAATAATTTCTGTTTGGTTTTTAGACAAGTCTCTTTATATATTCCAGGTGGTTTCAATCTTGAAATTCTTCTGTTTGAGTGTTGATTATGGGTATGCGGTACCGCATCTAACTAATTTACTGTCACTTTGACAGGTACCACATTTTAGAGCACCAATATTATCTAATGCTTTTCATTCATTATTCCAGCATGCTTAACTCTATTAAATCAAGAGTCTTAAAAAAAAAGACTGTATTTTATTTTTAATTATGTAAATATGGGGGGGGGAGGTGCTGCACACATGACTGCAGTGTCTGTAGAGGCCAGAAGAGGGCATCAGATCTCTGTAGCTGGAGTGGGGGGGGGAGGTGCTGCACACATGACTGCAGTGTCTGTAGAGGCCAGAAGAGGGCATCAGATCTCTGTAGCTGGAGTGGGGGGGGGAGGTGTTGCACACATGACTGCAGTGTCTGTAGAGGCCAGAAGAGGGCATCAGATCCCAGTAGCTGGAGTTACAAGCTGTTGTAAGCATCCCCAAGTGGGTGTTGAGAATTGAACTTGGGTCCTCTGGAAAAGCACTAAGTGTCCTTAACCTCTGGGCCATCTCCCCAGCCTCAAGAGTCCTTTTATGAAGTTTCTGATCCCAATTTTCTTATATTTGAACTTTGTAATTATGCAAACAGAAGGATGTTTTCGCGCACGCCTTTAATCCCAGCACTCGGGAGGCAGAGGCAGGCGGATCTCTGTGAGTTCGAGACCAGCCTGGTCTACAAGAGCTAGTTCCAGGACAGGCTCCAAAACCACAGAGAAACCCTGTCTCGAAAAACTAAAAAAAAAAAAAAACTCTACAGATCCCTAGGTTAAGTGAAGCCTCACGAAACTGCTCTACTTTAGACATCAATCATAAGCCCTAGACAGCCTGGGTTTCTGGCTGAACTTCTCCAAATCACAGTTCCTATGGCCCTGCCTTTGGGTTCGATTAGTTTGCTAGAACAGATTACAAAACAATCCACAAAAAAATAAATAAATAAATAAAAACTGAACTAAACCTAGAGCTATTACAAAGCACAGGGATGAAAGGTCAGGGGAGCTGACACACTGACACACAAGCCCATGAATGGGAGAAAGGGTACAGAACGTCCCTGCCCCATGGCATGCCACTTTCCAAAAGCTCAATTTGTTCATTTATCTAGAAGTGTTAAAACTTAAGCCTGCTATAAAAGTCTCGTTATACAGACATGATTGGTTACATTATTGACTACCGGTTTATAAACTTTTTCCCCCTGTGGAGGCCCAAAAATGTGAGCCTATTTTCCCTTTGACCATAGGTCAGAGAGTTGGAACTTACCTCTAGTTCCTTCAAGGTTATCATGCCTCTACCTCAAAGGTCTCACCTAGATATAGATCAGAGAGTTCTGCTCTCTCTAGGTTATTGTCAATAGGTGTGGCTAATAGCCAGCCCTTGTGTTCCAAGAAAAGAGAAGTCGATTGCTCCTATCTCAAACAAAAGTCCAAGGATCCAACTAAGTTCTAGTTCCCTTACAGAGATAACTGGATTCCACCCAGGGCATGGTTTGCTTACCCAATGTTTTGGTCTAGGGTGTGAGCATGACTTATTTTGTTCTAGCAACAGAATGTTTAACTATGGATGTAGCTCACAACCTTCAGTTGGTATGTTCATTTCCTTGTATCATGTTAATGCAGTTTTTTTTTCTTACTTCTAATTTTTGGGGTCAGAGGTATTTAAAGCAATTGGAAATTAAACGTGGGTGAATTCCCTCCCGATACTATCCTATATGTTTCTGTTTTATTATTTTCCTTTGCATTTTCATATTCTTTACTATATTTCTAAATCCCCACACCTTTACACAGTTTTGTATAGGCTGGTCCCCAACACCCCCTTCCTTAGAAATGCCTTGAATCACAAGGTTGGTTGGTTTCCCTGGCAACCAAACACATCCTCTGGCTAGGAGGGCCCCTCATTAATCTCAATAATCCAAGGATTTTACAGGTCCAGTAGCCGTGGACCTCTACCTTATGTTCTGTAGTTTCAATAACCTACACGAATCTCACTCATTCTTAAAATACCGCACGGAAAACTCCAGAAATAAATCACAGGTTATTTATAAATAATTTTTAAAGAAGAAAAAGAAACAAGAAATATTATTGATTCTCTGAAATCTTGCCTTAATATGTCTATGTGAAAACCACCTGCTGTATGGAAACTCAACGTAACAATGCTTTTCATTATTAAAACTCATAAAATATTAAGATTTTCATATTATCTTGTTCCAACTACTTCAAATAACATCTAACCGCTCTGTCTTGCCTTCCCCTCAACATACACACCTTTTTTTAAAAAAAAATCAAGAAATAAATGAGTTAGACGAATATCATATCTTTCTTCCTGTGTTACATGTTAGCCTGATGAGTGACAAGCTAGCTGGGAGGGGAAAATGACTAAAATCACAGGAAGATTCAAAGAGGATATCGCTGAATCTGCAAATTCAGAAACTCAAATAGTTTAGGAAAACTCAGAGTCATATGGGTACAGTTAGTCACCACAGGGAAATGAATGACAGGGGAACTCAACTATAACAGACTAAAGATCACCTTCACTCAAATGCAGGTATTCATCCTTCACCGACTTCTAGTCCACGTGGACGAAACTCACAAGATTCATTTTTAAGTACCTTAGTCTTTACCTAAATTCTACTCTTCTTTATATTTTGCCTTGACACATTTTGATATTTAGATAGTTCCCAAAGTGTAGCTACAAAACTTATAGAAGAGCTGTAATTCAATCCATTGTAGTCACTATGTTAAAATCCAGAGTTAGAGATTCATAAGTAGTTAAGATATCAAGTATTCAAACTATTTTAAATAAGTTTAAAAGGCATGACATCCTCATGTCTTGCTTTGTGACTTGCCTATGTTAAACTGCTTCACAGGATACCAACCGATTGCTTCAGGAAAATTTTGTGCTTTTATGTAAAAGGAATCTTGGTATATAAAAATAAAGGTGTCTGTATGTACTCAAAACCAATAACACCAGCAGCCCCAGAATTACTACACTGAGCAGCGGACCCTACGTGTTCAACCTTCGTATGTACACTAATAATGAACAAGAACTATGCCTGTAATCATCTCCAACCCATACAAGTGCAGGCTAGCTAGGAAAAACTGTATTCTTTCTTCTTTTCAGCCTTTAGCCAGATATGCAATTTTATAGGAGAAACAAAAGAGCTGCTTTGTGGAATGGTTGAGAGTCATGCATGAGGAATAAATAGAGCACTATGTTTGGTAATGATGATTTCTATCAAGCTCTTTGAACCTAACAGCTCTCCTTTCATTGCGAAGAGCAGAAATGTCACCCAAGCTCCGAGGAAGCAATCGGAGGTTCGCAGCTGGCACCCTGGCACTCTGACCTAAAATGGTCTGGTGGGCAACCTTGGCCTAGGGGCGCAGCTTGAAAGTGAGTGTGCTTTACTTTAGCTTCCAGAAAATTTGGAAACATCAGATTCGGGACAACAGCAACTAAAGCACCTCACAAGGCATACACTAACCACAGACGTCCGCTCAAGGCAGCAATGGCAGCTGGGAGGGAAACTCAGCAAACCTTGGGACATCTTGATTCTGGCAGTCCATGAAGTATAAAGTCCATGAAGTATAAAGCCAGGGTGTTAGTGAATAAGCAGAAAGGCATCATCTGAATGCATGTCTACGACTAATGGAATGTTCTAGACTCACACAAGCAAATGCAATGCTTACCTCCTCCTTTGTTTACCAAACAACCTGTTCAACTCTCTGGTCCTCACTGGCTCCCAGTTGCTTAGGAGCAATAGTTTCAGTGAAGCATTGCCTATATTGTTTGCAATGTTTGGCTTGTTTCTTACTTACTGTTTCCATGCCAACAAGTGAAGTGGAATAATCCTTCTGTACGCCGAGAATATGTATTACCCTCATTAGTTAATAAAGAAGCTGATTGGCTTATATAGCAATGCAAGATAACGTTGCGGGGGGACAATCAAACTGAGGATACTAGGATGAAGAGGAATGGAGTTAGAGCATCACTGGCAGATGCAGAGAGCAAGATGGGCATGCCATACTGAGAAAAGGTACCAAGGCATGAGGCAAAGCATAGATAAAACAATCTGGGTTAATTTAAGTGTAAGGGCTAGTAACAAGCCTGAGCTATTAGCCAAGCATTTGTAATTAATATTGAGTCTTCATGTTGGTAATTTGGAAAGTGGCTGCGGCACAGAAAAACTCTACCTACAAACAAGTGTCCACATCTGGTATCAGGAACCTTGGGCTGGGTAAAGGTGTACAAAGTCTCCAAAGCCAGAGGGTGCTGTGAAGAATTGCTGACCTGGAGGTGACAGCCAAGTTCACCGAGGAGGGACAGTTCCCCAACTAGGGAGGGGGAAGATCAATGACCTCGCTAAGGAAAGAGAACTTTGGCCAGGTCAACAGAAATCCTCAAAGCTGTAGTCATTAACTATCAACAAGTTGCTTTAGAAATGGACAAAGACCTTATTCTGGGACTTCCTTCCCAAGCATCTGCTCGGCGACCCTAAGCAGGTCCAGCGGGAGATTAGGAAGAATACTCGTAATAGCTGAAGGAGTTCAAATCTAGTTGTACCGATTGGGAATTTTAACTTTTTTTTTTAAAACTTAACTCCTCGCTTAGACTGGGGCAATATTCTAGTAGCTGACCCTAGAGAGCCCTTCTACTGCCCAGGAGGCTGGAGCTAACTCTAGCCTTGGTTCTCTCAGCTTAGAATAGGAACACAGAATGTCAGCTGAAACCTACATATGCCCTCTCCAGCTCTTATGCTAACACACACACACACACACACACACACACACACACACACACACACTTGGTATAGGTAAGAAACAAGAAACATGGGAAGAAACCAACTAATACCTCAGCTAAGGAAATAAGAACTGAATTACATTGGGCTCAGACTTATTCCTTTTGGAGGGATTTAACAAAAAGATTCTAACCACGTGCCTGCCCATACCTGAAACAGGTGGTAATAGTTTACTACATCTTAAATTATAGCTCATTAGTACATAAATTAATGTGAGCTTGAACTATACATTACTGACAAAGAAAATTATCACCAGAATACTTGCTGAGCCATATCCTCACACTGGGCATTAATATAATTTTTGGCCTTCTGGAACTGTTCTGAGCAGTACTTTAGTGATAAGCACAGAAGGAACTTTCATTATGGTGGGAAGCTTATGTTGGATGCACAGGGCCAGCCCTCTGTCTGGTCTTATACCACAATGTAGCTGTACCCTTCCCACATCTTTCTGGCTCTTAAAGCTCATCGTAGGAATTTTGTCCTAGAAACCAAATGCATGGATTTGTAAAGCTTTTTTTGTTTGTTTGTTTGTTTTCAAGTCCTTAAAATCAAAACCACTGTTCTATCCATATTGGTAAAGATACACTGTAAATAAAGTAAATCCAAAAATTCACCCACAGACTCACCACCTTTAATATACAAAAGGTGAGACTGTTTTTGTTTTCCTATCACCTCCCACTGCAGCTACCCAGGAACTCTGTGGTAGTCAGCCCACTGAACACCTCAAATGAATTCTCCCTTACAAGAGATGCCATCTCTTGTTATTTTAATGGGTATATAACTGTAGAATAGTTTAGGGGTGTGCGTTGTTTATGGATATTTGTATGTGGGGTTCATGTATCTATGTAGGTGTGTATGTGGGCAGGTGCATGTATGTGTGGGTTTACATGTATGTGCACATGTGAGAAACTAGGCAGCCTTCATCTTAGGTTTGAAAGCCATCTTGTAGTAAAGACAAATGAGATTCATCCCTGTTTATGATTCAAACTCTGTTTCTCAAGGAATGGGCTATGCCCCACCTGTAACCTTAACTACAAATGTTTCTATACTGCCTGTTCCAGGAGGGAGAGAGAAGAGGAAGAGGAGGAGGAGGAGGAGGGGAGGGAGGGAGGGAAGGAGAGAGGGAGGGAGAGAGAGAGAGAGAAGGAGAAGAAGCAGAGAAGGGAGGAGGGAGGGAAGAAGGGAGGGAGATTACCTTAAATCTGCATTACAAGCTTCACCTTTCTGTGTTTCTAGCCCTTACACCTTAGAGAAACAGAGCTATATAAACTTGCTACTGTTTGATTTATTTCTTTTCTAAAGCGGATGCACCTAGATTTTGTGTAACTCTGTCCTGGGTGCCTATGATAATTGTTTTCATATACTGTTTTTGTCAAAATAATTTTTTTAACAAGCTGGGACCACTTCAGTCCTTCTTTTTAAAAAGATTTATATGATTTATATGATAAAATTATTTTTTGGCACGCCCAATTAAAATGCACTTGCAGACTTACAAATCTAAGTGTTGATATATTAAAAGATCTAATACAAACACACTATCTTATTAATGTGAGTACTCTAAGCATCTTAAGACCTTCTAAAATGATAAATTTTTCATAAGACCTTAAAATGCTAATTGTTTATATAAAACAACATTCATTAGTCCTACGATTTGATTAAGCTATAAAGTTCAATGTTATGTAGATAGATTGTAATAAAGATTTAAGTATATGTATATATTACAATCTATATTTCATATAATGGGTAGCATAAGAAACATGATTTCTTTTTCAAAATATTCTTAGGATAAAACTCAATTATAAGATTTATTTATTAAAGCTGGACTATATATAAATTAGTAGATATATATGTTTACTAAAGATCCTTGTGTTAAATCTCCTTTTCATGGAGAGGACTACAAGAAATACAATCCCAACAAATAATAACATTAAAACTATTGGTTTATAAACTCTATCTCATTTATGATTACACACATGTGATTATGGTTTTGTCATTGCTTTATATAATGTACTTAGTGCCAAATTTGCTTATAAATAAATGTTTGAGTTGTTAACTTGGCATAGCTTCCTCTTGGCTCTGTGTCCAAATCCTGGCCTCACCACCTTATGAGCTATGTTATCTTGGCCAAAAATACCTTATCCTGCTGCCTGCACCTTACCTGGACCAATGGGCATATCAGACTGTCAACCTTAGAAAGTCATTAGTAGCATAAAACCAAGACCATGTGTAATGTAACTCAATGAAAAGTATCTGGCTCACACAGTAAGTGGAGATAACTAATATCAACTAGTTTTGATTTATGCATTTTCCAGAGAACCTCTCATGAGATCTTCAAACAGTTATGTCTCTGACAGGTGTCCTGGCCACAGACCTCAAAAGCAACAGAACTAGGGTTGGTTGAGAGAAGTTAATGTAAAATATTATCAGTGTGTCTAAATTCACAAGGTCATTTCCTCAATCTAGCCCAGTTATTTGAACCAAACTAAACCAAAACAAAACAAAAATCAAACAAAAAACAAACCAAACAAAAACCCCAGAATTGAAATTAGGATACATAAAAGATCTAAGAAGTTCATTGGTTCACTGAGTGTGACATCAATTTCTATACCACTACCACTGGCTGTCCCTGAGATAAAATCTCAGAATCTTGCTGGGAACAGAAGAAAAGCCGTTTGATGTATTTTTGGTGTCTTCTGAAATATTTTCCTTTGTAGTTCAATGACCTAACTAAATCCTGTCACTATTTACTGCATACAAGGATCTGTTTTAGACCCAGGCATGGGTTTAAAGACGCCAGCACTGTTGACACACAGCCCCTCTGGTGTGGAAGAATTATGTGTATTCTGTCAATCATGTTTTAAAAAAACGCTGATTGGCCAGGCGGAAAAACCAGACAGGAAGTATAAATGATGCAATGAGAACAGAAAAATTCTGAAAAGGAGAAAGTTGATTCTTCCCATTTCTGTGCAGACCACTGAGAAAGCAGGATGTGACCTGCCAGCTGAAAAAGGTACTGAGCCATATGGCAAAAATAGATCAGAATAATGGGGTAATATAAGCTACAAGAGCTAATAAGTATCCTGAGCTAATGGGCCAATCAGCTTTTATAACTTATAGAGATCTTTGTGTGATGCTCTTTGGGGCTCACCCACTGTGGGACAGAAAGCCCGGACGGGACAGAAAACCCCAACAAGCCAGCCCCCTCATGTTACACCCCTCCTTCAAGGAGCTCCTGCCGCTGAGGACCAATCACAGCTACAAACCAGAGAGTGCCATTCTTATGGAACTGTGGACAAACCCAAGAGAACTCCATGCCAGTTGACTGAGATTATTTTTACTTGCCCAGCAATGAAGAGAATCTAGAGTCAGAATTAAGATGGCACCAAGGGTATACTAGAGGAAATCAGTAGAAGCTATGGAAAATGATGAAGACTGACTCAGAAGCTAATGGCTGAACCATGTAACGTGCACAGAAGGAGAGAGAATACAGCTATGCACATGCATGAAGACTTGAGTTCAGATCCTAGCTCCTGCATTAAAAGCTGGGTGTGCCCACATGAGCCTGTAATGCCCTTGCAGTGATTCACCTCTCAGCCTGGGTCCAGATTCAGTGAGAAGCCTTGTTTCAAAGGAATATGACGAAAAGTAATACAGCAAGACACCTGATGTCCTCTTCTGCCTCTGTCCAGGTACCATCACCTCGCCCGCCCCCCCCCACTCACACGCACACAAATCTATTGCTCAAACTTCGATATGCATATAAACCTCCTGGGGATCTTGTTAACAAGAAGGTCCAAATTTATCAGAACCAAGGCTGGAATAGCAGACGTACGTGAGCCTAGCTAGCACCTCCACAAGGGTCATCCTTGCCAGTACTGACAAAAACCTACACCAGCAGAAGAGAAAGCTCCTGCTGCAGGCAAGGAGACAGGGAATATGGCTTAGTCCAAGTGCAAAGAAGTTCACTTGTCCCTCTATAGAGGTCTCGAGGACAGTAGTATTTTTGCCCACTCTTCTTCCCTTCTCGGCTTCCATCATCATCAGTTGTGGTCTGTCCTTCATCAGCTGCAGTCTGTCTTTCCCTGTTTTGCCTCTGCGTGGGGCTTCTCTGCCTGATGTAGTGTTGAGATGACCACGGAAAAGGGATGGAGGGTGGCTACAGCTAGCTATGTCAAGGCTTCTCATCACAGCACCTCCAACAGGCAAGTTTGTATCCACAAGAACTGTCCTATAAACATCCTTCCTTGCAATTCTGAAGCAGAAACAATGTCTCCCTCTCACACGACCTAAAAGTGTGATAAACTAAGCGGACCCAGTTTGACCTACAGCAGCCATCTTAAGCTGTGACCGTCATGATGTGCCTGACTCATCCCGGTTAGCTTTCTAGTTTCTGGAGTTTCACACCAGACTCTGCAGTTACCAGAGAATGTGCCAGGAATGTGCCTGGCTTCACTGATAGCAGCCTGAGACAATTCAGCAACATTCAGCTCAGATGAAGTCACTTTACAACTCAGCAAGAATCTCTTCCTGCAGTGCCCTTAACTATGTTTCTGTCCGCGAGTCTCCAGGAACCTGCATTCTGCAATCCCGAGTCTTCCAGTCTTAATCGCTCTCAAGACACCTATGGCTGGATCTCAGCGCACACTAGGACCAGGTTTTGCCGGTCTAGGAACTCACAAGCCACAGCATGCGTGTTCAGCATCGACGCCACCTTCCACCATGGGAGAGGGAACTGTAGCCTTCTTCAAGGTGGTGGTGGGAAAAATTGGTGCGAGACCTCACAGTAAAACCCTCCACAAGTGTGGATTTTCCTGCTTGCCCCCATTCCTATTTTCAAACATGAACTTGATTGGCCTTCCAAAAATTAGCAGGTAAAGACATGGTAGGACTTAGCTTCACATGGGCAAAATAGGAACATTCTGAAAAGTTTTATATCTTTAACTAACTCAGCAAAGGCAGATATGCAAATCATGGACCTGATAAAGGTTTAGCAGTGTTTAAAAAAAAATCTCTAAAAGTCAGAAATAAAAAGACAACTGCATTTCTCTGGGGCCTGCAGCAGCTGCTCCAGTCACAAGGGATGGGTAGCAGTTATTAACCTACATATAACCTAAACATGATAAGTTTAGCCCCAACTTGTTCGCAATGGACAGGAAAGCCACCGATAAAGCTTAAATGGGAAACAGAATATAAGGACCACATGGTAGATGACTGCCTGAAAGTGCAGCTGGTAGATACCAAAGAATCCGTGGATGGGACATTGTCTGGACTTCTGGGTGGAGGTTTATTAGGATATAACAATATCCTTTATACCAGGGGTATTTAAGAAGATGAGGGAATGAGAGAATAGCTCTGTTTGTTAGGGATTTTTAAATACATATGTATTTTTACACAATAAATATCTGTTTGATTTTTAAAAAGAAGATAATCCTAGCCAGGTGGTAGTGGCACACACCTTTAATCCCAGCACTTGGGGAGGCAGAAGCAGGTAGATCTCTGTGAGTTTGAGGATCACCTGATCTACAAGAGCTAGTTCCAGGACAGCTAGGACTGTTACACAGAGAAACCCTGTCTCGAAAAACAAAAACAACAACAACAAAAAAAAGATAATCCACTTCAAAACAAGCAAAGATTTTGAATTGGTATTTCTCCATGTAAGATATACAGTGGCCAATGGGTACGTGAAAAGAAAGGATTAGTTATGAGTAAACCAAAGTCACAAGATACTATTTTATACTCATTGGGTTAGTCCTATTAACACAACAACAATAACAAACTCAAGTCAGAAAATGGGTAAGGATGTGGGGAAGCTGGAATCCTTCCATACTGTGGGTGGGAATGTGGCGTGGTGCAGACCCTGAGGAACACTGGCGACTCATCATCAGTTACCACAGAAGCCAGCGGATCCACTCCTAAATGTGTAAGCTGTACACCCAGGAAACCAAGAACACCCACACAGAAACCCACAGGAAATGTTCACAACAGTAGTAATAATGCCCGAAAAGGGGAAGCCATCTGAAGGTCCATCAACTTCTAAACAAAGTAAGGCAAGTCTCCACACGGCAACGCTATTCAGCTATAAGAAGCCATAAAGCACTGACTGGCACACACTCCAGCCTGGCTGAGACCTGAAAACCTTAGATAAAGAAAGACAGCAAACGCATAACGCTATTACTATGTGACTTCGTCAATGTAAAAAGCTCAGAATAGACAAATTATACAGACAGTCAAACGCCCATGGTGAGGAGAGGGCTGGCAGTGACCGCAGGCACGGGTTTTCTTCCGAGAGAGTTACTGGAAATAGGAAATCAGATAAGGGTGATGGCCGTACTAAATAAACCTCACACAGCAAAAAACCGTTGAATTGTATGTGGAAGTGGTAACTGATGTGACTCTCATTCAATGAAAAGGATACATCACACAGGTAAATGAAGCTTTCATAAAAGGCTTAGGTTTGAACACTTCTAGATAAATGAGCAAATTGATTAAAATGGGAAAAGGAGCCAGGAGGTCCCAGCACTCCAGAGGCAGACACAGGTGCATCCCTGTGAGTTCGAGGCCAGCCTGGTCTACAAAGTGAGTTACAAGACAGCCAGGGCTACACAGAAAAACCCTGTCTCAAAAAAGGGGGCATGCAGAAGCAGATACTAACGTTGAGTGTGATCCATTTACATTTTGATTGGTTAACAACTGGATGGCTTGTCCTGGGGTGGGAGCGATGGCAGCCACATAAGGAAACATGTTTATTCTTTTCATCATCATATTAACGGCACAATGACTGCCGAAGCTGTGGCATTTTGTTCCACTTGGTAGGCTGCATGAGAGCATATCAGATCTGGACGTCTCACCATCTGGAAATAATAGCTTGAAACCCCGATTGGAGCCAGACATGTTTATTAACAGCTTAAAAGGAGACTCGTTGGTTTCTGAAAAGTTGTGATTGCAGATTGCGGTTCATAGCCTGCAAGGGGAGCGCTGGAGAGATTCATTCTCTCTCCCACAGTATAAAAACGAATCACAACGACCAATAGAAACCCAGGATGATTGTGAGGAGAATGTTAGCTGTGAAACACTGGGAGACAAACAATCGACACAAATGATGTAAAAAAAAAAAACCACCATCTGTCTTTAGTGAAAGACCTGTGTGCTTGCTGCTTGCAATCTTCCTGCTAAGCTTTGTGGAGACTACTGGTCCTGGTTCCCACCCACATGGTTTACAGCCTCAGCGGTTCTGATGTATTCTATTATATGTTCATTCTGCATGCATAGAAGTGTACCGCATGTGTACCTGGTGCTCACGGAGGCCAGAAGAGGATGTTAGATTCCCCCAGCACTGGAGTTGTGAGCCGCCATGTAGGTGCTAAGAACCGAACCTGGATCCCCTGCAAGCTAGCCAGTGCTCTTAGCCACTGAATCACTTCTCTAGCCTCCCCAATTTCATGCAAGGAATTTCTAGGGATTTTCAGTCCTGGAGCTGAGTCCTCCCTTTCAGTTTCTAGTGGTGTGACTGTAAGCTACTTAACATCAGTGAGCCATAGCATCCTTACCAGTTAAAGGAGTCACGTCACCTGTCTGTTGTGAGCACCAAATGACATTAATGAAGGCAAGACTCGACCCTTCCCCTGGCCCAGAGGAGAGCTCAATCCGTATTTGCTATGACCGAATAGTGACAGGACACGACAATATTAACAGCAAAAGTAGACAGCACAGCATTTCCCAAATACTATAGTCTTTGGTACAAATATAAACAGAGCCAGATAATGGGAAGAGAATATAGGGTCTGGGTTTTAATTCCATTTGTACCACCAAGTTTTGTCATTACTCCTTTTGTTTTGGTTGCTTTCAGCTGAAAACCTCACAAAGTTATTTAGGAAAGATGAAAATGGAAGGAAAAAATCCACACAAGAAGCACTTTGCATTCCAAGTCAATATTGTCCACTATTCATATTTCAGAACATACAGATCTTTTACGGTTATTCTTACTTCCCAGAAAACCACTCAAATTATAGAGATATTTTGGGTGTAAAATTAGGAGGCCTAAGACATTTCCCAGTGGATGGCAGAACAAAATTTTCCATTGAGAACAGGAAGGAACCCAACTTCTGTTTATTTCAGCTCAGCTCACACCATTCTGCAGACTAACAAGCATCTGTGCGAGGACCAGGCTTAGAGATGAGCCGGAAAGATGCTGAAGACCCCACAGCAGGCAGGAAAGTGGGCAAACATGGGATAAAGCCTAAGGGCAAACATGTACAAGGGCACACAAGGTGGCCCAAATGCCACTAAACCCGTATTTCCTAGCTTCAGGCAGAAGGCAAATGGCAGCCTTCTTACATCTTTCTCACGCCATGTGACAGGAAGGAGTGACTCCTGACTCCGAGACAGGTTGGGTGCAGAAGTTGGTAAGACATGGAGTCAGGAACCTGCCCTCTGTCTTCCTTGTCACACTGGTCCTTTTCTTCAGGGACAGTAGAAAGCCATGCTGGAAGTGACAACAGAAGCCGAGTTACCTGACAGCTCATGGTGGCTCCTCCATCTGAAAGAAGCCACGGGTGCGATATTGGCAGATGGCTGGAGCTGGAAGGGCTGAGGTCTCCTCCACAACAGACTCTAAGCCAAGAGGTCTGCAGATGGCTGTCGCAGAGACGGTACACAAGTAACAGCAGAACCTTCCCGTTGCTCCAGGAAATCCCACTCAGAAAGGCTATCAAAATGACGCCTATATATTAACATGCCACAGTGAAACCCCAGACAGAAAACAAAAACACTTGTACACTGTTGGTGGGAAAGTAAATTGGTGCAGCCACTCTGGAAACCGGTAACAAAAAGGTCCTTCAAAAAGCTGAAAATAGAGCAGCTTCTTGATTCAGCCACACCACTCCTTGGTACATGCCTGAACGAACCACGCTTAACCCAGCTCTGCTAATCACGACCCATTCCCAATGGTCACATTGTGAAATCGACCCTCATGCCTGTCAGTGGATGAATGGACAATGCTGTATGCATTCACCCAGTGGACCTACGAAGGAGGCTTATGCCATTTGTAGGAAAACAGACAGAGCTGGAGGTTAACATGTTAGGCAAAATAAGTCAGATGCAAACAGGTATTGCATGTTTTCTTTTATATGCAGAAACTGGAAAAAAAAAAAACCAAAGACATGTAAGTGAAAAGTGAAGTCTCTGGAAGAGGTAGGGGACCAGGGAAGGAGGAGGGGATGATACGGACGAAAGTGGTCCAATTCCATGTGCATGAACTGAGTTGCCAAGATGAAATCCATTATCTTGTATAATTAATATATACTCTGAAAACAGGAAAGGTAAAACAACAAAACTAGCAGAGCTCCTCTCAGTCAGCTCCAGGGGCAGCCAGTCCCGCAGCTCCTAGAGAAAAGTGGGGGGAGCAGGGTGGGATGAAGGCCTGACCCCCAGTCCCGCAGCTCCTGGAGAAGTTGGGGGGACAGGGTGGGATGAAGACCTGACTCCATCTGGACAACTCTTTTTGTCTCAGGACTTAGTTGAGGAATGAGTCTGATTTAACTAGGCTTGTGGGAGCCTGGGATGTGTTGTCTGAACCTACAGGAATCAGAACGTCTCATGCAGAGCAGGGAAAGGAGAGCGCTGAATATTGGGAACTGACTTGCTAACCAGGGGAGCCTTGTGCTCACTGAAAACAGCACAGGGATGCAGACATGCAGGAAAGAAGGGGTCCAGATGCCATGGTGTCAATCCAGGGATCCAATCACACCTGAAGCTAGGTACTATATTTCTGGATGCCTAAGTTATGAGGGTCATAAATTCTTTCACTCTCTTCTCTTTTTGAACTGGATTTCCTGGGCCCTGCAATTAAGAGTTTTAAATTACAGGGGGGAAGCAGGTGGGAAGGTGTCTTTGGTACCCTGAGTAACCCCTCCACCAAACACATATGCCCCAGTTGCAATGAAGAGAGGCCAGTGATGTGGGTGCGAGGTCTTTCAGATATGGTGCCAAGACGTTTGTGGGGCAGGTCAAGGAAACCAAGGTGGCCATGTTGGTACTGAGCTACAGGAGGGTGGAAGCCATTATTATTGCCTCCCCTTCCACAGTGGCCATTTAGGGACAGCCCCTAATTATCACCAGTATTCTGGAGATAAATTCCTGGCCACTCATGGACCTTCTATCTCTCTTCAATGCTTATTTCTCTTTGATAACTGTATCCTGAAAATGCTTCAGCGTGGCATCTGGTCCCACTTGCTTCTTGTGTGTGGCTTAGTGTACACTTGCCTCGTAGCTTCACTCTCTGACCCTCTGCTCTGTCCTCCTCTGCGTGCTGGCCAACTACCCCAGGGTTCCTGGCCCCCTGGTTTCGGCTGGGTGTAGTCAAGGAGCAATACTAGCTGTAGATCGTGATGGCGGAACCAGGAAAAGGAATTTATTTTCTCCGTTCCTTCCTTCTTTGTTACGGTTCTGGCAGCAGCTTTCTCTCTCTCTCTCTCTCTCTCTCTCTCTCTCTCTCTCTCTCTCTCTCACACACACACACACACACACACACACACACACACACACACACACACTTGGTTTTTTGACACTGAGTTTCTCTGTATAACAATAGCTCTGACTGTCCTGGAACTGGCTTTGTAGATCAAGCGACTTCGTTCCTTGAGAGCTGTAAAAGTTCTGCCATTCGGTCCCACACTCTTAAATGTGACCGTCACAGTGATCCTGACTCATGGACCAGTTCTCCCTTGACTCTGGCTAAGGAGCTGTGAGCATGAAGCTCAGGGATTGGTTCCTACACCTGGGGGTTTCTCCCAGGCTTCTGGGGACCCTGGAGTCTGGCGAGCCTCCTGTATTCAAAGGAAAGTGAAACTGGCTGGGGAAAGCCAGCTAACAAGGAATCCTGTCTCTAGAGCTGGCACCCACTGGTTGTGGTGACTGCCTCCCTCTCCTGTGCAAGCCCATCAGCGCTACACATGCTTAGGTTAGTTCTTGAGAGATTCATCTATGGCCTGAATAATGGCTTCTAAACTTGTGTATTTCCTGTCTGGGGCTGTCTATTCTATTCCCCTCATTCCTCTCTTCTTAGAATTGTCCCTATCTGCTCATCTCAAGGCCAAGCCTAACAATCGCGTTTTACACATTCTGATAAAAAAAAATACCTTCGTCTACCTTGCGGCCATATTTCTTTTTCTTCTCTATTCAGTGACTGTTTAGGCACTAATCACACTTGTATGACCTTGAGAGGCTCTGGGGTCCTCTGTTTGCAGGGAATAACTTTCCCTCAAGTGAAACAGGACTCCCAAGTCGACACACAGTCCATTTCGCAACCGCTGTAAAACACCGTGGCTCATTACACAATCTAAAGAAGCCTTTTCTCAGACTGTAAATAAAACCCAACTCCGTCTCCAGCAGCAGAGTTTCCTTAGGAACCATCTGAGACTGAATTGGCTGCAGGGGAAGGAAGAAACAAACCGTGCTTGGACTTTCTGGAACTGCCACAATTCTAGGATTCTTTGCTCTGATGGACTTCAAATTCCAATGTTTGAGTCTAGCTATCTGAGACTCCCTCACTCTGCTCCCACTTTCGCTTAGGAGAGAGTATCTTGTACAGATACCTTGTATCACCGTGAACTCTGTTCAGCCAGCTGGCCAAGTGTATCCTCAAGACTCCTAACCTGAGCGAAGCTGTGTTTCTATCCTTCTCACTCCCATTAGGACCCCGGAACATTCACTTTTATTTTCAAGTGAGCTAATATACATTTCAAACATTTGAGATGAAGGCGCCCACCCAACCCCTGCCCCAAATGTTGAAAGGCTAGACAAAGAATCATCTGTAACACGCTATAATCCTCACTGGAAGAACAGCACAGGCACATCGGTTTAAATGGTGACTGGCCAACCCTTCCCCTTAGTGCACAGGGCCCTGAGCAGGACCTAGGTAACTGTAAGAGTCGGGAATGAGCATTGCTTAAGCAAATCCAGAGTTCTAGATATGGGATGAAGCCAATGCTGAGGCTACTGACTTAAGAGGTTAAAAAGAACTACCAGGCCTAACAATCATGGCCACCCCGACCAATATAAATAACAAGTGTATTAGGGATTATTGGAATATATTAATGTTCAATGTAGGCAACAAACATCTCAGGAAATTCTCCATCAGTGGTGGTGGCACACGCCTTTAATCCTAGGACCATGAGGCAGAGGCAGGTGGATTTCAGTTCTGTGAGTTTGAGGACAGCATGGATTACCCAGTGAGTTTTAGGACAGTCAAGGCTACATGGTGAGACCCTATCCCAAAAAGAGCAAGATAAAGGAAAGGAATCCAGGGAAGGAAGCAGAAGGCTGTTACATCTCCTGGTCAGTAATCATCTTATACCAATAACAAAACAAAACCCTTCAATCTTTAGTCTTTAATGCAGTGGTTCTCAAACTTCCTAATCTACAACTGTTTAATACAATTCTTCATGTTGTAGTGACACCAACCATAAAATTATTTTGTTGGTATTTTATAACTGTAATTTTGCTACTGTTATTATGAGCCATAATATAAATATCTGATATGCAACCCCAAGGGTCGCAGTTGAGAAACACGGCTTTGATGACTAAGTGTTTTAACAGGTTGCTCAAGGTCAGCTCTAACAGCAGCCCAGACAGGCAAATTAACCTATTATCATAGAAATTGTCTCCAGACTGAGAGGAAGTAGAAGAGGAAGGACTCTTGGAGGAGGAGAACCTAGACATAAATTCACTCTAAGGTGCAGAAGCAGCTAAACCTCACCTTTGAAAATTCTCTACGCATCAGCAGCTGTGCCAGCCTTAAGTTGAGATCCAATTATTGAAACAATCCGGTTTTCTCTAGAGAGCAGTCTGGTTCTTGCTCTGATTTCATCTCGTGGGGTATGGGGGGCAGGTGTGGGGCATGCACACTGACATGGAGTCTTCCATGAGTACCAATCCCACCCCATGGCAGACATCACTAAATGATGACAATGTTCTTTACTACTGAGCTCTGCCATGGCCCTAGCATCCTGGAAACTGTGCTGCCGACAGCTTGGGCCATGCTGAGCTCTCACCACAGTGCCTGTGGAACTGCTCATAATCAGGATCAAATTTTCCCTGGTACTTTTAAACTGGGACCTAGAAAACTAGAACTTAGATAACAGTGTCCTCCACTGCTCTCTAAAATCTCATTCGAGTGTGTGGGTGATAAAGGACCAATGGGATAGACTCATTAAGGGCTTACATATTTTATTCTTTGATAAAGGTTTTGTAATGCATCAAAAACATTTTTTTGAGCATCTCTTATGAAGCAGATGCAAGGCTACACACCATCTGAATGATGTGCTCATCAAAGACAACCTTCCTAGCCCCTCAGTGGATGGAGCTGAGAAATGCAACAGGACATATTGCTATGAGCTGGATATGATATGTCCCCCCTGAAGCTTGTTGCTATGGTGGTGGGAGGGGAGGGGCTATGAGGAGTGAGTACATTACTAAAAGATTAATCCCTTTCTCCCTATGTGGGTTCTCACTCTTTCAGCCTGATGTATCCTTGCAGGAGCAGGCTATTAGGAACTAAGGCTACTTCCTCTATTTCAGTGGTTCTCAACCTTCCTAATGCTGCTGCCATGACCCTTTAATCCAGTTCATCATGTGGTGGTGACCCTCCAACCATGAAAGTATTCTCTTTGCTATTTCATACTGTAATGTTGTTATTGTTATGAATCAAGGTGTAAATATCTGATATGCAGGATAGTCTTAGGCAACCCCCATGAAAGGGATGTTTGACCCCCAAAGGGGTAGTGACCCACAGGTTGAGAACCACTGCTCTAGTTCAGTTCTTCCAGACACACCTATTTACCTTGTTTTTCTATCATGAGCTGACATGTACCACACAGTCCTGTGCACTTGGAATTCTCAGTTTCCAGACAGAGCTTTGTACTCAAATAAACTTTATTTTTGTTAACTCAGTTTTGAATTTTACAGCCACTGAAACAGAATAAGACGATAGTAGTTCCCATGCAACTTGAACATCAGATGTGAAAGAATATAGGCCTCTGACTAGGATCTGAAACTTCTGTGTGACCTTGATATTGCTAGTATTCCAGCACAGAATCCCTGTTTCACCTGCTTACAGCTTAGTAGCTGTGGCTCTGCTGAGAACCGCTCCTGAAGTGAAGGAATGTTGGAGCATCCTTCATCATTGGAGCATCAGTGTTGGAGCATCCTTCCAGAATCACCTTACATAGGCTCATGAGTGTCATACTTGCACACATATTGATACTAACAGACCGAGGCAATCTATAACAGACATCTGACTCAGCATCTCTCACCAGTCATGCCCATTCTTGTTCAACTTAAATTGCTTTCCTCGCGGGCTACTAAATGAATTGATTATCCTAGCCACAGACCACACTTTTCATCTCAAGTGACAATTCTGTTTGATTAACAGTGGATGCCTGGAACAGAGCTTAAAGTATCCAAGCAAAAGGCGTTGTCTTCAATTAGTGATATCTGCCACAGGGTAGGCTAGGGGTGATGATGTGAACGCAGGGTATTTGTGAATATAAATGTGTGGCTGTCTATCATACAACAAAAGTATATGCTCAACTATGTTCATGGCAGCATTGTTTGTAATAGCCAGAACCTGGAAACAACCTAGATGCCCTTCAACGGAAGAATGGATGAAGAAAGTATGGAATATATACATATTAGAGTATTACTCAGCAGTAAAAAACAAGGACTTCTTGAATTTTGCATACAAATGGATGGAAATAGAAAACACTATCCTGAGTGAGGTAAGCCAGACCCAAAAAGAGGAACATGGGATGTACTCACTCATATTTGGTTTCTAGCCATAAATAAAGGACATTGGGCTTATAATGCATGTTCCTAGAGAAGCTAAGTAAGAAGGTGAACCCAAAGACAAACACATAGGCATCCTCATGAATATTAACCTTCATCAGGTGATGAAAGGAGACAGAGACAGAGGAGCACGGGACAGAAATCTCAAGGTCCAAATCAGGAGCGGAAGGAGATGGAGCACGAGCAAGGAACTCAGGACCGCGAGGGGTGCACCCACTCACTGAGACAATGGGGATGTTCTATCGGGAACTCACCAAGGCCAGCTGGCCTGGGTCTGAAAAAGCATGGGACAAATCCGGACTAGCTGAACATAGAGGACAATGAGGAATACTGAGAACTCAAGAACAATCGCAGTGGGTTTTTGATCCTACTGCACGTACTGGCTTTGGGGGAGCCTAGGCAGTTTGGATGCTCACCTTAGGAGACCTGGATAGAGGTGGGCAGTCCTTGGGCTTCCCACAGGTCAGGGAACCCTTATTGCTCTTAGAGCAGATGAGGGAGGGTGACTTGATTGGGGGAGGGGGAGGGAAATGGGAGGCGGTTGCGGGGAGGAGGCAGAAATCCTTAATAAATAAATAAATAAAAGAGAAAAAAAAATGTGTGGCTGTAAGGATATGAAGAAGGGAAATGACCTCTGACTGAGCAATCAGAGAAGTCTATATGGTGAAAACAGGAATTAGAGCTATCGTCAATAAGCAGGTTAACGGTAGATGAAACACCTGGGCATTAGCACCACAAAGGACAACCCACCCTGAGAAAACAAGTACTAGCTAAGTTCATTTAAGATAGAACTTAAGACAGAGTTTATGTAAGAGAAATGTTGTGGAACAATCTTTTTGTACCCTGTGAAGAAGTGTCCCTCAGATTGGTTTAATAAAAAGTTAAGTGGGACTTAACCAGTGACCTAGGCCAGAGCAGGCAAAAAACTCAACAAGTGCAGGACTGAGTCAGTGACTTGGGCCATGGTAGGCCTGGGACGGTGACTTCCACAGGAACAAGATTGAGCCAGCAACCTAGGCCAGAACAGGTCTGAGACAGTGAACTCCACAGGAGCAGGTACAGGGCAGCAACTGCTGAGGGAGTGGGCCTGCGCCAGAGACCTCTGTGGGTGTAGGACTTAAGAGAGTGTAGACAGGAACCAGAGACCTCAGCAGGTTTGGGCATGAATCTAGGACCTTTGAGGGAGTAGATCTGAGCACCCGTGAGGGTCCAGGCGTGAGTCTGGGACCTCCGGGGAACTAGGCCTGAGCCAAGACCTCTGCAGGTTGGGGAATGAGACTGGGACCTCCAAGGGAGTAAGCGGGAAACATAGACCTTTGTGGGTGAGGATGTGAGTCTGGGACTCAGAGGAGGCCTGAGCCTGGACCTCTGCAGGCCCAGGCTTTGGTCTGGGAACTCCATGGGAGTAGACAGGAACTAGAAACCTCTGTAGGTCCGGGCATGAGTCTGGAACCTCAGAGGGAGTAGACTGGAGCCAGAGACCTTAGTGTGACCAACCCTAAGCCACGGACCTCAGCAGGAGTGAACCCAGAACAGGGATATTTACAGAAACAGGTCTGAGCTGGCAACCTAGGCCAGAGCAGGCCTGAGAGCAAACTCCATAGCAGCGAAGCAAACCCTGAATGCCAAGCAACCTCCAGGAACACGGAGTGACCAACGGGGTGATTGGAATCGTGGCACTGACTGCACCATGAGGAGCAACCATGTGAGCCTTGGATCCACTGGCACCTGGAAGATTGATCACCAGAGTCACAGACAGCCCCAACTACACCAAGTAGAGAAAAAGATGGGTAGACAAGGTGAAAACACAGGCAATACCACAAAAAGCAACATGACACCAGAAAAATCTAGTGAACCAACAAAAGCAAGACTTGAACAACCAAATATAGGTGAAGAAGAAGAAAATGACCTAAAACATTACTTCAGGAGAATGTTTGAGGCCCTTAAAGAGAAAATAAGAAATTCCCTCAAAGAAATGGAGGAAAAGACAAACAAAAAATTGGAAGACATCGACAAATCCCTTAAAGAAAACCAAGAAAAAAAACAATCAAACATATAAAAGAAACTATTCAAGACTTGAAAACTGAAATAGAGACAATAAAGAAAACACAAGCCAAGGAAATTATAGAAACAGAAATCATGAGAAAACAATCAAGAGCCACAAATACAAACATAAACAGCAAAATATAAGAGAAGGAAGAAATAGACTCATCAGTCAAAGAAAACATTAAATCCAACAAAAGCTTAACACAAAATATTTAGGAAATATGTAACACCATGAAAAGACCAAACCTATGAATAATAGGTATAGAAGAAGGAGAAGAAGTTCAACTCAAAAGCACAGAAAATATATTTAACAAAATCACAGAAGAAAACTTTCCCAACCTAAAGAAAGATATGGCTATGAAGATATAAAAAGCTTACAAAACACCAGATAGACTAGACCAAAAAAATAAAAAGCCCCCTTGCCACATGATAATCAAAAACACTAAACTTAAAGAATAAACAAAGAATATTAAGACCTATCAGAATTACACCTGACTTTTCAATGAATACAATGAAAGCCAGAAGGTCCTGGTCAAGAGTTATTCAGACATTAAGAGACCACATATGCCAGACCAGACTATTATACCCAGCAAAACTTTCAATCACCATAGGACAAAACAAGATATTCCATGACAAAACCAGATTTAACCAATACCTAGTCACAAACCCAGACCTACACCATGTACTAGAAGGAAAACTCCAATCCAAGGAAATTGGCTACATCAACAAAAACACAGACAATTGATAATCTCACAGCAGCAAATCCCAAAGAAGGGAAAATCACACAAATTAACATCACTAACAACAAAAACTAAATTAACAGGAGATAGCAATCACTGGTCATTAATATCCCATAATATAAATGGACTCAACTCACCTATAAAAAGACACAGACTAACAGATTGTATACAGAAACAGAATCCATCCCTCTGTTGCATACAGAAACACACTTCAACCTCAAAGGCAGACATCACCATAGAGTAAAGGGTTGGGAAAAAATATACAAATAACTCAAGAAATTAGTCATCAAAAGAACAAATAATCCAATAAAAATAAATGGAGTACAGACCTAAACAAAGAACTCTCAACAAAGGAATCTAAAATGGCTGAAAAGCACTTAAGGAAATGCTCAACATCCTTAGCCATCAGAGAAATGCAAATCAAAACAACTCTGAGATTCCATCTTACACCTGTAAGAATGGCCAAGATCAAAAACACTGATGACAACTTATGCTGGAGAGGTTATAGGTAAAGGGAACACTTCTGTATTACTAGTGGAAGTGCACGCTGGTACAGACTATTTGGATGTCAGTGTGGTGATTTCTCAGAAAATTAGATAACAACCTTCCTCAAGACCCAGCAATACCACTTTTGGGTATATAGCCAAAGGATGCTCAATCTCTCCACAAGGACATGTGCTCAATGATGTTCAAAGCAGCATTGTTCAATAAATAGCTCAATAAAATAAAATAAAAATGTTAAATGGCCAATAGCAAGGCAGGCTTTTTGGTGCAGTGAGAATGCTGGGAAGGAAAAGGAAGGAGTTGGGAGGAAATGCCGAGGATGCAGAGGAAAGCAGCAAGGGCAGTACAGAGTAAAGATAATAAGGCTTAAGGCACACAGTAAATGAATAGAAATGGGTTAATTTAAGTTAGAAGAGCTGGTTAGTAGCAAGCCTAAGCTATTGACCAAGCTTTTATAATTAATAAAGGTCTCTGTGTGGGTATTTGGGAGCAGGCAGGCGGAACAGAAAAATCCGCCTACGGAGAAAGAACTGAGCAGTGTGGAATACTCCAAATTAAAGGACAAGATGAAGAAGAGCCCAGGGACATCACAGGGAGAAACCCAGAGAAAGTCCAAGTGCCTTTAGCTCCCTTGTAAGAAAACAGTTCTGTAGTGTTCTTAACTCCTAATTAGCCATATCAGGGCTTCCTCGAAGGGCAGAAGCCTTGCTTCATGGCTAACTTAAACTTCAGAAGCAGACAGTCCCGGGTTTGCACCTCTGTTCTTACCCCCATGACCCAAGATCCAAGTTTCTGTTTCCTCATCACAAATTGGACCCTCAACTTACTAACTATACTGGTGGCAAATGAAATCCACAGGACCCTACCCCCCAGTAAATATGAACATTGTTTTGCTCAGCTACAGACAAGAACTTCTCTAAGGAGATGTCTCTGGAAGTCTCCCAGGAATCCTATAGGAAACCCGCAGGTTGCCTACGTGTCTCAGAACATAATTAGACGAGACACACATAGACAGTTTTCTAGGAGGGTGGACAGGCTTCCTGCAGCTGGACGTTTCCGATGAGGGTACCTTTGGTCATCACTCTTGGCTAGAGATTTGCTGAATTATAAGTAACCAAATAACTTCCAGGCAATTGCACAGTAAAGAAAAATAATTGGACTCCCCTAAGCTCTCTCCCCTGAGGATTTTCCCCTTGACTGAATACACGCTATAGTTTTAAGCACCTAAACACTGAAACCAGATGGCTCTCTCAGCAGTCATAAGAACATACAGTGCACCATCTCTGGGGTGGTTTCCCAGCTCTACTCCCCACAGTGACCATTTTATGCCAACCTGCAGGCCAAAATCATAAGAAGATGGTGCCAAGACCCTTGCTTGACTCATAGAGCTCTGTGATGAACACTGCCATGCCTCTGGACCTGGGGACTGTGGGTGTAAGAAGGGGCTCAGGAACCACAGCCTCAGGCTAAGCAGAGTCTTACCCCTCAGTATTGGTTCTGGTGAAATGAGGTCCACTGTTTCCAACTGGGCTGAGTAGCCATGGCTCCCTGGAGCTCACACAGCCAAGGCTGGGACTGGGAGGAACCATTCAGGACAGGCTGTGTGAAGCATCTGCAAGCTAGGACAACGGTTCACTCCTTCTGGGATATGCAGGAGTGTTGCTGGCAGGATGGATCCTACCTGAGGTAATGGGGAGGCAGTTAGCAGGTCTTGAATCAACGGGGCAGCATGTCTGGGAATGAGTGAGTGCAGAAACAATTCCTTCCTAATGGAGGTGGCACTGTTGAGTGGGCTGATAACAACAGAGCCCTCTGTGGCACCTAAGGCTGTTCCCTCAGCAAGTTGAATGAACACACTCCTTCGAAGGCTACCGTGCCTTGCTAAACTCCGGACTCTCAAGAGAATTGTGGGTTCATAGTAACTCTCTTCAATGCTGTCTTCTATTTCGTACATGTTCGGCATGCAAAATCCAAAAGGCATCTAAAGCATTTGCCACTTTAACAGACACCGCTGCAGGGGGTCAAATGGTCACTCCATGCTGTCTCTAACCAGTACATTTCCTTCTGAGCGCTATGGTCCCCACAGTCACAGCAGCCCTCTGTCTCCAGTGACACTGGGAAGATCTGCAGCTCCTTAGGCAAACCCTGCTTCTCTGGCACCCGGCCAGTGTGTTGCTACTCTCTAGGACAGCTATTTTCAGTCTCAGCTCTGTTAAAGGTAATCACAGTTTCTCACAAGTAATTAATATGGAACACATTATCTGTATGTGGATAATGTGTACACGTGTATACACACACACTCACTCACATATGCTCCATAGCTGATTCCTTTTTGTGTGTGTGTGTTTTCTATCTTTATGTGGCTTCTTTTTCTTTTTTTTTTTAATTTTTTCCATTCAAAAATTTACACTTCCTCCCCTCCTCCCATTCCTCTCCTGCTCCCCCACTCACCCTCCTCCCTCACCCTCCCTCCTTAAGAGAGGGCAGGGAACCCTGCCCTGTGGGAAGTCCAAGGCCCTCCCCCCCTACATCCAGGCCTAGGAAGCTTTGCATCCAAATAGACTAGGGTCCCAAAAAGCCAGTACATGCAGTAGAAACACGTCCCAGTGCCTTTATCAATGACTTCTCAGTCGGCCCCCATTGTCAGTCACATTCAGACAGTTCGGTTTAATGGGAGCTCACCAAAGCCAGCTGAACCAGGGCTGAATGAGCATGCGATCCATAGCTGATTCCTAACCCTACTTCTTACCCCTCCCTAGGCATTTCCCCCACCTTAGCTATTCTCTGAGTGTGAGCATACTCTCAATCAATATGTAGAATTTTCTACACAGCATATCTCCACTTGGAGCTTCCTTTATTTGTTATACCCAGTGCTCAAATTTTGAAAGGTAGGTAACTTTGATTCTATAGTTTTGCTAAGTCAAAACAAAACCAAACCACCAACAAACCGCTGTGCTTTAGAAGAAATAGCATTTGGGAAGATATTCAATGTATGTCAACCGTTAGCAATTTACACTGACAATGCTCAAAAGGCAGCCATCCAGATGGAAAGGACACGCATAGTTGTGAAATCATTCATGAGAATCACTCTCTAATTTTTGCCCAGATAATTTGTTTTGGGTTTTGATCTAGTAGGTTTGAGGTACAGAAGAACATTCAAGAATTAGAATCTTTCCAGAGGTTTTACCAATCCCGCATGATTTGGCTTCATTTCAAATTGGAAGCAGTCACAGACATGGAAAGCCCATTTCTTCTTTCCTGTTTAAAGTTTCTTTGTAAGGTTAGCACTCAAACTAAGATGTTCCATTGCTGCGTCTTCATAGCTGCATCTCATTGCTTGTTCTCAATCATTACTCCCCCCCCAGTCTCCCCCCACTACCCCTCCCCCAGGTGTTCTCCTCTACAGTTTGTTCCCTTCCGCTTTCTCGGCACAAGTATTCCACTGCCCTCTCTGTGGCCACGTCTCTAAAGATCTTGTACACATTTTTCATGATCTAGCTTCTACTTTTGTGACTTACACACACATACATATACAGAGTCTTAAATCTAGGTTCCACACGTAGGAGAAAAAAAATGTTTTTCTGAGCCTAGCTTATTCTGCTTAACGTAATGATTTTTTGTTTCATTAATTTTCCTGCAAATGTCGTAACTCCCTTTTTCTTTATGCCTAAATAAAATTCCACCGCACGTCTGTGTTACATTTTCTTCATCCATTCTTCTGTTAGTGAACAGCTAGGCTGATTCTATTTCTCAGCTATGTTCAATAGTGCCGCAACAAGCCAGTTCACTTCCTTCTGCCTCCGCAGATCAAGCTGTAGGACTCTCGCTTCTTCTCCAGCACCATGTCTGCCTGCATGTCATCATGCTTTTCGCCATGATGATAATGGACTAAATCTCTGAACTGTAAGCCAAATTCAGCTACATGTTTTCCTTTAGGAGAGTTGCCATGGTCATCATGTCTCTTCACAGCAATAGAAGCCCTAACTAGGCAGAAGGATAGAGAAGCTACTGGACTTCTGTTCTTTGTTTAAACTTGATTTTTTATATCATACTGCTTTGGTCAAAGTGCTTATTAGTTCAAAGCATTTTCTGGGAGTCTTTGGAGTATTTTAAGCATAGTATCTATCTCATCACCTGTAAGTACAATAATTTGACTTCTTCATTTCCTATTTGTACCCCTCTATTCCTACTTCTTATCTGACTGCTCTAGATAAGACTTTGAATGCTAAATTGAATGAGTGGAGAGAGTGGCATCCTTGTCTCAGTTCAGATTTTAAACCAAATGCTCTCATTTTCTCATCATTTAGTATATACAACGTTGGGCACCAGTTTGTTGTAATAGCCTTTATTATATTGGTGGATGTTCCTTTTACTCCTAGTTTCTTCACGGCTTTTATCATGATGGGATGCTAATGTTTTTCAAGGGCTTTTTTTTTCTGGCATCAATTGAAATGGCCATGTAATTTCTACCCCTAATCTGTATCGCATGCATCGACTGTGCACATGTTAGACATCTCTAATCCCTGGAAATAAAGCCAACTTGGTCATGGTGCATGATCTTATTATGGTTTTGAATTTGGTTTGCAAGGCTTTCCTCACCCCCGACTTTTATTTATCCTCATCAGGGAGACTGGTTTATAGCTTTCTTTCTTGATTTTTTGGTGTGGTCTATGGGAGCTGGCTGTGTAGAAAGGGTATCATCGTGCCTTTCCCTTTCTATTTTATGGTGGCTGTTTGAGGTCAAAAGCCCAATCTTCTTGTTTCAGCTCTTCAGTGTGTGGAGCTTAGACCAAGACTCTTGGTACTGCTGAAGCAGATATTGAGAACAGATGAGGACAGATGTTATATAGATAAGTACTCAGGAAGGGATAACATAAGAAGTACTTCTTTAACATGTAAGAATATGTGCATATGTACTTAGTCATCTATATATGAGACAAATGTAACCAACAAACTATCAACCTCATACTTCCAGAAAAATGTCACAAAAACCCACTGTAATAACCATTTCTTTTTGCTAATGTCATATCTCTAGCAAGCTGTAGATTAATTATGCTATTGCAAGGAAAATGTACTCCTAAATTGGCATTTTTTTCTCCAGTTTCTAGAAATACGTAAACATTCTATTCGTCATCAAAAGCTCAAATCCTAATATAGATATCCCTTATTACAAATGAGAAGTTATGCCTTTTGTTTTCCCTTCACCAAATTATTTATCATATATCACAGAAATGAGTGATTTTGAAGATACAGAGCCAAGTTATTCCTATCACTTTAAAGAAAGATCACACGATACCTTCTTTTTGTTTGTAAATTGGAATAGTCTGTTTCTGTAATATTTTAAACTAGAAATACATCAAGGCCAAATACCTGTGTTTATTCGACCTCCAATGACCACTGGAACTCATATAACACTGGCACATTACCCCGGTAAGTAGCCTCACGTATGACTAGTATTATTTTCTCTAAGTCACAGGACAGTCGATGGGACATCAAGGTCATGCCATCTTCATGCAATACCCCTAGGACTTCCTTAGTGCCCTACATGGGAGTCCCTCTAGTTCCTGGCAGTGAACTAAGGAGTGCCTATATGACCATGGAGCTACAAGGATCCTCAGAGGTTTCCTAATCCAGGAACAAGTAAGTATGTAGCACGCCTATTACTATGTCCAGCTCTTGAGTCCTTAGGAGACATCAATAATCTGTTTCAGAACTTTCACTTTCAATTCTTTCTCAACAAACACTGCACCAGGTCAGACAATCTATTACCTATAAACAAATTAACATGTGAATGAAACCATTTTTTCTCCTTTAGATAATATAAACCCTTTTCTTTTCGACATGAAACAAAGGCCCCCAAAGTACACTAGCTATGTATTTTTTCTTCATGTGGATTTTTAAGAGTCAGTTGCATTCTTTTATAATCTCATTCTGTATTTGAGTACCTGTAGGTATTATAAGAGCATCCCAAAGGGTGTGTAATCTAGTTTGAAGAAAGAAAAATGAATATGCCTGGTGTATCTGCAGACTAATTAAGCGTTCAACTGAGCTACTTACATAGGTCAGAGGGGGCTGGGGCAAGATGAAAAGAATCAATGGAGGACATGAAATCTGGTGTAAACAAACAAGGGCCATGCTTCTGGGTCCCAATACCCTGGGCCATAAATTGCTCAACAATTCAACAAATGTACAAAACCTATAACTCAGTGAGACAGTGCTGTGGGCAGAGTCCTCCATCAGGGGCTTGTGGTTAGTGGGGAGGCAGAGAAATCAGAAGACAGAGTGACAAACGCACAGCACATATGGGCTTTCTATATCAGAAAGCACAGTGGACAGTAGCAGAATCTGTGGAGCCAAACAAGCAGGGTTTGAACCACAGCTCTGCTCTAGATCCGTGCATGACCGTGGGCAAGTTTCCTGTCAGTGCCTCAGTTTCCTGGAAGTGTGCTTGCTGGAAAGATAAGAAAGGTTGAAGTACACACACAGCCCTTCTGATGTGACACCAAGTCCTAGATCTTATCAAAGGCAAAACAGGAAGGGAGGGCGCTTTGTAGCTCTCAGAAGAAGATGCAGTACTCAAGATGTGGGGAGCTGTCTGCTGAAGAATGAGGCTGCGGGATGGATGTAAACCGCGGGAGGTTTGGGATGCCACGCTAGAGAGAAGGCCTATCTACCCTAGGGTAGCAGCAGCCATAGGTTATTTTAAGGCCTCAAATGAGAGAATCTGATCGCCTTCTAGGCAGCTCTTCCCATAGCAGAGGCCTTCAAATGGACAGACCAGGCCTTAGTCTCCAGAACCTATGAACAGCATCCTTTACGGTATGATGCCAGTTAGTTAAGGATCTGGGGAGGAGCGAGACTCAGACAGGCTCTGCCAACCAGAAAAGGCAGATCAAGCATACAACCCTGTGCCTTGCTCAGGGCAAGCCCTCACCAGATCCCTCTACCCTGTGGGCAAGCATCCAGTTCTACTCTGCATAATTCATATACAGTCTCTCTTCATAACCCCTCTCTTTCCCTATCCCTCTCTCCTCTCCCTCTCCTTTTCCCTCCCTTCCTTTCTCCTCCCCTCTCTCCTGTACCTTTCTTTTCTCCCTCTCCCTTTCCCTCCATCTCTTCCCCTTCCCCTCTTTCATCTCCACCTTCAAGATTGCTTCCTTTTGAGCAGCCTCAAAAACCAAAATGAAACAAAACAAAATGAGAAAAGGTTCTCTGGTCTTTGACCGTAACACTTAATCACCACTTTCTCCTAAACCCTTCACACTCCAGTGCCTCCAAAGAAAGTCTCCCAGGGTTACCTGGCCTCCTCCACTCACAGCGCACTACTGAGTATCCTCCCCAGCACTGTTTACTTCTTAACTCTGCTGGTTTCTGGCCAGCAGCTCCTGTCTGCACGCCTCAGCTCTGGGTCTTTTCACCTCCCTGTTCAAGTGGGTTCATTTGTCCCAGAGCTTTTAGCCTCTTCCTGAGTCTAATATGGTCTACCTAACACTTACAACCTGTGTGGAGGCTCAAGACTCCCTGGTAGCTGCCTAGTTTCACTCAAAGGACCCTGGAGGTTCTTCACCTCAATTTGTCCACACCCACCCCTTTTCTGGACTTTTTGATCCTGATAAAGACAGTTATTCTCACTCTGACTAAATTCCACCAGGCCCTAGTGTATTCATTTGATGGTCTCATTACCTTCTACTTCCACTGCCTGGATGAGGCCCTTTCTCTCCTTGCTTGGACATGAACTTAGCCTGCCCTTTTGCCCAGTTCCTTTCTCACCACCATCTCAACCTCCCAGTCCACCCAAACCCCAACCTTTCCCTGCTATGTATCCAAGGATCCAGGATGCCCCCACATATCTCTGCAACTTGTTTCCTAGCTGGTCTCTGACTCACTATGTAAACCAGGCTGGCCTCACACTCACAGAGATCTAAATGCCTCTGCCTCTTAAGTGCTGGGATTTAAGGCATGTGCCACCACGCCAGGCAGAGACACTCTTAAATCCTGCTGTACCAATGCCAGTGAGTTGAAGAGCTGGCTCTGGAATCATCAATAGAAGAACAAAAAGCAAAGCCTAGGTCCAAATGAACACTGTCAGGCATACCCAGAGCCAGTCCAGGGCAGAAGACACAAGACTGGAGAGGGCGTTACTCAGAACTTGGAGTGTATAGTTTTACAATAGAGATGATTGCTTCCTTGGAGCTCATAGGGACGGTTTTACAATGAACAAGTTTGACAGCTCCTTGGTGCAAGCAGTATCTGTGGCCTTTTGTGAAAGCCCCCAAATGGAGCACTGCAGGTTTCTCCACTCAAACCCTGGTGGGGGGGGGGGATGATAATACTGCCCAAGGTGAGTGTGATGGGGAACCCGCGAGCATCTCTCCCTGTACTACAGGCTTCCCTAGCCTTGGTGGCAGAATTCTCACACACAGGAATCCTGCTTGGACATTCTTCCCGCTGACTTTCTGCCTGTTAGGCAAGTTGAGAATTAGTCCACAGGGTAAAAAACAAAGTCATTAGCTTTTTCTATTGCCTCTTTTTATAGTGACTGATGCTAGGGAGATCGGCATTGCTTCGATAGAGCGTGCCATCAAATGCCATTACAACCATTACTATGGACTTCGAATTATAAACTGGACGTTAGGCAGAACGGAGACTCAATTTCAAAACAATGTGTATTAATTTTCTCCTATTTAAATCAGACTTTTTTCAATGTAGCATTTACTGAATGTCCATTGTATGCCATCCACAAACTGGGTGATTCCACAGTATCTTAATCAACTCTGGTCACATATTTCCGTTTTTTAAGATGAGGGAACTGAGGATCCCAGAGACTAAGCAATGAATCTAGAGAGCAGCAGGCAGAATCCGGGGCTCCAGCAGGGCTCCTGACTGTAGGCACTATGCTTATTCTGCTGTATTATGGGAACACGGAACCCAAATAAAATGATCCTCTCAGATGAAAATACTATTTTCAGGATCTTGTAGGGTTTCACAAAAATTATCAAAGACAGTCACCTACTTGATACCAACTTTGCAAGTAAGGGCTTGTCAAACATTTATCTCAAAGACTCTCCTTGGCCATTAAAAACCAAGCTAACATCACAGTAATGAAAGTAATCTTTAACTGTATTTTCCCTTCCTAGCTATATCTCAGAAAATCAGACTTTAAATAGGAGTTCGAGTGCACACGCATACACACGCACAGTCTCCTATAGCTCGGGAGCTCAGTACAGACTCAAACTCACCACGCAGCCGAGGCTGACCTTGAACTCCTGATCTTCCTATCTACCTCCTGATCCCTGATAACAGGCTTGTGCCACCTTGTCTGGCAAAAAGAAAACTTTGCCCTTAGTTTCACTAACCAAAACAGTTTACATAGTAATAGCTGCTGGCTTATTTGGGGGGGGCAGGGGTCAAATATTTGAATGGATGTGTTCAGCAGATTTCACAAAGGAACGAACGGCATTTAACATTCCCCCTTTTTAAAGGTCTACCTGTCCAAAAACTCCCCAAAACAGGCTTCCTGAGAGCGCTGGTAATTTTGCTGAATCAATTAAGGCATCTATTAAAACAAAACCAAACTTGGCTATCACAATCTGGAAAGGGCTCATAGATTCTCAGGACAAGTGGCTGGGATTTCACTGTTTACTAAACTGGCAAGCCAGTGTAGACTGAACCAAGGAGGTTTGAGTTTTCACTCTTACCAAGGGGCTCTGAGTGGTAAAGAGGAGGACCCCCAGCAAGGGCCTGCTTGGGCACCCCGATGGGATTCTAATACCAGATGGCAACATGCCTGAGTCTGTCCTCACTTCTCAGAAAGAGCAACTGATTGGGAAGACCTCAGCTGGACACTTGCAATTTTAAACGCTGGATTTATGGCTAAAACAAAATATCTGATCCAAGTTCCCCGTGTGGCTCACCCACACTCAAACTGGGAAAAGGGGTCCACCTGAGACCACAGGCCATGCCTGTGAAATTGGAGGGAACCCTTTTTTTTGGCCTGAGGATGTTGTTTATGCTGCTGGTTCAAAGGCCAGCGAGTAATGGCTGGGCTTCCTTTCCAGAGTGGCCTCTGTTGAGCTGGTATGTGGACTGCGGGGCACCAACGCTCATGCCAACTGCTGGGCTAGAAACATTTGGTGACCAAGTGGAATCTCTGGAGTGCCCAGGGTTACAGACGCACACCCAAAACTGGAAAGGAGACACAAGCTTTAGTCACCTCCGAGACTTTCTTTCAAAATGAATTTAAAAATAAATTCTGTACTCATCATTGGGAAAACAAACAAGGCATGTCCTCAAATCCATCCACTTTCTCGGTAGGGCCTGTTATTTAATTGTGGTGACGCAAGATAAGCCTTCCTCCCAAACGCCCCAAACCACTTGGCATCGGGGAAAGTGAACACTAGTGGTTCTACTCCACCCCCCCCTTCCTCCCACAAACTCCTCTGGTAAGGCGATTTCAGGATGTTATTTATTTACTAGAAGCCCGACTTCCTTTTGCAAAAGGTTCCAGAGGAGCCCACATGACCCCAAGGAGTGCATTAACTTCCAAAGGCATTTTATTTCTGGCGGGGAAGACCTTGGAGAGCAGGCAACACCAAGTATTCTCAGCCTCAAGAGCAGCGTACGATACCCAGGGAGAAGAACCTTTGGTGGCCCCAATCCTTTTCCAGCAGAGGCAGCTGCAATTTCCAGACAGAGAGTGGAGGCTGCCTGGGAATCCACTTTCTCTCTAGGTGCACCTGCCGGCACCTGCTGGGCGGCCCCACCTGGGATTTAAAGACCAACAGAGCTCCCACCCTAAACTACATTATGGAGCTCAAGTTAGACAGACAACCTGGTCAGAAAATGAGATTCCAAACATTAGTAACTCAAACCTCTGAGCAATGGCTCAGACATATGTCAGGCGTGGGTCACTTAAATACACGCGAGTGTGAACACGGATAAAGAGGCTTATATTATTTTTAATAGAAAAACGTGGTGAGCAGGTAGCCCAGGAGGAAGAAGGGGGCTGAGATCTCTTAGAGCTGGTTTCCTGTGGCCTCCCTGGAGCCTCAACTGCTAGATGGGAATTCAGGCATGAATCCGATTGAAGGGGAATCCTGTCAGGGGTCACCTACCCCTTGGCAGGGGTTTCAACATTCCCGGAGTCTCCACCATCCCGCAGGCCCAGATGTCTATTCAAATCTGATGGAGAACTGTAATTCATACAGTCTCCATCGCGCACGAAGGTGGTGGTGGTGGTGGTGGTGGTGGTGTTGGTGGTGGTGGTGGTGGTGGTGGTGCTGGTGGTGGTGGTGATGGTGGTGGTGGTGGTGGTGATGTGGTGGTGGTGGTGTGTGCCTGTGTGGGAACAGTTAAGGATGAAGATCAAATTAAACCCTGCTCGTTTTCAAATGACCCCATCCACCTTCCAAGCCCCTTTGATCATTTTGGAGAAAGCAGGGGTAGCAGTTCGCGGAGCGCCCAAATGGGGCTTCCCTATGAGCATTGTCTTCTCCCCCACCCCCAGTGTGAAAGCAAAGCCCTCGGGTTGTCCCCCAAGAGGAGCGGAGGACGTGGGCAGCACGCGCTATGCCAAGCCCACCCAACCCCTCACGCGGCCTGTCCCCGGGCGCGCGCCTCGCCCCCCGCGCGGCTCACCTAGCACCACGGCGGCCACGGTGGAGAGCAGCAGCCAGTGATTCCGCAGGAAGCGGCGCCAGTCGCATCCAGAGCTCGTGGGCTTCCCCATGGTGGGCACTAGCGCTAGCGGGGACTCGGAGAGCTTTGCGAATGCAGGATGAGGGAGGGTGGGCGCTGCGGGGACCCAGCGCACGGGCTGCTGTCAGTGCCGCCACAGCCGCTGGGGACCGAGCACCGTGGTTTTGCGTGGCGGGCGCGCCCGGCTCCTCCCGCCGCCGCTCTCTGCAGCGCCGCGGCCAACCAGCGAGGCCGAGGGCGGAGCGTCCCGGTGGGGGGGGCGCGCGTGGGGCAATCCGGTCCCCCGCTGTTCCGTGTAGAAGGCTTCCCACCGGCGTCTTACCCACTGCTATTCCACACCAGCCTCCTTGGGGACACTCAGTCCTGGCCCGGTGAGAAGGGATTTAGTTTGCAGATGCGTTTCTGCCTTGGTCCGTCTGTAGGGGAGTCTCAAGGAGAAGGGGCACGGCGTGACTTTAGAGGAGGTTTGGAGAATTTTCCCGGCGGGTCTTTGATATTCCTCGCAGCTCAAACAGGATCCACCAGGACCCAGGTTTGGTCCTACACCTCGCTTGAGGTGGTGATCAACTTAACAATTGCACTCCTAGGTGCCTTGCACAATTTAACAATTGCACCTCTAGGACTCTCTCTGTGGTCATCACTTGGTAATTAGGGCTGAGAACCAGGCCTGACTGGTGTGGGAAGGTGGGCGGGCTCATCCCAACCCCAAGGCCAAATACCTTACTGGCTGTAGTTGGAGGATCTGGGTTAGTGTGAATTTCTCTTTGTTTCCACTGGCATTTAAGCATACTCTTTTTTTTGTTGTTGTTCTAAGCATAACACCACCGTAACTAAGTGAGCCCTCTACCTTTTGGCGTTATGGAGTTTACTCTCTAGCTGAGTGTCAGGGGAATCCCCTTGTCTAGATTACTTGATCGCTACAACCCCACAGATAGAGACATCCTTTGGTTTAAAGTGATTTTTAAAAACCGTTCAAGATATAGTAGATTAGGCTTTATTAGCTGTGTACATTATAGTATGAAAGATCACCTTCTTTCCAGGGGTTGAACTCTCAAAAAAGTCAGGAGAGAGGGAACCCAAGATCATTGGGTGGCCTGGCTGGAGCTGGAAATAAAAATGTCTGAAAAAGGCAAACTACCAAGAAAAAGGCAAATGAAGAAAAAGAATCATTTTACAGAAAGAAAAAAAATGGACAAACTCAAATGTTGAACATGAGGAAAAAATCGAATTAAATGTATTATGGAACTTCATGCAGTCATATGCAGTCTACAGGAAGGAAGGTACTAATGGAGTCCCTTAGTACCAGAGGGTAAGAAAAAAAAGAGTTAAAAACTGTATGTGTAATTTGATCATATGTATACAAACATAAACCTATAAAGCAGAGCCATGGGCTTAGAAAAGACTCAGTGAAATAAACCGGGATTCCACAGTGGTGTATGACGTTTTTGTGCCTTCCCTTCCCAGTGTCCTGTGAACTGGAGTGTCTACCATAGCTGTGTTCCAGTGTGCTCTACTGTATTTATAAAGCTAACACACCCTGGAGATGGACCTTGTCTACCTCACAGCCTTTGAACTCTGTGGGGAGGAACTCACTTTCAATGCCCGCCCACACTGCTTACTACTGAGGTAGCTTGAACCTGATGCTTAATGCTGATGTTTCAGTTTACCTGTGACATGGGTGCTCAGATCACTCCTGGGGTTTGTGGAAGCTGTGAGACTCAAACAAGATGCTTGCCTTCCCTTCATCATGTTGGCGGGCAAACCTAGGCACAACCAAGTTAAAAACTCTGCCCAATTTCTGTGTTGAGGGGAAGAGGAGGAACAAGGATTGGAGTGAGAAACCTGCCTCCTCCTCCTCCGTACCTGGTCATTGAACTACTTCCTCCTGGGGGGGGGGCACACACAGAGCTCTGATGGGGAGGTTGCACTTGAGTCGCTGGTTTGCTTGACTCAAGGTCCTTAAGGATACATCTTGTCCACTTGCAGGAGACACTTGGGTGTCTGAATGAGCTGAACTCAAGCCAACAGCAAATCCATTTTATGGGAGTAGGGAGTGAACTTCTGAATTCACAATCACTGTGGCTGGCATCTCATACTCTGGGATTTCTCAGCCTAAACCAAGAAATGGTGGGGCCAAGCCCTATTCTAGAGAGAGAAGTTGGAGATCCCTAATTTGTGCTCACTATCTATCCTATCCTCACTAACCATCCATCCGTTTATCTATCTGTCCATCTATCTATCTATCTATCTATCTATCTATCTATCATCTATCTATCTATCTATCTATCTATCTATCTATCCATCCATCCATCCATCTATGCATTTGTTTACCTATCCATCCATCCATGAATCCATCCATCTATGCATCTGTCCATCTATCTATCTATCTATCTATCTATCTATCTATCTATCTATCTATCTATCTATTCATCCTTCCATCTATCCATCTGTTTATCTGTCTATCCATCCATCCATCCATCCATCCATCCATCCATCCATCCATCCATCTATCTATCTATCTATCTATCTATCTATCTATCTATCTATCTATCTATCTATCTATCTCATTACCCCATCTTCTTATCTTGTAGTCATGAATACAATAATGTCAGATGGGGTGAGATTGGAAGGCCATTTCCCCTGTGTGTGTCACACCTGTTTCTAAAAGAGGACTTTTTGTGCTAAGAGCCTGAAACCAAGGAGAAAGAACCATTAGAGCTGTTTTTCTACAGTAAATATGAACGTCTCCTTTTATTCCTAAGTCTGTCAAATTCCTTTCTCCAGAGAAACCTTTGTTTGGTTTCATTCATTAACTTTCTCTAATGTGACAACACCTCCTCCTTCTCCTAACAAACTGGTGTTCCTTATTGTTACTGTTTTTCCTTTCTTCTTTTAAATGTTGACTCAGGGAATAACTAGTTAACAATTAAAGAAAAGGGACTTTGACTTTGTCACACAAGGTTCAGCAGCAGGTGACATCCTGGCCTTTTATATCAACAGAGATAGAAATGAAGAAGACACTCAGAAACCAAAGGCCAACTGACTTGACGGCTGCAGTTCCCCCATCACAAGGCAAATACGATTGCACAGAGTCCCACAGCAGTGATGGAGGAGGAGGCCACAGGCACACAAGTGACCTTCAGCTTCTCAGGTAGCCTCCCTGACAGTAGGACCTGAGGTGTGTCAGATGCCCTCTGATGTGGGCTCTTCTTTATCTTCTAATCTTGATCTGGACCCAAGTTATCTTGGAATTACAAGCCAAAGACATTGAATGTCCCAGTAAGTCTCAGAATAGTAGTTTGCCAAGTTGATTTGGCTGAAAGGAACTTAGTTTCATTAGATGCCCTTGAAATCTGGACTTCAACAGAGTTCTTCCACATTGGCTTTATTGCTTACTGAGGAAAACTGAGAACAATTTTATTTTGTTTAGGAGATGCAAAACAAATTTTTAAATTTACTTAATACAAGCAAATTTGAGCAACTTACTTAACCTCCTTTATCTTCTTTTTACTTCTCTCAAGACTCCACATAAGGCAATATCTGTAAAGGATATCTTCCTTCCTTCCTTCCTTCCTTCCTTCCTTCCTTCCTTCCTTCCTTCCTTCTTTCCTTCCTTCCTTTCTCTCTCTCTTCCTATTTACCTATCTATCATCTATCTACCTATTATCTATTTATCATCTATTTAGCTATCTACCTATCTTTCTATCATCTGTCTATCATCTATCTATCTATCTATCTCTATCTACCTATCCATCTATCCATTTATCTATCATCTATGAATCTATGGTGGTTTGAAAAAACATGGTCCCCAAAGGGAGTGCCACTATTATGAGGTGTGACCTTGTTGGAGTAAGTGTGGCCTTGTTAGAGGAGACTGGATGACACACCTTTAATCCAGACCTTGAGACCGGAGGGCGCACCTTTAATTTGTACAACACCATCTGTTGGAATTGTGTCACTGTGGGGGCGGGCTTTGAGGGGCTTCTCAAGCTTCACTCAGTGTGACAGTTGACTTCCTGTTGCCTGCAGGATATAGGACTGTAGGGCCTTATATTATACAGGCCCATATGTCTACATTGTATGGCAGCCAGACTTTCAGGCCAGTTTGCACCTGACCACATACAAGGTGGTCACCTGGCTTTCCAGACCTAAACAAAGGATCAGGATATGCTAATATTGTTCTGCTGTTTTTGTAATTATAGACATCGCCTGGGAAGAGGTGTTAATCCAGGCTACCTGACAGAGCAACCATAGTTGCGGACATGACTTTAGTCCTGCTACCTAGGAAACAGAATGCTAATGAATGTCCCCCTCAGTTTACATTTTGGTATAAAAACTAGCTGTTTGGAGAATAAATGCGGGTGAATTTTCAGGATGTGAACTCAGAATTTCATGAGGGATCACTGAGAATCTCCCTCCTGATAAAGCCATATGAGTTGTGTCTTTATTCCCATGCCTCCCCTCTAGTCCGGAGAAATAATTTACAGTCTGAGCTGGCACTGGACCATGAATGACACAGGACACTTTGCTATTTCTCCAGCACCATGCCTGCCTGTATGCCACCATGCTCCCTGCCGTGATGGACTGAACCTCTAAACTATAAGCGAGCCACCACAATGAACTGTTTCCTTTAAAAGAGTTGCCGTGGTCGTGATGTCTCTTCACAGCAATAGTAACACTAAGATTTTATCTATCTATCTATCTATCTATCTATCTATCTATCTATCTATCTATCATCTATATACCTGTTTTCTATTTATCATCTATCTCTCTATCATCTATCATCCATATCATCTATCATCTATCTACCTATCCATCATCATCTATTTATCATCCATCCAGTTATCTAGATATCACTATCATTCATCTACCTAACTACCATCATTTATCACCTATCTATTGATCTCTTTGTCTATCTGACTAAAACGAAAAAGTTTCAATTTTATTAGAAGTCAAAGAAATGCAAATTTAGCCACAACTTGTTTACCCAGAGGACAAAAGTCTGAGGATAAAATACACAGTTAGATTTTGTATAATTTTAATGTTTGTCATTTAATATTTAGGAAAACCCTGAAGAAATGGACAATAGTGTGCCCTGCATTTCTGTATCTAGAAAGTACTAAGATTTTCTTTCTGGAGGATAATTATACAATATGTACCTTTTTTAAAAAATCAGAACTTCTTGACCAGTTTTGAGTTTATGTCACTGAGGACTGCTGCAGGAAGCTTTTCTCACCAGGGCTGATGACAGCACTAACCTGTGGGCACAAACATAGTTATTTAGCTGTTGACAGACTTAGAGGTCTGGGTCACAGAACAACATCAGAGCCTGTGGTAGGGCCTATGACCTCCCAGCTGTGGCTTTTTCTGTGGATTTACTGTATCAGATATGATTTCCCTCCTATGGAGCAGGTGTCAAGTCAGAGAATGCTGTAAACAACCCTGGTTAGTCTCATCAGATAAGCCATGAAAGTAGAAAGGGAAACTGGGAAGAGGAGGATTAGTGTTAGAGGGAGCATACGGGGAGCAGAAGGCTATGGGGGCATGAATACAATAGAAATGAATGCATTATGTACATGTATTAAAATGTCATAATGGAACCATTATATGTATAATTCATATATGTTAAGAAAAAACTTTTTGTTGTTTTTGTTTTGTTTTTCGAGACAGGGTTTCTCTGCGTAACAGTCCTAGCTATAACAGTCACTCTGTAGACCAGGCTGACCTTGCTTGAACTCACAGAGATCCGCCTGCCTCTGCCTCCCAAGTGTTGGGATTAAAGGCAAGCACCACCATCACCCATCAAGAAAAACTGTTTAATAACCTGCTTATATTCTTCACCCACCTGAAGCAAAACCTGTGAGATTTCTACCAAAACAAGCAAACACACAGACAAACACCATCCAAAGACGTGAGTTAAAGCTGCTTGACCCAGGTCTTTGGAACTCTGCTAACTAGTACAGAGACTGACAAAGACTCAGTGTGGAGACGCTGAGAGCAAGAGTGCCAGGCAGAAAATGAAAACATTGTAGCAGAATGTTGCTTATAAGCACAGGTGTGCACCCTAGCCCTAAAGGAGGCTAAGACCGGGTCTCAACTTGGAGGTCAGCCTAGGTCACCTAGCAGAACCCTGTCTCTTAAAAATAAGAATATCAAATTACATGGGACGCACAGGGGAAATATTAGGTTGATAAACACAGTCGGGTGCCTCTTTGCTTGTTTTTTGAGACAGTGTCTCCTGTAGCCTGGGCTGTTCTCTAACTCACTATGTAGGCAAGGATGACCCTGAACTTCTGATTCCTCCACCCCGCCCCCACTTCCCAAGTGCTAGGACTACAGGTGTGTGCCACCATGCCTGCCATAAGGCTATGCTTGGAAATGTCAAAAATAAGCTATCAACCTGGGCCGGGTGTTTCCATACAATGAGGGCACAGTCATTTATCACTCATGAACTTGAAAACAGCAAACGACATTTGTACAGCACAGTTCCAGTGACGTGGAAGAATCGTGACATGCTCTTTGTGATGTATCTTTCTCCTGCACCTGCCTTTCCAAGCGCATACATACTCTTTGCTCAGCTAGCTGAGGTCTTCATAAGCTTGGCGGACCAGGGGTGGAGGATTTGAAACTGGCCACAGCGCTTCTCTCTTGCATAAATGCACGATTCCTAATGGAAACCCGTGTTCCTGTCAGCAGGGACATGCCCTTTCTTTTGTTGTCTCCCCATTTGCTATCAAAAGCCTAGCGTAGAAGATCTGTGCCACGAGTTCTTGCCTTCACTCTGAATACATTTTCTGAAATCAACTATTTGGTCGGCCTGAAGTAGATTTCCTACAGAAATGATGGGACCGTATGGTTTTCTCAGGAACAAACGGGCACACTAGCAACTTTGGATCGGGACTGCCGGGAGCTTTCTCAACGTGCCATTGTGAATATGTGGGTTTAACGTGTTACGGGTAGATGAGAGTGTTCTAGTCACATGCGCAAACTGCCCCATATTTAACCAATAGGAGCCCTCGCATTTTATTTTCAGAGTTTCAAATGAGCATTTGTTGACAACTACACTCTTGGGGACAGGGTTCTTGGGGACCATGCTATCCGTGTTTCCTGACTTTTTCAGGAGAAAGAGGCCTTTTGCTTCCCCATCCCCGGTGCTGGAACCACAGGTGAACATTGTCATGCCTGCCTTTCTTATGTGGCAGTTGGAGGCTTGAACTGAGGCCCTGATACTTGTGCAACAGACACCTGACCCACTGAGACAGTGCCCCTTCCCCAAAGTTTTTAGTTTTCTTAAGTCTTATTAGTTCTAGTAACAAGCCCACTGACTGAAACTTGATGTCCTGGTGGTTCCTGTGGCTCCAAGACCTAGGGCATTAGGGGATACACAGTCAACGTGTGCAGGTAGGAGTCATTCCACACAAGTCTTCAGTGTAATTGTGCCCTTGGTCTGACACCCACTTAGGATTATGGTTTCCTATTTGCATTTAGAAATTCATTTCTACAAGGCTAAACAAACACTTTAAGAAGACATTTATTTGTTTTTCTGTTTATCTTAGGGGGCATGTGCCTGCCACAGAGTACACGTGAGACTCAGAGAGTCTGAGGGAGTCTTCTCCTTCCATCTTGTGGGACCTGGGATTGAGCTCAGGAGGTCAAGCCTGGAATTAAGGTAAAGGCTTAACCTTTAGCTGCTAAGCCATCTTCTCAGCCCTCAATAAGTTTTAAATGATGTAAAAAAAAAGAATAATAATAAAAACAATAACAAAAACCCTCCACATAACTCACCAAAACTCTGGAAGAACACAGCCAGAAAGGTTTTCTTCTTCTTCTTCTTCTTCTCCCCCCCTCCCCCCCCATCCTTCCCTCCCAGGGCAGGTAGCGATTAGTTCAGTTTGTGTGAGGCTTTGGTTGGCCTGTCTTCTGTCTTAGAAAATACAGACAGGCCCTTCCATTGACACCCCCTCTGGTGATTCCACACAGGTGGCATTTTAGGAGCCCTGCCCTGGGCTTGCCTTTCTTCTTGAACAATGCAGCTTAGTGCCCGCTCACAGTGGAGAATTCTTCCTCATTCCTCCTTCTGCTTATCCCTGCTCAGTGCAGCCCTTGTTCTGGAGGTCTCTTCCTCGTTCCTTTCCATGCTTGTAGAATCCAACAGTGTGTGGCTGTCCCTGGGGTTCATTCAACACTCTCCCTGATGATGGACATTTGGCTTCCTCCCAGCATGTCTGTCTTACAAACATTATCTCGAGGGGTAGCATTTAGCCCCCTCAGTGCTACTGTAGTACAAATGTTTGCCAGAAAGCTCTATGGAGGGAAGAAAGAAAGGAAGGACAGAGGAAGAAAGAAAAGGAGGAAGGGAGGGAGGATAGAACAAAAATGGCCTTGATACATAGTCTCTGATAAATACCCCATTAATTGCTACCTCCCGGGTCAGACTGGAGTCAGCAGCATCAGGTCAGGGAATGTGGTGTCAGGAAGAGATGTTCAATCTCAGGTTTTATCTAGTTGTTTTCTGGGAAGACAGGGCAGATGGAAATCATTCCAAGGGCATGCAACCTGTAGTCTTTATTAATATTGTTTAAATATAACTTATTTAATATATAAAATGTATTTACTATATGTATATATGTATATACATGTATGTATGTATGTATAGATATAGATATACTGATTTTTTTTTTTGAGAAAAGGTTTCACTGTGAAGCCCTGGCTGTCCTGGAACTCGCTCTGTAGACCAGGCTGGCCTTGAACCGGAATGCAGAAATATGGCTACCTCTGCCTCCCAAGTACTGGGATTAAAGGTGTAGGCCACCACTGCCCGGCTTATAATTTGATTTTATTTAGGTGTGTGTGTGTTTATGTGTCTACATGGGGAGGTCAGAGGTCAGTGTCAGTTGTCACCTTCAGTTACCCTCCTCCTTGTTATTTTGAGACAGGGTCTCTCACAGACCCTGGAGCTCACCTATTTGGTTGGTGGTCTGACCAACAAGCCCCCCAGGTCCTCCTGTCTCTCCTTCCTCAGTATTGGGTCTACAAATGTACGTCATCATGCCCAGCTTACTTGGCTCTCATGGCTTGGCTTAAGTCAACATATCGTTTTATCTGTTTTAATAGCAGGACAGGAAGTTATTTTTTTTTTGGCCTAGGTTAGCTAGCACCAACATCTTTTGAATAGCTGTGAGTACACAGGTTCTATTTTTCTCTGAGGAAAAGAAGTTTAAAGACAAGCAGCCTGGGGTCTACATAGAACCTTTATGCCAACACCCCCAGCTTTCTTTCTGCTCTACAACTGAGGTGAGCAGCCTTGTGGCTGAAAGCGGATGACAGGATACCAGACACTGATTTTCTGAATCATGTCCATAATTCAGAAAATAGAAATGGAGATGCAACGTCCAGACAAGTCTGCTGTCTTCCTGGGACCCTGTGCAGCATTGTGCGTATAACTGGCTAGACACCAGCGATGTGGTCAGACCTAGCTGTGAGAATGAATGGAGTCAACCACACACATCCTAAATAAAATCGGAGCTTTTAGTTGTTCATTTTTACCTTACTAACTAAAAAATGGACAAGTATTAGGTGGGAAACAAGGAGACTGCATCTTTCTGCCTATATCTTTCAAGCTCCCACACACACCCTGCAAAGATGTATCTGGTCACATGCAGTTCTCTGGCTCACGGCATTGATGCTTCAGGGATGGTCTTGCGCACAACATCACATAAAAGCTTCTTATGCCATTATATGATGTTCCATGTATGTGCTGGGCTTCCATGTTCTAATTCCTTTGTATTCATGCACATTTATGAAACAGAACACAAGACTTGTACTTGGCATATCTTTCTTGCTTCTCTTATAGCTTAAAAGGGAATTGTGAAAAAGCAATCAGCTCAGTAACACAACACTCTTACTGGGGAAAGAGAAAAACAAGGCGCACAGAAGACTGAAAGCTGTGGGGTCTCCACTGGTTACATCTCCCTCCTCTCTTATCTCCCCATCATTCCTCTTATCTGTTTTTCTTTCCTCCAGTAAAATGTAAAGAGGAGACTGAGGAAGGCGGGATGGGAACCTCTCTCTTTGCTGAGTCAATGCTATGTGCACGTCACTAGATGTCTTCTGCGGTTACCGGTAGTGTCTTGTGGGGGTTTGAACTTCCTGTTCTAGGCATGTGGCCAAATATCCCTATGGGTACATTCCCATTTTCCTACTCATTATTAACATATTTCAATTTTTCTATCTTTGGTTTTGACTTCTTTCAATCCATAAATATATATGAGTAATTTATCTATGTTGTCTTCATGCGTCATGAGTTTCCATTGTATAAACAAGCTGCAATTTATGTCCCCTTATGCAGCAGACAAACCTTTGCATTGTTTCTGGTAGCTGCTAACTATTGTAATTAGGTCTGCCCAAGCAATCTTACACATGCCATTGTTGTATATATGTATTGGGCATTTGTGGGACTGTGCTCCCCAACACCCAGAGCTCCCTGCTTCTACAGCTTCCTCAGTGCTTTATGAGCAGAGGGTGTTGTGGGACACTTCTTGTAAACCCTTGGATGAGAATGAAGGGCCTCGCTCATGTTCACTGAGTCAGGGATCATTCTTGGCTGACAGCTGTGTGCTAAGGCTCCCTCTGACAATCACGTTCACACAGATAATGCCCCTACCTGCCTCAGGCAGGCCCTGAGCTGACTCACCTGTGGTGGTGGCGAGGATGACATTGGCTGTAATGGCGCGGGCACATAATAAATCACCATGAATAATGGTGGCTTCTGCCACTCCATTTCCAGGCTCTTTGGCAGAAAAATTGATGCTTTGGGGGCATAATTATTCCTCTTGCCTCTGGCATCCCCACACCTCTAAATGACTTCTCAAGTGAATTTTGGAAAGCAAAATAAGCCTTCCCCAAGTACACACTGGAAGGCGTCGGTCTGTTCCCACCAGGACCTGACCTAGTTCTGTATTCTCCGACTTTAGAAGATTAGCTGGGGGGCTGTGGAGATGGATCAGTTAGTAGACTGCTTTTATAAACATGTGAGGTCAGAGTTCTGTCCCTAGCACCCATGTAAGATACCGGACATGGTAGTTTATACTTGGCCTTTTGTTGTTGCTGTTATTTTTGGTTTTTAACCCATTATTTTTTATTGATTCTTTGGGAAATTCACAACATGCATCCCAATCCCACTCACTTCCCAGTCCCTCCATATCTGCCCTTCACCCTTATAGCAACCCCCCACCCAAAGGAAAACTAAAAAAGAAATAATAAAGATAAAGTAAAAATAATAATAATTAAAAAACAAAGAACAAAAACAAACAAACAACAAAATAAATCCACTTTGCTCCATCTTTCTCGCCTCTCCATTGCCTCTTCATTTGTCTTGGTGGCACTGGGAGCTACCCTGTACCATGCAGTAGACCCTTTGGTCCAGACAGCTTTACTTGCAAATGTTCACTGTGTAATGTGTTGTTGGTCAGTTTCAAGGTCTGTGGCTTCCGATACACCAACGATACTGGACCCGCATAGAGACTCCTCTCAGATATTCTGCCATTGTGACAGTTATGGAGATCCTGTGGCTGTGGTTCTGTGGGACCAGAACCTTCAGCCCTACAGCAGGTCAGAGATAAGGTAGATGTTGGTGAGCATCATCTCAAAGCCCTGGATGTGTGTTTGGGTGCTAGCTGAGCTGGTCAGTTGGGTCACTGGGACCAACTAGCTTTTCCAAGTGCTGGGGTGGGGGTGTAGGGAAGAGTGTTGGAGGGCAGCTCTCCTATTAGGGAGCTGGGGGTCAGGGATCTGGCTACCTTAGGGCCAGCAAGGGGCAGAGTCAGCTCTGTAATCCCAATGCTGGGGAGGCAGAGACACAAGGATCTCTGGGACCCCTTGGTCAGCAACCTAGTCTAATTGGTGAGCTCCAAGCCAAAGGAAAAACCCTGTTTCAAAAGAGGTGGACAGTATTCCTGAGAATGACACCTGAGCTTGTCCTCTGCCCTCCCCCCCCATACATGTGCACATGGGAACACACAAATGTGCACACACATCCTCACACACTTTCGTCCATGCATACATAACATACATGTATTTAAAAAAATAGCTGGCCCTGTGGTGGGGAAATGATGGTATGCTGTGTGCTTTTAATGTCCGTTTCCCACGCTCTCAAGAAGCTAAGCCTGTTCCACATCATGGAATGGACATTTGGATTTCATGACTGCCCAAGCCTACTCCTACCTGTCTTTCGGTCAACTTGTTCTCTTCTTCCTGACACAAATCCTTTATTATATTTCCATATTTATCCCTTTTCTTCCCCTGGCTTGTCTTTACTCTTCTAATGATTTCTACAGATTTTCTGAATCAATAATATATGGATATTTTCCAACTTAAGTTTGGAGAACCAAGGATTTTTGCTTAAGAAATGCTTGCCTACTACAAAGACATGAATATATTATATGCCTTGTTCTAGAAGTTTTATTTTCTTTCTCTAACTTTTGGTTTAAAATTCATCTAATCCATTTTTCTCTGTGTAAAAATGAATCTAACAGCAATTTATAAAAGACAAATCATCATTGTTCTCACAGCTAGGACTGGGAGCCTGTTCCTGAGAAGGGTTTTGTTCCATTGATATATATTTTGTGTCTCTCCCAATTCCTATTCAAAACTGTTACTGTAAGTCAATTATTTAAGCTAGTGAGCTTGGACCTTACAAACCCATTTTCCCAAATTGCCTTGCTTAGTGCCAAGGCCTCCGACTTCCACTCAAAACAACTTTCGAATGCACATAGAAAGATTTTTCTATGGTTTTCTTTGACTCTGTAGATGAATCTGGGGGAGATGACATCATCCCAATATTTTACCTCCTGGGTTTTGTTTCCTAATACACTATCCTGGTATCTTTCTTTATTTGGATTTTCCTTAGCTGTAGAAATATTTTGTAGTTTCTGTGTAGAGGCTTAGTGAGTCTCTTCCTAGAGTTTTTTTTCTCTTGATATTTGATGTGCTTTGATATTTTGATGCATTTCAATGCAAATGGTATATTTTTTGAATGTTGAAGACATTTGTTTTATGTGTATGGTGTTTTGCTAACATGTATGTTTGGAGCCTGTCGAGGGCATTAGATACCCTGGAACTGGAATTATGGGAACTCAGAATTGAACCCAGGTGCTCTTCAAGAACAATTAGTTCTCTTCACTATTGATCCTTCTCTCCAGCTGTAAGATAAAAGAATCCCCTTCCTTTCCAAGCTGCTTTGGCCATGGTGTTTTATCATAGAAATAAATAAACACCCTACTTAAGACATGCTGCAAGTTTATATCTATGTTATAATGTAACATAATTTTATTTTCTCCTTATGACTTTGCCTAGTTTTAGAATCAGAGAAATTATGGTCTCCCCTAGACATGGAGTTTCTTTGTGGGAGATTGTTTTCTAAGAATTTATGTATTTGTTTGTTTGATACAGGGTCTTGTTATGTAGCGTAGGGTGGACTTGAATTTACTTCACAGCCCAAACTGGCCTCAAACTCAGTCCCTCCTACTTCAGCCTTCCAACCACTGGGATTAATAGTAGGCACCACAATGCCTGGCTCTGAACTTAATCCCTTTAATTAATATCGATGATTCAAGTTTTGTTTCTTCTTGAATCAATTTTTGTAATTCATATATTAGTGGATTTATTCATATTGTCTAAGCTGTGAAACTGTTATAAAGTGGTTCATAACACTCTCATGTGTCCATGTCTTCTAAGTCCACAGTGAAGTCTTACTGTTCACTCCCAGAGTGGTGTAGATGTTGGCATCGTGTTTGCTAGCGGTGAGAACAGCAGGAACACTGATCTGCCCCCTGTCATTCATTGGTGCCTGTAGCAATCCAGGAGGAACCTTGTATGCCAGTGCGAAGGAATTCTGGGTTCAAGACTTTTCTCTGGTACTGGTGCTGCTATTACAGCCTGGGGCAGGTCCCACCACTCAGCGAAGTATCAGTTTCCGTCTGGAAAGTCTTACAACGTTTCGGTAGGAACTAAGTCATTCAAGTGAAATTGCTTCATGAGCTATGACAAATTTCATAGGCAATGCACAGATCAGGTTTGCTTTCCGCATCTGTGGATGCCTTGCAGGAAGAGAGTGGCTCTTTCTATGTTTCTGTAATACCTACCTAGCACAGTTCCCAGGACACTGGTTTAATAAATATTTGTTGAACTCAACGTTTTATACATCAGTAGAAACAATTCTCATACCTTGACTCCAAAGTATTATTATATGCCCAAGTATTGATGACCTCTGCATTAACCAATTTAGTATCATTATTTATACTAAAATGCACATCGTATTGTATGTAAATTTCCCAGTGTCTTACAGGAATAGCCTTTTCTTACATAACTAGAAACTATGTCTAACAATCGGTAAAGGATGGGAGAATCCCCAAGCACTGCCTCAGCCAGGATGCTGAGAGGGAAATGCCCAGACTTTGGCAATCCAGTAGGCAGAGTGGGCAGAGTCGGGAAGCAGTTTCCTAAGAGATGTGTCACTGGAGTTTGCAAACTCCGCAGGTGGCCACGCCCCTTTGTTCTGCTGCAGATCTGTCTGTGCAGAGTTCGGTCCACCAGAGACAGGTCTGGACCTCCTCTTTACACCCCTCTGGCCTTCCCTTGTCCATGCATGCCCCCCTCCCATATCTGGTTTAAGTTCAGGTGTGAGCGTCATGCAGGTATTATCAGCATTTCCCGACATCAATATTTGGCAGAGAACTCTCTGAAGTCTTTGCCACACTTAGTTGCTACAGTCATGTGCGTTGCCTAGGATTGTCTTCTGACCTGTTTCCTTTTACTTAACTGGGTGGATCTTAAGAGAAACAATGTTATCATTAAAAATCAGAAACCAACAACACTCCTCAAGATCATATTTTATTTTATTTAAAAATAAAAACAGCTTTACTAAATGCCTACCCAGAGACTTACCTGTTGAGGATTCCGAGGCGGAGGTCTGCTCTCTTTATTGTCATGAGAAGTAGTTAGAAACGCGTTAAGTCGCGCAGTTGATTTAGCTTCAATATGACATAACTCCCAGAGAAATGGAAACTTGGGCAGTCTCCTCACTACCTGATTTCATGTTGCTTATATCCCTCAAAGGAATCTCTTGGGCCTCTCTTTGAGATATGCTCGCTCACGCCTCAGGCCCCTTCTACCTGGCAACCATCTACAGTCTCCTGTTTTTCCTCCTCCAAGCGTTAATACCTTCCCCTTCAGTTCTCACTCACAGTGCCCCTGAGCTACAAATGGCTCCTCTTTACCTACTGAGGGCCACCGCCTCTCTAATGCTGTCATGGTGGGGAAAAAAACCCCTTGGGAATTTTATGTAGGAACAGTAATAGGGAAAACAGAAAAGCATGAAGCAGTTGGTGACCTCAACTCAGATAAATGTAGTGCAGCCTTCCTGCCCGGCAACATTTCCAAGCACGTTCTCCTTCACTTTCTGGCACCTTTCCTTTGAAATTTAACTGCTGTTGAAGTAGGCACATTTTTCTAAAGCGCCTGAAGTCAGGGCCACTCCAGGGTTCTAAAGAGAAAGAGCTGCCGTGGTTCTGTCTTGTCTCTTTAAGGGACCACGGACAGAGCAGGGCAGGGCAGGTGTGAAAGGATTGCCCTCTGAGACAATGTCAATACGGCCTGTAGATTACACAAGAGTATTGGGAGGGATGCTAATTGCCTAATGCTAGTAAGTTATCTGTGATTTCATAAGAAAATGTCCTTGTTTTAGGAAGTACATACTAATATCCTTAGAGTTAAAGGAATCTTTTGTCTGTATCTTACCACCAAATGGCTGAGAATAATAACAGGTAGGCAGACCCTGACAGGTAAGTAGAGAGATGATTGAAAGAGAAGTTGTAAGCCAGGTGGTGGTGGTGGCGCACGCCTTTAATCCCAGCACTTGGGAGACAGAGGCAGGTGGATCTCTGTGAGTTCGAGGCCAGTCTGGTCTACAGAGAGAGTTCCAAGACAGACTCCAAAGTTACACAGAGAAACCATGTCTCGAAAAACAGAAATGAGAGAGAGGGGGGGGGGCTGTAAAGAATTCTCATTTCCATTTGGGAGAAGAATATATAATATTACACAGTTCTTAAGTTTCTTCTTCCTCCTACCCCTTTTCCATTCCTTTGTTTCTCCTCTTCCTCCTTTTATACTGTAGCCTAGTCTGGACTTAAATACTCAGTAATCATCCTGCCTCAGCCACATGCACACTCAGATTGTAAGTGTGAACCAACATGCTTGATTCTAAACTTGTATTTTTCTGCAAGTCTGCTTTTTATATAATATGTCCTAAAAATCTACTCTACACCATAATAAAGACGTATCTGTTGTGACATTTTGCAGACGTAGTTCACTCTAGACCCACATTTTCCAGGAAGAGCTAGAGGAGGAGACTTAGGTGCCGTGGCTGGAATGTGTCCCCGAAGTCTATGTATTTGAAGCTTAACTCTTGTTTGTTTGCTTGTTTTGTTGTTGTTGCTCTGCTTTTGTTGTTGTTGTTTGACTTTTTGAGGCAGGGTCTCACTATGTAGCTCTGGTTGTCCTGGAACTCACAGAGACCCACCTGCCTCTGCTGCTGGAGTTTTGGGATTAAAGGCATGCGCCACCATGCCCGTCAGAAACTTAATTCTTAAAGTAACACCTTAAAATTAAAGGCTGGGGCCTTCTGAAATGTGTTTAGGTCATGAGAGCTGGCTTACACAAGTGTCTTCCTATTGGAGGAAAGACTCCTGTGCCCCTCCTTTCTCTTCTCACCTTCTGTCATCCGATTGCAGCAAGGAGTCTTTTGCCAGACACCTCAGCATTAAACTTTTCTGTCTCCAAAACTATGAGAAATAAAAAATGTTTTCTTTATAAATCACCTAGATGATGGTAAAGTAATACAAATCAGACACAGATAGTAAATTACCCTAATTGGCAGCTGTGATATTTTTCCTGGTTGTCAACATGACTGTATCGGTAAGCAATGAACATCTAAACTGCTGGGCCCTCCCAGTAGGAGGAATTTTCTTAATCAGATTATTAAAATCAGGAAGACTTACCTTGATTCTGGGTCGCACCTTCTGATGCCAATCCAGATTAAAGGATGGGGAAGAAGGACCTGCTTTTTTTTTGACCTGCTTGCCCTGACTCTCACTGGCCAGTTCATCTATCCTGCTGCCAAGGCACTCCTTCACCAGACTAGAACATACTCTGGGATGATATTTTGTTTGTAATCTAACAAATAAAGCTTGCTTGAAGATCAGAGTGCAGAACTAAGCTACTAGTTCGCCATGGAGGCCAGGTAGTGGTGGCACACACTTTTAATTCCAGGACTCTGAAGACAGAGGTGGAGTGAGTTCAAGGTCACTCTGGGATACACAAGAGTGCATCTGTCTAAAAGAGAAACAGGGTTCACACAAAGGAGATCCCAGTACTTGGGATCCCACACCTTAATCCCAGCACTAGGGAGGTGGAGACAGAAGTGATATGGCTGGACACAGAGAGGAATATAAAGTGGGAGGAGACAGGAGCTCAGTGCAGTCTGAGGAGCATTGTAGTCTGAAGATGAAGTCTGAGATTGCAGTCTAAATACAGAGTCTGAAGAGGCAGCCCAAGAACAAGATCACTCCTTTGGTCTGAGCATTGCTAGAGGTGAGAGCTCTCTAGTGCTGGCCACTCTGCTTCTCTGATCCTTCAGCTTTCACCCCTGATAGCTAATTCTGAGTTTTTACTATTAAGACCAATTAGAATTTGTGCTACAATACTCCTTTGGGCTTTCAGTTTAGACTGGAGATCAGCAGCTGTCCATGGATTCTCCCAGACTCACTCACCAGTTTGGGACTGTAGAGACATCCACCTTCACAGACTGAACCACTACAGGATTCTCAATCTCCCATCCTGAGACAGTCATTGATAGACGATCCTGCATGCCATTCTAGTGTGTGTGTGTGTGTGTGTGTGTGTGTGTGTGTGTGTGTGTGTGTGTGTATTTCATTCTATCAGTTCTCTTCCTTTAAGGAACCACGACTAATACAATAGTCCTCTAAGACTGCATAAACAGAGAAACAAATCCTTCCTCAAAGTAAAGTAGGAGGCTGAACCACAAAAGAGATGCAGGATTCTGACCAAACACAAATCCATACTGATCTAAACTATTGAGTACTCGAGCAAGGCAGTGCAGTGTGTTACGGCTACCTCACAAATCACAATCCCTAACCTCATGATGTGGATTCCCTCTGTATGCTGCGAATATGTTTTATTACCATTGGTTAATAAAGAAGCTTCTTTGGCCTATGGCAGGGCAAACTAAATTGAATACAGGGAGAAAGAAGGCGGAGTCAGGCAGATGCCATGTAGCTGCAGAAGGAGAAGGAAACCAGAACCTTACTGGTAAGCTACCACCTCAGGGCGATACACAGATTAATAGAAACAGATTAATTTAAGATGTAAGAGATAGCAAGGAACACACCTGAGTCATTGCCCAAAACTGTGTTGTCATTATACAGTTTCTGTGTGATTATGCAGGTCTGGGCAGCCAGGAAAAGAATGCATAGTCTCCATCTACAACCTCATGTCATTTAAGACAAACTGGAGTCACCCGAGTATTCAAATCCTACCTCAATTGGCACTGTAGTCTTTATGTTTAATGCTATCTACCTGCAGCCCTGCAAAATTCACCTTTCAAGGGAACCCCACCACAGGCTAGCCAGAAAAAAAGGCATTGACACCCACTGAAAGAGAGCTTTGGGGGGAAATATGAGGACCCAGTGAGGAGCTGAGGAACTTCAGAACAGCTTATTTTGCTGTAGAAGTTTCCAGGTGTCAGAACAGAAATTCAGGCTGTTCCATTGTAACAACTCTATTCAGCCAAAACAGGTTGTCAGGTCTTTGAATTACCATGATCAGCATTTTACTGTTTGAAGAACCATGGACAGCATCCAGGTTCCTGTAAGTTCTTAGCCTCTGAAACAGGAAGAAATCTTTGCAAAATTATGTGAAAACTTCTAATTTTATATACAGGGAAAATAAAATATTCCCCTAAAGGTTACATTTGATTTTCCACAAGGTTGGGGAGAGCTGAGACACAAATCTAAGTGTTTAAATCTGAGTCCATATCCGAGTGTGTTTGTCTTTTCTGTTTCCCAACGCACTGGGGGTGCGTGAGTGAAGACAAAGGGACAAGGGCAGGAGATGTTGCTGTTCCCCCTTCCAACCCTGAGCATCCTCTTACTGTGGCAAGTGTATCTCTGCCTTTCTGTTTGAGGAGCTCGCCTTCCCATTGATAATGCAGGGAACTGATTCCTCTAGTAATTGTTCTAGCTTGCTTTTTATTGCTGTGATTAAAAAATAATCAAAAGTAACTTGGGGGTGGGGAGAACTTATTTGGCTATAGACCATCATCTAGTGAAGCCAAAACAGAAACTCAATGATGGAGCTGGGGGCAGGAACTCAAGCAGATAACACAGAGGAGCATTGTTTATAGGCTTGCTTCTCATGGCTCACTCAGATTGCTTTCTCGTATATCCTGGGACCACCTGTCCAGGAATGGCATCATTCAGAGTGGACTTGGCCCTCCTACATCAATCATTAATCAAGAAAACACCCCCACACACTTGTCTACAGGCCTGTCTGGTGGAGGGATTTTCTCAGTTAAGGCTCTGTCTTCCAAGATGATCCCAGCTTGTATCAAGTTGACAAAAAATAATAATAACCAGTACATCCATCATTATTAATCACCAAAGAGGGAATGAGTAAAGGCAGAAAAAAATGTTTGAAGGATTATTTCAAGACTCACTACAAGAGATGATGAGGCCTGGGCTAGGTAGTAAAGTTGGTTAAAAGTGATCAGATGTTGATAACTTTGAAGGCTGTTGTAGAAGGAGCGGAGGCGGGCCAGCGCCACTCTGTTGTGTCGAGCTGTGGGCTGCTTCCTGCCACCCAGATAGCTTTACCCGAAATAATTACACGGAAACTGTATTCTTTTAAACACTGCTTGGCCCCTTAGCTTTAGCCTCTTACTGGCTAGCTCTCACATCTTGCTTTAACCCATTTCTAATAATGTGGGTAGCCCCACGAGGTGTGGCTTACCAGGGAAGATCTTAACCTGTAGCTGTGTCAGGTGGGAGAATCATGGCGACTGCCTGACTCAGCTTCTTTCTCCCAGAATTCTGTTCTGTCTACTCCGCCTACCTAATTTTCTGTCCTATCAGGCCAAGCAGTTTTCTTTATTAGTTAACCAATGAAAGCAACCGATAAGATACAAGACCCACCTCCATCAGGCTGTCAATATTATATGCTGAAGTATTGTATATGGAAGTATGAGAGGAAAAGAGAATCAAAGGTCAACTAAGTTAGACTAAGGGCACAAGAGGTTGGAAACCTGTGCCCTCAAGCTCTCCACACCTGAAGCTGGGAATCTGGGGACAAGGCTGCAAATGAGCATGGGGAGGAACAGCCAGCAAGCAAGAGAACCAAGAGAAGGGAGAAAGTGGAACAGGAAGTAGCCAGACACTGTAAATACCGCTGCATGGCAGAGAGAGTGAGGTCTGAAGATGAGCACTGGGGATGGCCATCAGGCCACAGATGGCCTCAGTAGAAGCCAGCTAGTGGAATGACGGAGAACAATACTCTGCAGGCTTCTACCACTGAACTTCAGTTCCATTAAAAATAGTTATTGTTCATTTTGGAAATTGTATGATTTTATGTGTGTGCATGTTTTGCCAACATGAATGTATATGCATTGTGTGCATGCAGTACCCTCAGACACCAGAAGAGGGAGATGGATCCCCCTGGAACTGGTGTTAGAAATGGTTGTGAGTCGTGTGGGTGCCAGGAATCAAACCCAGCTCTTTGGAAGAGCAGCCAGTGATCTTAACCTCTAAGCCCTCTCTTCATCCCCCAGTTCCACTCTTAAAACTCACAAGACAGAACCCGATTAACCTGATCCAGGCAAGGTACTTACCTTTAAATGAAACAATTATGGTCTTAGGGAAGGGCTCTCTCTAATGACTCAGAGATAGGACCATCAGCAGTACAGGATCTCCAAAGGTCATGTGAGAACATGGGCATTGCTGTATGGACATGTGTGGACAGAGAAGGAAGGCAGTTCTTGTCCAGAAATAAAGCCACTCTCACAGCTGTGTGTAGGAAGGCAACAGCTGAGGCCTGACCTTCCCTGTGTTGGGTCTGTGACTTAATGTTCAATTGTAAGATAAGGTAGAAAGTTTAACAGAATCCGTGTCAGAATTAGATAAACGAGAGAATGTGGTCAGGGAACTCTGTGCTTGCTTTGACTTCAATATGAGGCCAAGGAATTACTATAAGAAGCATAAAGGTTCCTAGCATATTTTCAAGATGGCAGCCCACACTGCATGACCCTTCTTCAGCATCATGTTCTGTGCTCTGTGCCTCATGGTCCATGAAGAAGCTGCAGACACGTGAATGCAAACAAGCAGAGCTGGACGTTCTGGCTAGTGCAAGAACAATGGGACACCCCCATCTTCGGTATGTATTTCAGAGTCCCTAGAAAGCATGCTCTTAATGTTTTTCAAAACACAGCAGAAATCTATCTCAGGAGGAGATAAAACGCAGTAGCTGTAAGAAGCCTTTCCCACCAGTTCAGAAAGAGCTAATATTATAATTAATTAATTATAATTAATGGACATTATTTTCCAGTTTGATCTTCCCTCCTTTTTAGGGTCTGATAAAGGCATGGTCTTTATGGCCAAAATGCACAAGAACCTGAAACTAAATGAGTAGTTGTTGCAGTACATTTGATCACACTGCAAACCCTGAGATTTTGTCCCGAGTGCTCCGCACCTGCTGTCATACTTAGCAGAGAAAATTGGGAGCATGGGGGTGAGGGGAAAACAGGAAATCATGGCCAAGAGGGAGAGGAAAGGGACAAATAAAAAGCCTCCCATGATTGATTCTTCAGATTCCTCTGTGCTGTGGGGATTTGTCCGTCTTCCCTCTTTCTGGTTCTGGCAAAACCTTTCGTCTAAAGTGAGCTTAAATAAAAAGAGACTTTAAAGATCCACAGCCTCAAATGAGTCCAGTTACTCAAAGACTGTATGTTGCATTCTTAAGGAGGCTTAGTCTTTGATACAAATGAGCCCCATTTGAAGAAAAACCTGAGGGAATTTTGTTCTTATCTACACGGAATTGAGAATACATAAAACTCAGTAGGACCGCGTGCCTGGAGTTGGAGATTCCCTGTCTATGGCACTGCAAGAGAATGTCTATGAGCCTCAGAGCACAGATATGCCACTCCTTTCCTTTCTTTGATACTTTTCAGATATAATTACAGTATAACATTGTATGTACTTATCATGTACAATGTATACGAAATGATTACACCTAACAAATGCACTGCCTCCCAGTTACCATTTTTTTTGTGTGAAGAGACTCTAAACAGCCACTGCTGAGAATCTTTAAAGCTATAATGTGTTGCAGTTAACTATAGTCACAATGCCACGATCTCCTGATCTTAGTGGTAATTATGCCTCCTCTTCCTCTTCTTCCTCCTCCTCCTTCTCTTGTGTTAGCTTTACCTTTTTAATGATCACACAAAATAAGATGCTGAAGGTTTGGAACCTCAGGTATTAGTTGAGCTGGTATCAGACTAGACTTTATTCTTAATCATGTAATTAATTTTGTTGTCATGCTTATTCGTATTTGAGCCTTCTATAATTTTGATATAAGGATAAGTCCCCATGATGTTCCTCTTTTTAATATAAATTCTTACACAAGAGATACATTTTACATTATGATGTTTTAGAACAATTTATTGCTATGTCTCACTACATCTTGTGTCCAGGTGGTTCAGCATACCCTTCGGGCCTCTGGCAATAGAAGAGGCAGTTATATCTGCTAGAAGGCACTCTGTATCCCTATCCGTCCCAATATTCTGTGACTGAGTAGAACTGTATTACCGACTTTAGGGAACAAACTATAAATGCGGACAACATGGAACTTAAGAGTAGATGTGGACCCTCTGGCTTATACCTATTGGGTGATCTTTGATCCCCAAGAAGTCAAATGCAAGAGGTGGATCTATAGCTCTTAGAAATTTCTGCTATTGAAGGATAAAAAACTTAAATAGTTGTTTTAAACTATGAAATTAAGGAGTTGATTAGTGAGTCTGGACCCAAACATCTAGTATGTTCTCAATATTTTCACTTTGCTATGTTAGCTAGAGGGGCAGTTTGTCTATACAATTAAGAAACCCTAAGTACAAACAGCATTGTTACTGTAATTGTCCTTCTACTGGCCTCCTCCTTGTTTGTATCTTCTGCCCACTAAAACCTAACCTGCACCCAGTTCACAATGGATCATTTGCTTCTTCTTTATTCACCGACACGAGCTTGAGTCTTTCCTCATCCTCTTGGCTTTATCTTCCCTCTCGCCTTTGCTCTAGAAGCCCGTGTTCTCTGTTTGTCCAGAACAGTCTATACTTGGTGTTCTGAGGCTCTGACCATGCTACTCCTATCAGGGGAGTTACTTCCCCGTTTTAGTAATATCTGGCCCATCTCAAATGCTAGCTGAGTTCTTTCTTGACCTTTTTAAGGCCCTATTATTCTGTTTAAATGTTTGCCCATATTTCTTTTAATTCTAGCCTTTGTTTACTTGGTTGTCTTTTCTGTGAAAGCTTTTTGAAAGAAAAAACAAAGTTGCCTTAGTCTTTGGACTCCTTAGCCTTAACATCAGTCACTCAGAACCTTATCTGGAGTTTCCAACATGAAAGGCTTCCTGGTGAGTGTGGTTTTTATCTAGCCTCATGGCTACCAAACTTCTTTAACTCCTTCTGGTACAGGGGATAGGTTCTCATTGGTGCATGGAGGCAGGTGACGTATAAAGCAAAGAGAGAGACTGTGCAAAATGTCTGCTTATAGCCCAGTTCCCCCACAGACTCCTTAACAATGGAGAGCCTCATTGTCCTCTACAAGTTAGGGCTAATCATATTTAACTTTCAGAGCACCAGGCATAGGATATTATGGGTGCCAAGAGCAAAACATCACATTCCTCTCCCCTAACAACTCAGAGATCAGGGAAACTGAACACTCAGTGTCAGTGAAAGGAAAAATGCCTTCTCAGGGCCCCAAGGTCAAGTTCTCCGACCAAGTTCTCAGCACAAAGAAGATTTGCCCCAGAAAGACAGAGGGCAGGGATAAGGGTAAAAGGTAGGATACAGGAAGGGAGAGGAAGAGGGAGTACGGGAAGGGGACCAGGAAGAGAAGGAAGGGATATTTGTCCCAGAGGGACAAAGAACTGCCTCTGGATAGAGAGGAGACAGATGTGGCACATAGACAAATAGTGGTTTATAAAGGTACAATGGGAAACCCCATTTTAGGATGAGATGTTTAGTTTAATTGAGCATATTAATTAGGTGAGCCCAAGGGGGCTTCTGATTGGTGGATTTCAATACTTTGATAGCTGGATCTTGGTAGTCATCCTTACTAGGAAGAAGTGGCCAAATAAGGGAATAGACCTTGGGGGCTAGTTTCAGGAAAGTAATCTAACGGTTTTTAGCAAGGCAGAGGGAATTGGAGAGAGGGGCAATGACTGCCAGAGTCACATGATCATGTGGGCTACTGTCCCTTCAGTCAGTTACTTGAAGATTCATCACTTGGTGAAAGTAAAATCTTATTCATTGCCGGATTTCTAAATTTCAAGATATAATATTTAAATGTTTATAAGAAGCACTGGTGAGATGGCTCAGAAGGTGTTCACGCCTGCCATGCAGCATAAAGACCTGCGTTCAATCTCTGAAACCCACACAGAAAAGCTGAGGGCAGTGGCACATGTGTACGATCACAACAGTCCTACAGAGAGATGGGAAATGGAGACAGAATTACCCTGAAGCACTCAGGGCAGCTAGCATGGGGAACCAGGAACATCAGAAACAAAGAAGACTTTGCCTAACAAGGTAGAAGACAAGAACTGACTCCTTAAATCTATGTTTTCTGACTTCCACATACATGCAATAGTACAAACATGCTGAACTGTGTGGGCATGCACACACACACACACACACACATGCATGTGCGCACACACACAATTAGAAATGGGCTGTCTGTTCCTCCCTATTTCAGAGACAGCTGCATCTTCTCATTCAGGGCCAGCCTTATCCCTGGGACAGGAAGGTAAAGCTCAGAGTGGATAGATTTGGTAGTACTGGGTGCCTAGTCACTAGGGATGCCTTCAACTTGGCCCAAGTAGATATTGTTCCTATCAAGGATCCCTTCACTGACATTGAATACACACTATACATGATCTAATATGACTCTACTCATAGAAAGTTCCATCACACAGTCAAGGCTGAGAACAGGAACCTTGTCATCAACAAGAAGACTACTCCATCTTGCAGGGGTGAGATCCCGCCAACATCAAATGGGTGACGGCTGGTACTGAGTATGTTGTGGAGTTTACTGTGTTAATTACCATCTCTACTCCTTCTACTGATACATCCATGTTTGTCGTGGGTGTGAACCATGAGAAATATGAAAACTCATGAGAGAGTGTCAGCAATGCCTCCTGCACCACTAACTGCTTTAGCATTGGCCAAGTTTGCCCACGATAACCTTGGCGTTTTGGAGGGACTCATGAGCATAGTCTATGTCATTACTACCACCCAGAAGATCACAGATTGCCAACACTTCTAGGAAATTGTGGTTCAATGGCTATGGGGCTGCCTAGAATATCTCTGAATCCACTGGTCCTTCCAAGGCTGTGGGCAAGATCAGCCCAGAGCTGAACAGGAAGCTCACTGGCATGACTGCTCATGTTCCTACCCTGAGCATGTAGTGGATCTGAGCTGCTTTCTGCAAAATGCTGACAAATACAATGATCTCGAGAAGGTGGTGAAGTAGGCATGGGTGGGCGCCCCTAAGTGGCAACCTGAGCTACATCCAGCTTGTCTCTCGAAACTATAACAGGGATGACTCTCATCCTTCCACCTTGGATACTGTACTGTCAATGACATCAACAGCCCCAGCAAGACTGTTTAACTAATTTGGCTACAGCAACAGAATGGAGGACCTTGTGGTTCACTTGGTCCCCAAGGAGTAGGGAGTCCTGAATTGCTCATCCCAGCAGGAACAGGGGAGGAAGGGGGGTGGTTCACAGCTGTCTGGAACTCATCCACAAGCTCCACCCCTTACAGATTCCAGTGCAGAAACTGAGAAAGAGAGGGGCTTAGGAAGCCCCATTTTGTCCTACACCATCAATTAAGTTCACTACACCCAGAACAATTATAAATAAATGAATAGAGTTTGAAATTTAGAAGAAAAAAATTGACAGTATGCATTTAAATTATGTACCCTATTTAAGGAAACAAGCTTAGTTTTGATCATTTTTCCTAACATCAGATGGGTAATTCTAAATTTAAACTCAACTAAAAAATTTAAATAAAAAAATCTAGTAGTCAGCAAATTTAAAAAGAAATTACTTCTTCCAGAGGATCCATTATAGTTTTGCTTTTATTTAAATGTTTGATGTGTTAAAGGAGTCTTTATTTTTTCTTAATACTTTTAATTTTCAAAAGTCTTGATTATCACCTAAAGTGAAATTTAAACCATAAAAGTCCCGAGCCTCACCCGTGACTTCCGGGCACTGGGTGCTTCGAGCTCCAGTTTTCAGCACTTCCTTGCCTTGCAGGCATTAATGGCTGCGGAATATACACAGAAGGAAGGCCTCGCATGCTTTCCTGATTCTGAACTTTGGCAAATTGAGAAAAGAGATTTTAAAATCAAAGATGAAGCATGGACTTCATGACTGAAGGAGGAATGTGGGGAGAGTTGCATATGGCTTAGGAATGATGCTGTCCTAGGTCAAGACGTTACTGATGGGACCCCTGCTGCTGTGTGCATCACACGAGAATGAATGCTAGTTCAGCATGGTGGCATATGCCCTTAATCCCAGTACTCTTAAGGCAGAGGCAGGCAGTTCTCTGTGAGTTCGAGGCCAGCCTGAGTTCCAGGATAGACAGAGCTATACAGTGAGTCCCTGTCTCAAAACAAAAAGTAAAAAAACAACAAAACCTGGAAAACTATTATAATTTAAAATCCTAACAGAAAGATACTGTTAAGAATCATAACAACTTGGGACGGGTGTTGAAGTCCTTAGCCCCAGAACTTGGGAGGCAGAGGCAAGTGAATTCAAGGCCAGGCAAGTAGGGTAACATAACAAGAGCCTATCTCAAAAAAAAATGAAACAATAACAGCGCCCCTCCTGGTAATTATATAAATATATGAATATGATAAATATGAAGTTGTGAGGTACACCTAGAATTCACATACCCTGTCATCAACACGTGGGTGTACATGCCCTAGAAAGGACCAGCTATAGTAACAATCCCCAAATGTTTTATTTAAGACAATTATTAAAAAATTATTCTCTTAAGCTATACATCCACGGGAGGGCAGTCACAAAATTAGTCATAGTCTTTTGGGGAACTAGGCAGTGGGAGACCCCAGGTCAACATGGCTCTGCCACTGCTGATGTTGGAAAATGAGAAGACATGGTGATTTTCACACAGCAATTAAAGTTCCTTCCCAGAGTGACCGAGCCATTTTGAGTCACAGTCATTTTTCTAAAGATGTGGCTATAGGGCCACATCTCTTTCAAAGCAGAGAGGCACATGCCACCGGTCATCCGAATGACATGGAAAATGGCTGTAATGACAGCCTCCAGGAACAAAAGGGACAGCACTGTGCTGAAGTAGAAAGCCACCTTCAGTTCCTGACTGCCCACATGTCACTTCCATAGCGGGCTCAGCGTTGACAGTGGCTCCTTCTCTCCCCAGAATGGTACTGATGTGCCTCTCACATTCTGTGCTCATAGACTGGGGAATTGAATCTGTTTATGTGTCTATCTATCTATGTGTCTAGGATGACTGCCCCAACTTGCGTGAGTTTATTGGGTATGTATCTGACCCCAGGTTCTTCAATCCCAAATAGACCCTCGATGGAAGATATCCCTGCCCAATAGGCATTTGTGTTCTGAATTATACTCATTGTTAATAATAAATCTGATTGGCTGATAACAGGACAGAAAGAGCTTGTGCAAGACAGCCTGAGACAGGGAGAATGCTGGGAAGAAGAAAGGCGGAGTCAGATAGTTGCCAGCAAATGCAGGGAAGCAAGATGAGAATGCCATACTGAGAAAAGGTACCAAGCCACATGGCAAAGTGTAGTTAGAAATATGGTTTAATTTAAGTCTAAAATTTAGTTAGTAACAAGCATGAGCTATTGGCTGAGCACTTATAAGTAATATTCAGCCTCTGAGTTGGTTATTTGGGACCAGGCAGTTGGGAGAAAAACAGCCAATTCTACATGTAGAGTTATCAAGGAGTTTAGATCTGCAGCTGAGGAGGATGTCTTAAGAGACAACCAGAGTTAGGAACAGGAATAAGGACTCACCTGAGAGCTCTAGGGAGCTGACTTTAGTGACTTGTGACAGAGAAAGCTGGGCTTCATTGGATAGAACACAGAAGAAATGAGTAGTGAGAAAGAATGCAAGAAGGAACTAGGAAAGAAGAATCCTCACATAAAACAGTATGGTCTTGGCACTCAACAGAGGGATGGGTTCAAACGGGCTTGCTGCTTTCTGTGATGTCTAGCTATAGAAGATGCAAAGACCCCTGGTCTCCTGCAGGGGAGTGTTCTCTGTCAAGCCATCTGTTGCATAGAAAACTCCACCTCTTGCCTAGATCAGCAAAACTTAGTTTCTGAGACAATTCTTTAAGAGTGAGGTTCAAGAAGGGAGATGAGTGGTTGCTTCTGACCAAGAAAGACCATGAAAAACATTAGCAAAGGTTCTCGTTGGAACAGACGTCAAACGAGGACTCTAGGTCCTACAAGGGGTAAACAGAATAGGATATGTAAAATAGCGTGAGAAGACAATGGAGGTACATCTGGTCATCGTGCAGTGGTAGCGATGGTTCAGGGACTACATCCTGGCAGGAACAAGATCCAAACCATCTTAAAAGAAGTATAAGGGATGGCAAAAGGCTCAGTGAATAAAGGCGCTTGCCACAATGCCTGATGACCTGAGTTTGATCCCTGAGATCCCCATGGTAGAAGAAGAGAGCTGACTCCCCAAAAGTTGTTCTCTGACCACCACACATGATCTGAGGTACATATGTGTGTCCCCTCCCTTCTATATGCATACAAAAAGTAACACAAACTTTACACAGAAATATAAAAGTTATAGCATAGATGTTTGTTGTAGGTGGAAGGTAAACTATGAACAAGAAGCAAGGGCACCAGAGTGGGAATCAGAGTCATTGGGCATTTGTTCAGTGCTGTTGGACCCTAAGCAAAAGGCCAGAAGAAGTAAGAGGTGAGCTAAGAAGGAGACCAGATAAGAACCCTGGAACATGCTTGATACTATAGTAATTAATTTGGATGTTTCTTTGTTGTCTTAGTCTGTTTGGGTTCTAGAAGAAACTTAAGTGTAATTCATAAGCAAAAAAGTTAATTTCTCCTAGTTCTGGAAGCTAGGGATTCCAGGTCCAAGGTGCTAGCAGATTTGGGGGCTGCTCTCTGCTTTGTTGATGGCACCTCTAGCGGTGTCTTCGCCCAGTGGAAGAGGGACAGGGAACCTCGTTTGTCCATTTTGATGATGACACTCATTTCATTTATACTCTACAGTCTTTTTGGATGCCGTCACTTTTCCAAGGGCCTGGCTTTATAGACCAGTGGCATTGAAGTGAATGGGGAAGAGAAATAGGGAAATGTAGGAAACTCAGGAAATGCAGGAGTTTGGCTTTAACAAATTGCATGAGGCTGGCAGGTCAGAGCCCAAAGCTTATTTTTCCTGTTTGCTCAAGGAACGTATGAGCTGAACTGTAACTGAGATAACAATGCTAAGGAACCCAGATGGAAAGGTGTGGTGATATTTTGTTTGTGTTCTAACAAATAAAGCTTGCCAGAAGATCAGAGTGCAGAGCTAAGCCATAGAGACCAGGCAGTGGTGGCACACACCTTTAATCCCAGGACTCGGTGGGGAGAGGGGGCAGAGGCAGATGGATCTCTATGAGTTCAAAGCCACCCTGGGCTAAACCCGATTGACTCAGTCTCAAAGAGAAACAGAGCACCAGGGAGGTGGAGACAGGAAGCGATATAGCTGGGCGAAGGGAGGAATGTAAGGCAGGAGGAGACAGGAGCTCAGATGCAGTCTGAGGTTTGGTGGAGACAATCGCAGTCTGAGGATGCAGTCTTAGAATTAGTAGAGACAGGGTTGTTCCTTCAGTCTGAGGATTTGGTAGCAGTTAAAGGTCTCTCTGTTTGGCTGGTTGCACTGTTTCTCTGATCTCTCAGCTTTCACCTCCTAATATCTGACTCTGGGTTTTAATTAAGAACAGTTAGAATTCACGCTACAGAAAAGAAAGGGGAAGATAAGTCTAGCATGTGATCACACACCTCCTATCTTGGTAGCACATGAGTGTCTTTATCACTCTGTCTGATAAGCATAATATAATAATTATATATAATTATATAACATATAATGCATAATGCTATTGTGAATTAAGTGGCAATATCACTTTGCAGAACCTTTGTCTGTCTGATGCAGGTTGGTGGAAAGGCATCATGAATTGAATGAAAATCTGAGATTATATTTCAGACCATCAGATCCCTTCACTCCTGTCCTCACAATAGTGGCGACCGACTGTCAGATCAAGATATGTCCCCTCTTTGGATCGGCCTCATCCCTTCCTTTTCCCCAGGGCTGGTTTCCTGAGGTGGCTCACTCACACAACCACAGTCTCCAGGAATCGAGTCTTTTTGACTGCACCTTGAAGAGGCTTGGGGAGGGATCTACTTCAACAATAGAGTATAGGAGCCCCCAGTCTGAATTTAGCAAATGGAAGATGGAGTCATAATTTTGATTTTTTTTTCTTTTGGAGCCACGCTCTTGGATCAGAGACCAGCTCCACATTTTTCTCTTGGATTTGAAAAGCACAATGGCCCTTCTGAATTTTCTGCTCAAGCCAGAGTTTTGGTCAAAGCAGCTTTCTTAACGATCACTTGACATATAAGCGTATTATTTCCTTTTCTGGCCCCACAACCACTTCTGAGCCAGCTGGAGACTCTCTTCATGGATTCTCCGACAGTGTGGTCTTTATTCCCATAATTCTGCCTTGTTCCCATTTCAACCCTAGTTGTTTTCTTCTCTGTCATTGCTCCCTTATTTAATCACCTTAATTGGATGGCACTTATTTCCTATAATCCTTTCCTTTGCTCTTAAAATCTCTAAGCCCTTTTTGATTTTGTTTTCTTTCTGTGAGCTAATTACTGACTCATTATGCATTTTCTTTTAAGAAATGATTTCTAGTTAAATTGTAAAAAGTAGTTTTTTTTATTTTTTTATTAATTTATTTATTTATTAAAGATTTCTGTCACACTCCTCCTGCTTTAAGATTTAGATATGAGGCATAAACCATGGAGAAAAAAAACACTACTAACTTGAAACTCTTAGAATTATAGCTTCATGGGGTAAATGGTAGCATTTTAGTAATTCTGTAACTTTCATCTTAAAACACAACTGAACTGAAAAAAAATGGATGACTATCTTTGGACATTATAAGGGGAACAGAGAAAATGTAGAGCTCAATAAAAAGTGATAAGAAAAAGAAAGATAACAGGTACTCATACATCAAAAAAAAGGGAGACAGAAAGAAATGAGCTCGTGAGAGCTGGAATTGCAGGCCTATCTGGCTCTGGATCAGAAAACATGCGGTAGCTCACACTGAACATGGGGATCCTGGGATCGTCCATAGATCTTGAAGGAGTAGACACAAGTTTTATTGAAACCAGGCACTGGAATGCAACCTTGTGTTTCATGCTGAAGTACAGCGGGTTGTATTCTGGACTAGGGCAGGAAAAGATGTGGAAGTAACTTCCAAACTCCCACAATGAAAGAAAACAAAGAAAGACAAAGAAAATGAAAACAAATTCCACACAAACAAGCTTCCAAATTAGGGAACTACAAACATATAACTAAATCTAATGCTAAGAAAGGCATAAATTCTTTAGAAATGAGGTCAATTTTTGGCGAATTATAATGATGAGTATTAGGATGCTCATCTCATTGTCCTTATTAATCTTAAGAGTGCTTTTTTAGACAAAGTATTTAAGGATTCATGCAACGTGTTTGCCTTAGTATGAGGGTTATTAATTGCAAGCAATGAGTACCCAGGTAACAAGTGTTCTACCTTTAGACCACTACCCATAATCATTTTAATAAGGAGGGTTCCATGAGCCAAAGGGTTTGAAAGATGATGGAAGTGTGATTTTTTTTATTTTACCTTGCCCCCTATTCTTAATTAATTTTATTATTTTAGTCTAACAGGGACATTAAGCTGTTTATATTTAAGGTGTTCAAGGAGAAAAAGAAAGGCATACATTTATCACAAATAAAGAACTGTAAAGTCAAAATAACAAATACAATCTAAAATAAAAGGAATGAATACAAAAGCTCGGACATAGGAAAAAAATTCTTTGCAAAGTAAAATATCATCCTTGCAGGGGTAATTAGTAAACTGGAAGGTAGTGGTGAAAAATTTATTCAAAGTAGCAAAAGGTAAGAGGCACACTGGGGAGACAGTGAGTCACAGAGGACCATGCTACTTTAGATACATGTTGACGGTGTGTATCCGTTCTTAAACACTATGTTATATTTAAAGAACACCTACATATGTAGTAGGATTATGTAAAACATGCAAAAGAATAATAAATGCTAGAGTCACGAAAAGCCGTTTCTTCTGAAGTAGGATGGGGGTTGGGGTGAAAACCATCATTTTGGCCCCATCTCACCGGGCCTTAGCTTCCTGTTACCCTCCTTAGAAAAATGCTTCTGAGGCCTGCAGGTTTCTCCGGGACGCACACAAATGCAATCTGTCTGTTACCTGGCCTTTCACTGCAAATCATTACCACAATCTTCTGTAAATTACCAGGCCAATATGTCACTTATAGCTATTTTCCCCCAGTTATTATATATCTAAAGAAATATAACAAAGTGTTAAGATCTCTTGGGATGGCATGACGGGTAACAGCCTCCATTTTAATTTTATTGTTATGTTTCTTTGTCAAGTGGAAAGATTTCATGTGTAAGTTGATTTGTGAAGTAAAAAATTCGAAGACGCCAGGGAATTAGCGTAAGTGTTTGTAGCTCTGCCTGTACACAGAACTGCTCCTAGTGTATGTGCGTCTCTGAATCTCTCTAGGGCTTAGTTACCTCATTTGTGCGGAAGCTGTAATCTGACAAGATAGAGCAAGATGGCAGCCGTGGTGCCTCCAGCCCAGCCTTGTTACAGGAACATCCAAACAAATTCGACCCCGATACAGGTGCTACATCAGCTTCACAGCGCAAAGGAAACCCTGGGAGTGACCACAGTGGCTGCTTTAGGAAAGCAAACGGAAAACGCTGAGGGCGAAGGCAAAGTTGCCCTCTATCCCTCCTCCCATCGCAATTAGCACCACTGTGTTCTGCTTGAAGGAGGAGGAAGAGAACTGAGTTTAGCGCTTCGAAGTTCTGGACCAGGTGCACAGCCGTGAAATCCATGCTCAGCCGAGCCCCATCCTGCTGCCAGGCCAGTATCGGTGTGCTGAGCAACAGCGGCCACTGTCGCTGCGTTAGACCAGATGGCGGATAGCTTCTACCACTCTTCTCCTAATCTTTGGAGGGGAGAAGACAGTGACACGAGTGATCTAAAGGCAGAAGTGGGGATTTCTGGGGATGTTTGGAGCCTGAAGGTTTAAGCAGAGAGGAGAGCAACTGGATAGGGGAGGGGTATTAGGGAAAGGGTTAACCGAAACTAAGAACACATGAAGAAGGCTTATGAAAACCCGATACTTGGTGAGCTAATTTAAAATAATTTTGGGGGGGGGGGGAGAAAATAACTCTTTCCCATGCACTTGTAATGACTCTCTGAAGCCTGGCCACAGATTTCAAAAGTGTCCCGGAATGTTGCGAATTCCCGCACTAGGATGTGTCACGTGGGTCTGACTCAACACTTTAACACCTAGGCTTGCATACTTATGGAAGGAAGGGCAGTCCTCCTGATCCTGCTCCTTCCCGGCACAAACTCCTGGAATCAGTGAATGAGTGCTGAGGACTAGACAGCCAAGGAGTCAAGCCTAACAGAGAGCGCCCTTCCCTGGTCGGTTCCCGTAATGATGCCATTTCGGGTGAGGTCCTTTGCGTTCCACCGAAACCGGGGGAGTGCCCCAGGCACAGCCAACCTAGACTACGTATTTCAATGATGAAATGTCTCTTTTGGAAAAGACAGAAACACACCTCTAATTAAGCAGGTCGGGGGAAGCAGAACTGTGACGTGTCCTCAAACCAGTGAGTGTCCTTGTGTATCTTTGTTCGTCTTTCCCGTCCTGTGGGAAAAGAAGCCCCCGTGAGAAAGCAGGCCTGCTACAAAGAAGGTCCTATATTTTACCAGATTGTTCTAGGCTCTCAAGAACCCAAATCAACTGAGAGGCCGGCCCTGTGTGGAGTGTTGTTCTCGTGGTTCCTTCCAACAAGCCAGCGCTCACTGACTCTAAGGAGAGTTCAGCCAGTGAAAATGAGATAAAGCTCACAGTATGGTGCTTCAGAAAAATCCCGCTGTATTAGCTGTGCAGAAGCCAGCGTCCATCCTTGGTTGCAGGCACTTTCGGTTAACAGTAGATATTTATGTAAGTGCAAGAGAAGTGAATTTACTGAGGTAGGGGATGGTAAATAACACAGGGAAGCCCGTGTAAATTTAAGGGAGCTGTGAAAACGAGGTGCTTGGCTGTGATTACACAGTGTAATCAAGGTATTGGTGTCCTGCCAATCAAACAGTTCTGGCTGACCCACCTTATATAAAGCTCACTGCCGTTCTTAATGCCAAACCAAACAGTGACTAATGACATACATCCTGGGTCATTAAGGTCTAGAGATGCTTTCCTGGCTCTAACATCATCCTCTAATTATCCCCCTTGAGCTCTGTGGGTAGACACTTTCTCATAAACTAGGCAAACTAATAGTATATTGATTCAGTGATGGAAAAAAGGTATGTCCCTTTTCCTTGATCTCCACAAAATTTCTGTCCTGCTCTGCAAATGTGGCTGCTAGGGACGAAACTTGGTCCTCAGGAGGGACAGGATCTGAACTTATTTGTTAGTCTACGGTAACCTTTGCCTCAGTAAAAAAATTTTGGCTTAAAGAAACCCATTGTCAGGCAGACCTGGCGGTACAGGCCTAAAATCCTGCTGCCAGAGCAATCCCCATGGAACAGAGAGTTACCTAGTGTGCTATGCTCCCAAGCTAGTGTGCTAGTTCAGATCTCGGGGGCTTGATGTGATGCAAGCTAACTTGTAGCTTACACTGATCTACATGGTGAGAAGGTCTGGGATAGGAGAGCATGCTCCTCAGAGCCACTCAGAGACCCACGCCGACAGAGGCGCTACCCTATTCCGCGGGCTTGTGAGGTCACTCTGTGTGTTAGCGCTCAGAACTATTCCTCCGACTTTCTAGCTTGTCTGGTATTGGGCCAGCTTATTTTATATAAACTAGTCAGGAACATAAATGAGCCAAGATAGTAAATGGCATTTTTTTTCGCAAAATACAGTTCAAGAATAATTTCATTTGCTCTATAACTTAGAGACAATACATCAAAAAAGTTTAAAAAGAGGAGGGTCAAAAAAAAAAAAAAAGAAAAAAGCCGGGCGGTGGTGGCGCATGCCTTTAATCCCAGCACTCGGGAGGCAGAGGCAGGCGGATCTCTGTGAGTTCGAGGCCAGCCTGGTCTACAAGAGCTAGTTCCAGGACAGGAACCAAAAGCTACGGAGAAACCCTGTCTCAAAAAAAAAAAAAGAGGAGGGTCACAGATTAAATTAAAAAGTAAAAATAGCCTATAAGACAGCGGTGGATAGTGATTTAAACCAATTGCACACAGGTTAGCTTTTTGGGAGCATTAACTGTCAGTTTTTGTGCTTTGGGGCCTCAGAAAAGGACTGGAAATAGTTTACCATAGAGCACACAGCACAAATCAGAAATAGGAATTTTCTAAAAAGGATGTCAAGTGGAAAATAAAAATAGAACAAGAGCAAAGGGAAAGGTCTTTGCCTCTAGCCCCTAAATCAGCGGCTCCCAAACTGGAAACAAACGTCTAAATATTTAACGAATGCTTCTTTTTTGTGAGCATCTCATACTTTATTGGTTTTCAAAATGATTAAAGCTAATACACTGGCGGGCAGCTAAACAGGACCTAAATTTTTCCAGGGATGTCTATCAAGGCGATGTTGATGAGCTCAAGCTTAAGCATCCTTGGCAGCGTCTCACGGCCACTAAAACAGTGAAATGACCCTAGCACTGCTTCTGTGGCATCTTTGCTACGTGATGACCGAGGACAATGTCTTGGTGGAGAAAATAATCACTCAGAAGCTATATTAATCACAACACTGCTCAGCCCAGTAGCTTATGCATATCTCTAGATCACTCTTACATTTTAAATCAACCCTTCTCTATTAACCTGTTCATCACCATGAGGTCGTGGCCTACTGGCAAGATTCCGGCATCTGTCTCCTCTGGTGCTACATGGCGTCTCACTGGCTCTGCCTCCTTTCTCCCAGCATTCATCTTTGTTTTCCCGCCTAGCTCTATTCTGCCCTGACATGGGCCCAAGCAGCTTCTTTATTCATTAACCAATGAAAGCAACGCATATACAGAAGGACTTCCCTCATCATTTATCCTGCTGGTAGACAAATGAAAGTCTTCAGTCACTTGATCTTTTTGTTTTTCATAAGTAAAATAAAATTTAGCTGGTTTGTGTGAAATCTTCATGATGTTATTTCCAATCTTAGTTTTAATGTGAATATTTGAAATCTTAACATTTAATCTACATAATTTAATTTTCATGTTTGGCCAATACATATAAAGAAATAGGATTATACGAAATGGGGAAAAAAACCAATCAGTAGTCGCTTCTGTACCATATAAACTTTGTTAATATCTGAACCTTGATATAGAACTCTGGTCTTCGGATCCATCACCCATACATTGTTTGAGAAATCATCCCTCTGTTTGTGAGTACCGCCAGAAAGATACCAAACATCCCTCACAGGTATTTGGGGACCAGAGAACTTCCTCAACCAGAACTACCCAGAAGCCGCAGCTCTTGCTTGTTTCTCCTGGGGACAGACTTTCTTCTCGGACCCTCTTTCCATCTTCTTGCTTGTCACATTGATAGTTCATGGTTGAACCTTAGTTCCTTGCTTTTCAACCTGCTTCTAATCATTCTCCAACCAAACAGCTCCAAGTAGAAATACGACTGGGTCAGGATTACTGGAGTCGGGAATGTGTTTCCTGCTCAGCCATCTTTGTTCGGATACCATACTGTGATGGTGATTGTCACGGTGTCCCCACAACAGCGCAGTTACAGTGAGCATTTGACCTGGTAGTTATTCATTTAGAGGACTTGCTGCAATCGTGACAAGGGCAGCTATGGCAGAGCTGTTAGAAGAGAAAATGGTGTTTGCTAACTCACCTGGAAGTCAGTGGTAGGGCTGTTTCTTCTAGCTCTGTATGCCCTTCTAACATCTATCCCCAAGCTGGAGAACGCCCTCTTGCGGTCTTGAGTCACATCTCACCAATGAAGGTCTGTTAAGATTTATTGCACAAATAGTCTTGTCTGTCTTCTCTAACCTTCCTGTATTCTTCCGGTTTGGATCACCATCATCTCCCATCCAGATGATTTAACCTGCCTTTTAATTCTCCAGTTCCTTCAGGCTCTCTTTTTCATCCATAATCTTTCAAAAACATCGTGGTCATATGGTTCCTATGCTAAAGACCTCAATGGCATTCCTTGTCCCCAGGGTAAGGAGCGACTGCTTACATGGTTTCTAAAGCTCTTAATAATTTGAATACGGATTGTATTGCATCTCTTTTCCTCTCATGTTCCACAGTCCATCCCTGATTCTACTCCAGCCACCAGGTCTTTCTCTTCATTCCCTGACTCGATCACATGGTCCCTCACCTCTGATCGTTACATTTCTTGTTTCTTCTACTCAAATATGCTTTTTCTCATCCTCTCCTCCCACAACTTGGATATACTGTCAAATAAAATAAACCCCATACCCTGGACCAGGGTAGATGTTCTTCCCAGCAATGCTAAAGCATCCCACGTGTAACACCACTGTAGCTCACTCTTGCCTATGTTGTAATTTACTTGTCGGTACCAACCTCTGATGTGGGTTGCATGGGGAGAGGGACGAGGTATCGAGTGAAAGAAAGTCTCTATAGGAAAGAAATACAAATATAAATGAATACCTTGACCTGAGCATCCAGCAACAGGTTACAGAAACTCACCCAGCAATGGTAGCTGTGACAGAAAGGTAGTGTGGCACGGGGCTTGGTCTTGCTCTGTCTTCTGACCCATCATTCGACCTTATATATGTAGTGATATTTTGTTTGTGTTTTAACAAATAAAGCTTGCCTGAAGATCAGAGTGCAGAGCTAAGCCACTAGAGGCCAAGGAGTGGTGGCACATACATTTAATCCCTGGACTCAGGAGACAGAAGCAGCTGGATCTTTGTGAGTTCAAGGCCACCCTGAGCTGTGTGAGATTGAATCTGTCTAAAAAAGAATCAGAGCTCACACAAAGGTGATCCCAGCAGTTGGGATCCCACGCCTTTAATCCCAGCACTAGGGAGGTAGAGACAGGCTGGGCAGAGATAGGAATATAAGGAGGAAGAGATAAAAGCTTAGTAGTCTGAGGTTTGGTGGAGACAGATGCAGTCTGAGGACATGATTGTCCCTTCTGTCCGAGCATTGGTAGTGGTAAGATTCTCTAGTGATTGGCTGTTCTGTTTCTCTGATCTTCAGCATTAATCCCTATATCTGACTCTGGGTTTTTATTAGTAGTACCTACTGGAATTCGTCACTGTCGCCGTTTTAAATGGGGATAAATGAAAACCGCACATAATAAAGCACTTAGCACAGAGGCCTGATACACACATGAGACAACTCTTAGGAGTTCCCCTCCCCTTCCAAAGCCTAAGATATATAGAAGGAGGGTATGAGAGGAGCTTCAACACTTACACTAAGCCTCAGAGGGTGTTGCTGGAGTGGGGGCAGGGACTAGGCTAAGAACCACTTTTAGCTAAGGAGGAACCAAGGGACCTAGCCCCACATTTGAGCCCCCTGCAGACTGGAGCTCATGGGTATATTGTGTGGGGGCTGGGGGGTGGTTGGCAATGTTCTCTAGGACATGGTTAACACTGCAGTGCCTGGAAACACCAAGACAACTCATGAGTGGATGGAAAGGCAGTGAGGATGGTGTGGGTGAGAGGCTCTGAGATGGTGGTAGAGAATACTTTAATGGGCAGGTAGATCGTCCGAGGATATTGTTTGAAATACAGTTGTGATTCAAATCCTTGGGAAGGGCTTACAAGTCTGCATTCCTAACAAGTCACCAGGTAGTGCCTAAGTGGCAGCTCCACATAACATACTTAAAAAGAAGCAAAACTGTAGAAAATAGCCATTTGCCCTTGCTACTAATGATCTGATCAATGTTAGCTTCCTAACAATACTGCGTGCTTTGAATAGATATGGTGATAAACCACCTGGGCTTGGGCTGAGGTGACTCATCAGAATATTATCTTGAAATCATAATAAACGATCTGGAATTCATTTTCCAGTGGGGGAACCTTTGGCTTCAGGGCCTTTTGTGTGTTTATCAGGATGAGAAAGAGTTCGAAGAAGAAGGAGGAGGAGGAGGAGGAGGAGAAGGAGGAGGAGGAGGAGGAGGAGGAGGAGGAGGAGGAGGAGGAGGAGGAGGAGGAGAAAAAGGAGGAGGAGGAGGAGGAGGAAGAGCAGAATGGCTCTGTCTAGGAAGAGAATGGAGAGGACACTAAGAAGTCATATTGGAGAAATGGTCATGTGATGTTTAAATTCACTTGCTTGCTTGATACTATACTCATCTCCTTTCATCCCTTCCCAGGAGTCTTTGGGCTTGCTTGCCAATGCTTTGGTACATATAATTCCTTTCTTTGTTCTCTGCAGGGGGTGTGGGATTGAAGAGGCAGACTAGGGGGACAGATCACAGCAGCACCACACTGCCTTGAAGGCCTCTGCTAGCTTCTCTTTGGCAGCTGCTGAGTGTTGGGTAGGCAGGAGGCGTGGGTGGGACTCCGTTTTCTATTGTGGAGGAATATGACTCCAGTGCTACCCAAATCAGCAATTAAAGCAAAGAGCAATAATGGGTTGGCAACCCCACAGGGAAAGACTGTGACAAGGGAGACAGAGAAGATGCCTGGAGAAGGTTAGGAGTGGCTGGAGCAACCTCCTAGAAGACACAGAGTTACGGCAAATCCATTGTCAGGTCAGCCTGTATCAGCCACATCCAGACTTGCAGTAGTTCCTAATCTCACAAAACCATAGCACAAGGGACTAGCACTAGCTTTACAACAGTTTCAACCTAGGATCCATGAAAGGGCTTTAAGAGGTAGTGTACCCGTTTGTTTTGGTTACCTGGAAACAAACTAGAGTTGCTTGGGAAGAGGCAGCCCCAACCCAGGAGTTGCCACCATCATATAGGCCTCTGGAAGGAGGGTCCAGCCATCTGTGGGCAGGGCTATATGAGAGAGAAGTAGCTGAGTAAGCCATGGAAAGAAATCCAGTAAGCTGCAGCCCTCGGTAGTCCTGGGTTTGACTCCTGACTCCGGGATCCCACACGAGTTCCTGCTCTGACTTCTCAGTGATGAACTGTTACCAGGGAGCTGTAAGATGAAACAAACCCTTTCTTCCCTGTCCTGGTTAGCTTTGTGCCGATAGGACACAAGCTAGTGTCATCTGAGAAGAAGGAACCTCAACTGAGAAAATGCTACCATTAGATTAGTCTGTAAGCAAGCCTGTGGGGCGTTTATGTTAACTGATGATTGATGTGGGGAGCAGGGCATGGCCTACTGTGTGTGGTGCCAGTTCTGGGCAGGTGGTCCCAGCAGTACAAAGCAGGCTGAGCAAACCATGGGAAGGAAGCCAATAAGCAGTGTTTCTCCATGACTTTGGCTTCAGTTTCCACCCCGGACTGTAAGTTGTAAGATGAAATAAACCCTTTCCTCCTCAAGCTGCTATCCGTCACAATGTTTATCAAAATGATAGAAACCTTAGACATACCCCAAGTTGCTTTTGGTCGGTGTTTAATCACAGCAACAGGGAAAAGCTAACTAAGACAGACAATGTATGGGACTCTCCTAAAACTATATAAAAATGCTGTATGTGTTTGCACAAGCACACATTTAGGGAGAAGCCATATGTCTCCACCACATTATATGGTTGTAACATGATTAATAAAAACCCAGAGACAGAAAATGGGTTTCAACCTGAAGGCCAGAAAAGCAAAACAACCAGCAACTGGCTCTTACCTCTACCTCAGTCTGAAAATGGTGATTCTGCCCCCAGGAGACTGTGTGTGAGAACTGTCTCCTCCCGTCTTATACGCCTCTCTAGTGCTGGGATTACAGGTATGCACCACTACGGCCCAGTTTCTATGGCAAACTAGTGTGGCTACTGGGATTAAAGGTGTGCACCCCTAACCTGGTCTGTAAAGCTGATCAATGGGGTTGTTTTACTCTCTGGTCTTCAGGCAAGCTTTATTTATTAAAATACAAATGAAATATCACTACATATGGTGATATTAAAAAAAAGAGTTAAGAATCACTGAATTCAAAGTGATGCTAGCTAGAAATCTACTCTTTAGTATTCTTGCCTCTAAAATGGGTGAAAAAGGACTGGGTGGTATCGGCACATGCCTTTAATCCCAGCACTTGGGAGGCAGAGGCAGGCGGATCTCTGTGAGTTCGAGGCCAGCCTGATCTACAGAGCAAGTTCCAGGACAGGCTCCAAAGTTACAGAGAAACCCTGTCTTGAAAAACATACACAAACAAACAAATAATAAAACTGATGAAAAAGAACCAGAAGTCTTATCAGTGAGAAAACAAAACAATTGGCCCAGAGTTACACAGCCATTGGTTTAGAAATCATGAAGCCTAGTTAGATGATACTGACTTCTTCTGTCTGCTAGAAAGGTAGAGTTGACCTCACATTTTCAACATCTATCGTAAATAACACACCAAAACCTGACGTGAGAACCCAGCAGACCACACCTAAGTTCTGTCTGTAGTGCTGCCCCGTAGAGAATCTGCCAATGTCTGGGGATGTTTTAGAATGTCTTTACTAGGTGATGCTATCGCTGTCAAGTACATATAGGTCATCCCTGACACCAAATACCCAACAGTGCATCAGACACTTTTTGTCAAGATGTGTCTTGACAAAGTGATATGCCATGAATTCAGCTTGCTGGTATTTCTTGAGAGGATGGATAACTGGGTCTTCTCTAATGGAGATGGCACATAGATTAGAAGCAGTCACCCCGCAGCAGAATCAATATAACTTTCCAGGGAGAAATCACTCACCACAATTAGAGATTAATAATGAAAAGGCTCTTTGCTGACAAACACACAGCTGACTGTGGCTAATGCCTAAGGGAGAGCCGGCCTCAAATAGGAATTTTTACCAAACTGTATACACCTTAGGCTTTCATATTTTACATACATCGTCATCGTTAAACCTCCATTAGGCTCCTGTCCCTGGTTACACTTCAAGCGATTTAAACAGAGACAAGAGCCTGCAAAGATATTGCCAGTATTCTTTCATAGGTACAAAGTGTTATTCTTTCTGAACAGTTGTTACCCAGGGTCATCTTGCCCACCTGGAAGAACTATGCTTTTCCTGGTGAGAGCACAGGATATTTAATAGCAGACCAGGACTTAATCCTGTGCTGGCTTGTCCCCCTCACCTGCCTGTCAGAGGTGTGTTCTTTGGGAGTGGGCCTAAAGACTGGTCAATACTGGTGGACAAAAATTTACATCCTGGCATCGCAGATTTCGCTCATCTCTAGCAGGCCTAGTTAGCATACAACTTATGTTTGTGGTATCATCTTTAGGTAAATTCTACATTGTGTGATTTAATTTCTCATAAGCAAATCTTTTACTAATTTACTATCAGTAAATCCTTTAGAACTTCAATTCTGTTACCTTGAGTTCCTTCTACATAAGCCAGGGATGACATGTAGCCAGAGCTGTGTCAAGTGCCTGCTGGAAAGTAGTAACCACCCTCACACTATACCCTCCACACAGGCCTTTCCCAGAGCCAGTGAGAGGGGGCCCAACTCTTTTTGGAAAGAAAAACGTCACCCTTCAAGACAAATGTACTAATGTGTTTGGAACCCCTTTCCCTTTGAGCTTGGGTGGTAGAAACCCCCATATCTTCACACTGCTGGCTGAAGACATCCAAAACTAACTGGAGGGTCACATGTCCACACTGAAACCCCGTAGGGAGTGATAATGGGAAATAGAAAATCATGTCGGTGTCTCAACAAAGCAATCAGGGTAGGCAGGCAACTCATGTGTTTTAGGGGTCACATAAATAATGACCAGTTAACAACTAGGTTTACATTATACTTGCAAAACAGTGTCTTTCAAAGGAAAAGATGTGACTGGGATTTGAAAACTGGAATTACTAATATTTACCTTCATGGGAATAATTTGTAAACTCATGAGCAGGGCCAATATAACGCCCTCAACATTAACCTTTAGTATATTACATACAGGCAAGAGCTGCCCAATCCATTCTTAATGAGTAATTAGGAAACATTGTATACAGTCACAGACATTCGGGAACTGTGGTTCTGAATTTTTAAATTAGCAATTAGTCTTCTGCTGAATATTTAATGCAAGAATCATATTCGGCGTGCTCTCCCAGACCAGACTGATTAAGTAGCTAATTACAGCCCTGGCTATTGTGGCGTCCGAGTGTAGAGATGCTCACAGTAGTTAGAGGTGGCTATATTTGGTGGTGTTTAGCTATCACTGTGATACAGGGACAGCTCGATGAGGTTGTAATCATTCTTCTTTGAGTGAGAGGAATGAGAAGCATGTTTGCCTAAGTCCACGATCACTAAAAAACAAATTTGGTATTAGCTGTGACGGATCAGATTTTCCTTAGGCAATGTGAATGAGTGCCCGGGCAGGCTTTTCAGAGAAACTTTGGAGGGTTATGATTGCTTCTCACATTCAGTCGACTGGATGAAAGGTGAGCTAAAACCTGAACATAGTTGTCCTTTGCTTGTTCTTCAAGAACTCCAACCATAAATAATTCTCTTCTAAAAGCAGACACCCCAAACCTATCACTAACTTCCTTCATAATATAAAGACTGAACAGCCACAAATGGCTCCTTTAGTCCTGGAGATAGGGTCTCGTCTCTGTTTGTATTGCTGTGATAAACACCATAACCAAAAACAAGTTGGTGGGCAAAGAGTTTATTTCAGCTTACAGTCCATCACTGAAGGAAACCAGGGCAAGAACCCGAGGCAAGAACCTGGAGGCAGGAACTGATACAGAGACTGCAGGGGAATGCTGCTTACAAGCTTGCTCCTCATTGCTTGCTCAGCCTACTTTCCTATGCCATTCTGGACCACTTACTCAGGGACCACCCACAGTGGGCCAGGCCCTCCCACATCAATCATTACCTAAGAAAACAAATGTCCCCACAGTCTTGCCTACAAGCCACTGTTACAGAGGTGGTTTCTCAGTTGAAGTCCTCACTTCCCAGATGCCCTTGAGCTGTGTTAAAGTTGACCAAAAGCTAGCCAACACAGGGCTCTAGAATAAGAATGCTTCTTTCTTTTTCTGAATTGCACTAAAGTTGTCTAGAAAAAAGACATGATGCTGCTATGCCCCATCTCAAACATCCTGTACCCTGTGCTCCTCCAGGAGGATCCCGAGTCCTCAGGGTCAGCAGTGTATTAGCTACATTTCTTGTTGCTAAGACAAAAATAGCTGACAGGCGCTTTTGGCTCACAGTTTGAATTGTGAATTATACATTGCTTTATTTGTTGGTTTGGTTTAAGTCCTCGAATCTTCAGTCATTTCTCAGCTCTTCTTCCTATTTTGGCTTGTTCTTTTTTATGTTTTGGTTTTGTTTGGTTTTTCTGAAACAGGGTTTCTCTGGGTAGCTCTGGAGCCTGTCGTGGAACTCACTGTGCACACCAGGATGGCCTCTGCCTCTCTGCCCTGCTTGGCTTGATCTTGCACAAGTCTTATGTAGGTATCCACACTTCTATGAGAAGACACTGTTTTGCTCTGGTTATCCCTGATCTATGGATCTCTATTTTCTGCCATAGTGGAATAGTGTGATAGCACAGTTATAGCTGAGGATTCCAAAGATATTTATCATTTGCGTTCTGACCAGTTGGGAGCTTTTGTGTTAACCGCCCACCCATTGCACACAGAACAGTACCCAGTCCTAATGGCACATGCATTTTTTTTTTCCAAGTCCCAGCACTTAGTAAACCAAGGCTGGTGGATGTTTATGAATCTGAATTCCAGGCCAGCCTGGTCTACATAGTAAGTTCTAGACCAACCAATGCCACCCAGTGAGACCCTGTTAAATCAAAGGGGAAAAAAAGCAAAAACAAACAAAGAAAACAAGATAACAACAAACCAACAATTCATAGTGTAACTAGAACACCAGAGCTCTCTGCAGACTGTCAGAGGTAGCAATGGATAGAGAAAGAAAGTGAATCTTTAAACTGCTTTCAGGTTGCAGAGATCACCAGCAACCTGAAAGTAGATTGCCAACTTAACACTGTCTTCCTTCTCATCTCTAGCCAGTAGCTTAACAGAGAGAAGCAGGGGCCAGAGGTAGTCTGTCACTGTGAGGCTGATCCTTGCCCTTCTGGTCAGAGATCCCTTCAGCATGGGGGGGGGGGGCGGGGCAGAGACTCAGCTCCACACAGAGATCCCTTCAGCACGAGGGGGCAGAGACTCAGCTCCGCACAGAGATCCCCTCAGCACGAGGGGCAGAGACTCAGCTCCACACAGAGATCCCTTCAGCATGGGGGGGGGAGCAGAGACTCAGCTCTGCACAGAGATCCCCTCAGCACGAGGGGCAGAGACTCAGCTCCACACAGAGATCCCCTCAGCACGAGGGGCAGAGACTCAGCTCCGCACAGGGATCCTTCAGCATGGGGGGGGGGGGGGCAGAGACTCCACACCGCCGCTCTCAACAGTCTGAAGAGTTTCCTTGACCTCTTAGAGACCTCAACTCAGGCAAACCCAAACCTATGGCTTCAGCAAAGAAATGAGTTGCAGTTCTAGCCAGTATGAAATACAGTCAAGGATTTATTAAAAGTAGAAAGGATCATAGAAATAAAAGCACACTCGAGAACATGGGTGTGGGCTTCTCTGTGAAAGAGTTATTATCTATTATTTCGGGGTTTTCTTTGGGACAGGGTTTTTTTCTCTGTAGCCCTGGCTGTCTTGGAACTCACTCTATAGACCAGGTTGGCCTGGAACTCAGCGGTCAGCCTGCCTCTGACTCCTGAGTGTGGGGATTAAAGGACTATGCTGCCACTGCCTGGCCAAAAAAAGACTAACATGGATTTTGATTGTGAAGGGTCAGGAAAGGTAAGATGTTCTCAAGTGGGCTTTCCGAGGAAGAGTCGTGGTTAATCACCATAGCATCAGCCAGGTTGACCGTTTCAGCAGCTCTCAAAATAAACCTCCAAAGTAGAAATCATTCCCTTCATTTCTCTGTCTTAGAAAGCAAGGTTGCAGGATGGCTTCTGGGTGCCTTGGACAGAATACCATCTGATAACAGACCACCAGGGACCTCTGCAGTTGCCCAGGGTTTTCTGATGAGATTCTTAGAAAATTGCAGGTTTTCAGCTCTGGAAAGAGAAGGGCCTTGAGCAGTTGGCAACTGGACTGAGGTTCTTGCTTCCCGGCTGGTAACAAGCTCTAACCCAGTGGTTCTCTCAACCTGTAGGTCACAACCCTTTTGTGGTCAAGACCCTTTCATAAGGATCACTTAAGACCATTAGAAAACACAGACATTTTCATTATGATTCAATACAGTAGCAAAATTAAAGTTATGAATTAGCGGCGAAAATAATTTTATGGCTGGGGGGGGGGGGGTGGGTCACCACAACATGAGGAACTGTATTAAAGGTCCCAGCATTGAAAAGGTTGAGAACCACTGCTCTAACCATGATGTGGGATTCCCCTCTCTATGCTGTGAATGACATTGGCTAATAAAGAAGCTTCTTGGGCCTATGACACGGCAGAATAGAGGTGGAAAAACTAAACTGAATGCTTGGAGAAAGAAGGCAGAGTCAAGCCGGGCAGTGGTGGCGCACGCCTTTAATCCCAGCACTCGGAAGGCAGAGGCAGGTGGATCTCTGTGAGTTCGAGGCCAGCCTGGTCTACAAGAGCTAGTTCCAAGACAGGAACCAAAAGCTGTGGAGAAACCCTGTCTCGAAAAATAAAAAAAAAAAAGAAGGCAGAGTCAGTGAGATGCCCTGTAGCCCCGGAGGAGACAGACACTGGAACCTTGCTGGTAGGCCATGACCTTGTGGTGATGCACAGACTAATAGGGATGGGTTGATTTAAGATGTAAGTTAGCTAGAAATATGCATAAACTAATAGGCCAAGCAGTGTTGTAATTAATATGGCTTCTGAGTGATTATTTCTGGTCTGGACAGCCAGGAAATAAATGAGCAGCCTCCAACTACATAGCCAGACCACAAGGTGAAGGGTTCATCTTGCGTCCCCCAGCCCCAACAGGTTCCTCCCACCTCAGTCACCTTTAGGAAACCCATGAGCCATGAGGTGTATCTCTCTCTCTCTGTCTCTGTCTCTCTCTCTGTCTCTCTCTGTCTCTCTCTGTCTCTCTCTCTCTCTCTCTCTCTCTCTCTCTCTCTCTCTCTCTCTCTCTCTCTCTCTCACACACACACACACACACACACACACACACACATCTCCTACATTGTTCCCTTATTCTGTGGACGTTTTTGGCTCAGACACTTCCTGGAATGCTGAAGGAAGCTGGTTTCTACAGGAATTAACCTTATCTCCTCCAGGGTCTTGTGGGTTGGAGTTAAGATGCAACAAACCATCAGCAGTGTGTACGGCTATGTTAGTAACATGTGTGGGCAGATTTCTTCCAAAAGTATGGAGAAGAGCATCTTTATAATCAAGAGTCTTAAAGTTTGCCCATCCATCTCTCCTGTCCCCTAAAGCAGGTTTCTCTCTGCTTTCCCAGTTTGGGGCTTTTCTAAATAAAGTGCAGCTTAAAGACAGGTTCAATCCCTGCTTTATCTTTCGGACAGGTGGCCTAGTCCAGGGTCTGGTTTTAACAGCAAAACAACAACAACAAACAACAAAAACAAACCTCAAAATCAAAGAGAGCTGCAGATGCTAATTTGTTTTACTTTGTCATAAATAGTTGGAATTTATGGAATTTAACAGTCTGGTCAAAGAGCTGATACTTAGAGCAAGTAATTTCTTGAAAGCTTTTAAAATGGAATAGTTAGGTCTATGGTGAGTGCTTACCAAAACACAAAAATACTTTAAATGAAACATTGAGGGATACCTGTTCTTCTAAAGGAAGTGCTTTAAAGAATCACTAAGCATTTAATTATTTCACAGAAGGCAAACTATTGCTTCTTTATATAAACTATATTGAGTCATAAGATGAAAGTCTTATTAAGTTACAAAATTTTGCATTCACTGCATAGATTTAATAAAGATTTTCTTCTAAAACAGATACTAGAAATAAATTAAATTTTATTCATTTTTCCCAAGAAGTCAAAGATAATAAAATGAGAGGACACAAAATGCTTTATGTTAATCAAAATGCAATATTTTAAATGCATTTTGGAACTAATGCCTAAAAGTCCAAATATAATTGTGCTGTGAGATTTTCTTGACGTATGTAGGTTGTCAAGCATAAGTCTGATATATATTGTAGCTAGTCTTTCTCTGTCCCACCAGGTAGCTCCCAACTCATGACATGGAGACTTCATAAGTATGAAAGCTAAGCCAATAGCTTAGGTTTGTTTTTAGCTAGCTCTTATAACTTAAATTAACCAATTTCTTTATCTATTAAAATACAATCAAAATGCCACTATGAGTGCCTATCATCCTTTCTGAAGTAAATTGGCGTTGCCAGGAGTAGACATATCTCACTGCCATGAAATGCCTGAACTCATGATGTAGACCAGGCTGGCCTCGAACTCATAGAGATCCTTGCCTGCCTCTGCCTCCCAAGTGCTGGGATTAAAGGCGTGTACCACCAGTTTTTTGGATTTATGAGGTAGCATTTGTCACCTGACTGGGTGTCTGGAATCCTACTTAGTAAGTCTTCACCATGTCTATACTTTGTAGCAAACCCCCTCTGTTTTTCTAGCAGTTTAGGATTTACATTGAGGCTTTTATCTATTTGGAGTTTAGTTTTTTGTTTTTGTTTTGCTTTGCTTTTGCTTTTGAAGACAGGGTCTCACTATGTAACTTTGGCTGGCTTGGTACCCGCACAGACCAGACCGTCTCATATTCACAGATATCCCCCTGCCTCTCCTTCCTGAGTGCTTGGATTAATGGTGTATGCCACCACACCCAGCCTCTGGAGTTTTTTTGTGTGGTGTGAGAGATTAAGAGTCTAGTTTAATTCCTTAATATGTGGGCACTCAGGGTTTTTATTGAGACAAGGTTTCTTTACATAACAGCCACCTGACATGGGTTTTAGGAACTGAACTCAGGTCTTCTACATGGGCAACATGTGCTCCTAACCACTGAACCATTTCTCCAGACCTCTAGTTTCATCTTCAGAATCTCTTAATATATAGCATAATATCATCTGCAACAAAGGATATTCTAACTTATTTTTCTATTTGTATCACTTTTGTTTTATTGTCTTATTGTTCTACATAAAAATTTCAGAACTATATGGAATAGAAGTGGAAACAGTAGACAGCCTTTTCCTGATTCTGATTTGGGATAGGATTTCTTTGAGTTTTTTTCATTTAAAAAAGGATTATCAAATATGGATATGGATATACACACATATATATATCAAATATTGATATGTTTATATATTTACAATTAGGTAGTAGAAGAAGCATACCTCAATATAATAAATAACATATTTATAAATGCATATATACACATATAAGGATTGTGGTTATGTACATATATACATATATGCATATATAATAATTTATTAAATTGAGGTATGCTCCTTCCACTATCAAAGGGTAGGTAGGCCAACACTAAGATAAAGCAACAGTCAAAAAAAACCAATCACCCCTAAATGCTAGTCACTTTAGGAAGTAAATGAACCTTGATAGTACTGTGTACACTAATATTAATCATGTATATTAATTACTATAGGTATAAGTTAAAGAAAAAAGTACAGCAAGACTAGAGGTTAGTCTTATATGGATAGAGGAAAAAATAAAGGAGGAAAAAGTGAAGGGGAGGAATAGTAAAGATGAGGCAGCAAGAAAAGAGGCAGATCTTGCTAATGTAGAATGAAAAGAAATGAAAAAATGTAATCAGTTAACCTAAAAGAGTCCTCTGTCTCCAGGAGCTGAGACAGGGAGGCCTCTAAACAAGGCCAGCCTATATTCTTTGGGAAAGCTTTTCAAAGGGAAAACAAAAAAAGGAAATTATAGGAAAAAAATAAAAGGAAAGGTTAGGAGTAAGGAGAAGGGGAGGGAGAGAAGGTGAGAGAGCCAACATGCTGGCCTGCGATATTGCCCATGTGTTTTAAAGGAAGGAGGAATCAAGGTGAAGGGGAAACAGTTGGATGGGGGTAGAGGATACGGGTGCATTTGGGCTGCTTGCTGACTCCAGTCTGGACTCTAGTTCTTCCTCGCCTTTTAGATGTATGCCACACCCCTGGACGCCTTCTGCAAGGCTAGGTCATGGAGGCTGCCCCTCTCTGGACTACCCATCACAGGCTGGGTCGTAAATTCCTTTCACATCTTCAGGTTGTCTACAGGGGTCAGATTTTGAAAACTGTTATCTCTTGCTGGTCTTTTGTGAGGTCTGCTCACTGATGCTTATTAAATGTTTGAATGGGGCGGAGAGGTAGTGGAGTGCACCTTTAATACTAACCCTGGGGAGGTGGAGGCAGGCAGATGTTGGTGAGTTCGAGACCAGCCTGGTCTACAAGGAGAGTTTCAGGACAGCCAGAGCTGTGACACAGAGAAACCCTGTCTTGAAAAACAAAAACTAAACAAAACAACAACAACAACCTCTTTGAATGGTCCTTCGGAGTTCAGCTGCAAATGCTGAGCCTGGAGTTGGGTTGTTCCTCTGATTCTGGGCATGCTGCTTGGGACCTGTGTCCATGTTGCCCTGCAGACTGACGCCAGCCAGGTTCTATCTTGTCAAATACTGGACAGCTCCGATTCAGTTTCTCCCGCACCATCTAGGAGTGTTTGGCTGGCTGGGTTTTAGTGGAGGGGCCCATAGCATGTGCTCTGAATTTCCAGAGAGTGAGGTTCAGCCCAGTACTGCTGGTTCACCAGCCCAGCAGAAACCCTTTGAAAAATGGAATCCGTAGCTATGGCTGACAATACTTAATTACATAGCTCAATATAGCTAACAGAATCTGAGCAGTCTAGGTAGCCTATTTTTTCTTAGAAGTTTTCCTATATCTCAGACCAGCCTCAAGGTCATGACATAGCTGAAGATGACCTTGAACTTCTAATCATCCTGCCTTTTCCTCCACAGCGCTTCATTTTCAGGCTGTAGAGCACACCCAGGATTCTGTGCATCTTAGGCCATCACTGTATCAACTGACGTACACTCCACTCTGGAACTTGAATATTCTTAACAAAGTAAATGACAAGCGTTTGTGGTAGCCAATGAGCTGGTCACTATACAGCCTGTGTGTGTGTTGAAATAGAACAACAAAAATACCACTGTAATGTGACAAGAAGAGGGGGTTTCCCTGGTGCCTTTCTCCCTTCTGCTACTGTTATGTGCAATTGTCATCTCCTTTCCTTCCTTCCTTCCCCACCCCAGCCTTCTTTAAAATATCTGTTACTAAGAAGATTGGAATGCCAATCTTCCGAGACTCTCTGTTTTAAGTGTTGTTCTAGACATTCCTCCCATTTGGGGCTATTTTTGAAGAACTAATTATATATGGACAGAATCTGTGATTTGAACTCTGGAGGAATCTACTTCAGCTGTTTCTTGCAGGTAGATGAATTATTTGACCCTGCGTAGTGTTGAGTTGTTTTGCTCAGTGCATTGTAAGAGTGTGGAATGTTTCTGCTAAATCTGCTGGGTTTTTCCTCCTTTAAATGGTATTCCCTACAATTTAGGTTATTCCGGAAGGATTCCTGCAACAATGTGTACAAGTGGTTTCCTCTCCCTAGAATGTTTCTTTTCTCTTCTAATGGAAAACTTATTTGTGCATTGGCCCATGACAACATGCAGTATTTGTTCAGAATGTGTTAATGGAATGAATGACTATGAATAAATGAAAGGCTCCTTCGTCTCTCCCCCAAGTAATTTCTCCCTTCCATCTAACTTGGAGCCTTCTAATGTACTTTTTTTTTTCTTTCTGTGATAAAATACCTGGTAAAAGCAACTTCAAACAGAAAGGGTTTCCTTTCTTTGGCTCACAGTTTGAGGCACAGGATCCTGATGGAGAAGGAAGAAGGAGGTACTTGAAGCAGTTGCTTATACTGTGTCTGAAGTCAGGAAGAAAGCAATGCGCACATGCGGCTCAGCTTCCTCTCCACTTACACAGGTTTGGATCCCAGTGAGGCAGTCACAACAGACGGATCTTCTCACCCAATAACACAGTCAAGGTAATTCCCAAGGGGCATGCTGAGCAGCTCATCTCCAGGTGATTCCAGATTCGGTCAAGATGACAACACTGATCATCACACTGTCAAAAGTGTCAAAAGTGTCAATCATTTCCCTTATACTCTTCCATTTTGCCTCCCCGGTTGCCTCTCTTCTGCAGAAAGACTCTTGATCGTTGTTGCTGTTGCCTGCCAGGAGAAGCACAGTGTCTGAAATGTAGCGAACACTTAACAAACTCTACCTGAATTGAACCCTTGTCCACCCTTGAATATCTGGTTATCTTACTCCATCTGTTCCGTTTAAATGTCCATCCTCCATTGCAGGCATCTGACACACGTGTCTCTAGTTTCATACGATGTGATGTTCCTGTGTACTATTACTACCTATGCAGTACCAGGAAGCATACTCCCCTGGTTATTATTTCTTTATCATTTTACTTCGTTTTATTTTATTCGAGACTGTGTGACCCAGGCTGGCTTCCAACTTACTATCCTTCCACTCTTGCCTCCTGAGTTTGGGGGTTTTAGGCCACTCCATGATGCCTGGCTTTATTTTTTGTCTAAACCCTTCTCTTGAACCCTAAATTTCTAGTTCATTTCCAGATCTAAAGAGCCTTTGGAAATGTAAATTATAATGGACTGTGTTTATCAACAACAAGAGGCTTATTCATTTCAGCAGCCTTTGGAGATCCCAGTTGGCTCTTTGCCCTGTGGAATCTCAAAGGAAGGCAAACCTTCCTCATATCCAACCCTTTCCTGCTTGACGGAAACCTAGAAGCTAGTGCATCCTTGTATGGGAAGAGACACTTGTAAGCAGAGACTATGTTTTTGGTTTCCTGGCCACCCAGACCCGAATAATCACACAGAAACTGTATTAATTACAACACTGTTTGACCAATAGCTTAGGTATATCTCTAGCTAGCTCTTACATCTTAAATTAACCCATTTCTATTAATCTATGTATCACCACAAGGCTGTGGCCTACTGGTAATATTCTGGCATATTTCTTCTCCTTTAGTGACTTACATCGTGTCTCTTTGACTCTGCCTCTATTCTCTCTATCTCTGTTTGCATTTTCCAACTGGTTTTGCTCTGCTAAGTCATTGGCTGAAACAGTTTTATTCATCACCCAATAAAAGCAACACATAGGCCAGGTGGTGGTGGCACACCTTTAATCCCAGAATTTAGGAGGCAAAGACAAGTAGATGAATCTCTGACTTTGAGGCTATCCTGCTCTACAGAGCAAGTTCCAAAGCTACAGAGAATCTCTCTCTCTCTCTCTCTCTCTCTCTCTCTCTCTCTCTCTCTCTCTCTCTCTCTTTGGTTTTTTGAGACAGGGTTTCTCTGTAGCTAGCTTTTGTAAACCAGGCTGACCTCAAACTCTCAAACTCACAGAGAGATCTGCCTGCCTCTGCCTCCCAAGTGCTGGGATTAAAGGCGTGTGCCGCCACCACCACTCAGCTAAAGAAACCTTCTCTTGAAAAACAAAAACAAAACAAAACAAAAAGCAACACATATTCAGAAGGACATCCCACGTCAGACAGTGGATGGCAGCCTGGATGGAGGTAGGACATAGCACAGCAGTCATAAGCTTGGTCATTCAGAGCAGCAGGGTCAGGAATCTCCCTGGGTAATGCGCAGATTTCGCTGTTTTCTTGGCAAAGTTTGTGCAATTGAGAAGGGGAAGCAAAGAGAACAAGCAGAGTCCAATCAGCTGTGGGAGATGAGCTCCAGGGAGCTGGGAGATATTGATTATGTCGTAGTGCCACCACCTGGTCGTCCTGGGAATCTTCCCACACATGGAACATTGGAAAAGTCAGTGGACTTTGTTTTCCGCTTATGCTGTGTTAGATGCAATTGAAGTTACACAGGGAATGCAAGGGCCTCCCTGAGAGAGACTCCGTCCTCTAGATAACAGAAAAACCAACTTTGATTCTATAGAGTGGGGTTTGTGGGGTCCTGAAATCTAGGCTTTTCTGGGAATTCTAATGAACACTCAGATTTGGTATTCCTGATAAAATACGCAAGAAACCCAGGAAACCCAGATCATTTGGAACTCACAGAAAAACTTCCTATGAGGAAGAAATCCTTGTAGGTCTGATGGAAAAGCAGAATAATAATAATAATAATAATAATAAAAGAAAAACGGCAATATGATATGATTAAAATTTAGATTTTCTCGCAAGCCTCTTCTTCCATGGACTCTCTGGCTCATGACAATACTATAACCAGGAAACCAGTGCAACCCATGTGGTCATGCAGCCCTGTAAGCACTTGGGAGGCTGAGCAGGAGAATTTCAATTTTGAGGGCAAGTTCAGCTATCTAGTGAGTTTGGAATTTTTGAAATTTTTTTTTGGGGGGGGGGGGTTTCGAGACAAGGTTTCTCTGTGGTTTTGGAGCCTGTCCTGGAACTAGCTCTGTAGACCAGGCTGGTCTCGAACTCACAGAGATCCACCTGTCTCTGCCTCCCGAGTGCTGGGATTAAAGGCGTGTGCCACCACCGCCCGGCTTCTAGTGAGTTTGGAACCAGCCTTAACTACAGAGCAAGACGTTGCTGAAGTATTTACTGAAGTTATTCTTTTATCAACAAAAACTCAGGAGTCAGCTGTTGTGGAAGACATCTGATAAATCCACAGAGCTATGAAGAAACAAATGGTTGTCCCTGCCTGCTCACACTTCCAGGTTGAAAATGCCCTCAAATCTTTCTAAGCCCCTCCCTATTCTTTCCTGTGTCTCTCTATCCTAATCTGGATGGGCCAAAAACTCGTATAGTTAATTCTGGCCAGTTGAATGTCGACTTCACCCTCGGATCCTCTGATTCGAGCTATAACTTTAGGGGCAATCTCAGCAGTGTGAGAGTACAAGCAAACTATCCCACAGCACCCTGTCTCAAAACGGAGGAAAGATGAAGAAAATGAACAGCATTAGGACAATGGGAACAAGGGGCCATTCCAGCTTGGGTCGGACATTCTGATGGTTACAGGTGCAGCAGCCAACTTTCTACTACTGGGGAAAATGCTTGAGACAATCAATTTCCAAGAAGAAAACTTATAATTTGACTTACCATTTCAGAGGGCTTAGTTCATGCTTTCTCGGGCACGTTGCTCTGGGCCTCTGGTGTACAGCTTATCACGGCAGAAACATACGGTGCAAGAGACTTGTTCATCTCAAGGTGTCCAGGAAGCAAAGGGGGGAAAATAGCATCACCACATCCCCTCTAAGAGCATGTGTCACAGGGAGCTAGCCTCCTTCCACCAGGCCTCATATACTAAAGTTCTAGCACTTTCTAGTAGTGCCATGGGGTGACAAGTGAGGTTTGTCACAAGTGAGCTTTTGGAGGACAGTTACGATCCAGACGGTAGTAACATGCTACTCAATAGTGACACAATTAGCCAATTTAATTTCTACTCTGGATTCCTCTAGATCAAATGAAATACTCTTAAACCTGTGCTTCTGATACCTCGTTATAATCATATTTCTCTTTTACTAAATCTATCACTAGGGACTTGCCAGAAGAATGGAAACCACTTCACCATCTTCAGAATTATGGACTTAATATAGATCTTGGACTTAGGAGTCCTGGAAGGAAAAGCTAATAAGAAAAGCAAGGGAGCTTGAGAAGGAAAGCCTGGGCTGGGGGCAATGGCAATATGACACCCAGAGGTTAGAATCTGTATGATGTAATGGCCAGCCTCGGGGAATAAGAGATTAAAAGGGGAGAAGACTTGTCATTAAAATTTAGGATTAGGACCCTAGGCAGCCAGTATTGGGAATGCTGAGCCAGTGTTGGCACCAATGAGGAACAACTGTTAGAGCAGAAGGCTGGATTGTTGAAAGGCCATACCTGCTTCTACAAACACCAGCAGACATAAAAGAGTTGAGGACTAAGCAGTAGCTTTCCCTTCTTCTAGCATTTAGTCAAAAGCCAAGGAGTATAGGCATTTGGGGAATGTAGCTACGGATGACAAACTCCAATAATACAAAATAAATAGAAGGTGCTCCTGGTACTGAGGGAAACAGGTAGGTAATGAGTCTAGTGAGTAAAATCAATCAAGACACAGCTCCTTCTGGAAGGCAAATGAACCTGCTGCTTTGAAGGTCCATGCATGGTAACCAGGAGATAGGAATGCTGTAATATGTTCTAGTCTTATGATAACCACTTACTAGCTCAGACATGATGGGTAGAGTATTATGGCTGTAAAGTTTTGTACATAGCAGGTGATACAAAACTCTTCTTGTTTTTTTGTCTATGTTGAGTCCATCCATTCGTCCGTCTGTCCATCCATCATCCAAGCACCCAACCCAATCAATACATCAGCCATTCAATCCCAATCATCTATTCATTTTCATTCAGTCCAATCCATCAACTCAATCCATGTAGATAATGCATGTATGCACTCATCAACCCCCATACATTATTTCATCTTTCTAGTCCAATCCATTCATGACACATACATATATACATACATATATACATATAATCCATCGAACCATTTAACTAATCCATTCATCCAATCTATCCTTCGAATTCATTCATACATCTGTCCCATTAAATACTTCAGTCATCCATCTACCCATCTATCCATTCATCCATTCATCCATTTGGTTAGTACCTATTATATGCCAAGAATTTTGTTACTTACTGAAGATTCAAAGATAATACCAGTCTTTCCCACGTAATTTTCAAGCCAAGAAGAGATTGAACAACTACATAACTACAGAAAATATTATAAGTAACAATCAGATGCATTAGTCAGCTTTCACTATTACAAAAGCCTAAAACAATCACCTAATGAAAAGATTTATTTTGGCTCACAGACATCATGAGAGTCTTTCTTCCTTCTTTCTTCTTTCCTTCCTTCCCTCCTTTCTCCCTCCATCCCCACTTCCTTCATTCCTTCATTCCTTTCTTTCTTTCTTTTTTTTTTTGTTTTTTTGAGACAGGGTTTCTCTGTGGTTTTGGAGCCTGTCCTGGAACTAGCTCTTGTAGACCAGGCTGGCCTCGAACTCACAGAGATCTGCCTGCTCCTGCCTCCCGAGTGCTGGGATTAAAGGTGTGCATCACCACCCTTACTTTCTTTCTTGCTGCCTGTCAAAGTACTTTCCCATTTTGTAATTCTTGTAGAATATAAAAATATTTTCACATTGAACATTTTTTACTTATTTTCCTTTAATTAAACTTTCCATGGACCTTGTATATAATTCCTGCAAAAACACTTAAACTTCTGTTGTTTTTCTCTCTTGCTTTGTTCATATTGCTTGGGGGGGGGTTGTTTGTTTTGGAAACAGATCCTCCCTTTGACCAATGACTTTCTTGATTCTCTCCTGTTTTTTAGACCTTCATGATCTCACTATCCTGGAGACTAAGTATCCTGTGGGCATTTCTCTTTGTCTTCACATTGTTTTTTCAGCAGTACAGGGTTTTCCAGTTCTTAGGTTTATCTGTTTTTCTACATCATTTTTACCAACTGATTCTTCTGATTCAGCCTGAGAGAATTTCGTGAGAATAGACATTGCTGGGAAAAGCTTTCTCTACTCACTGCACTATGGAAAAGTTCTGTCTCTCCTCGACCAGAACTACTCCTCCTCCTCCTTCTCCTCCTCCTCCTCCTTCTCCTCCTCCTCCTCCTTCTCCTCCTCCTCCTCCTCCTCCTCCTTTTTATTATTATTATTCCTCCTTTTCCTCCTTCCCCTCTCCTCCTCCTCCTTCTCTTCCAACAAGGCTTCACTATTGTGTCCTGGGCAGCCCTTGTGTCCTGGATCTCACGCTGTATAGCCAGGCTGGCCTCAAACTCACAGAGATCGCCTGCCTCTACCGGGATTAAGGGTCTGCACCACCGCTGCCTGGCTCATATTCTTCGCAGCACAAGGTATTTAACAACTTGACTATACCCTCATTCAGATGTGGTTGATAGTGACTAGTATTTCTCCATGTGTCTTCAGCAGATCATCAGAATCTCAACTTTGATGTGTGAAGATTTTCCCCTTCAATTTCATTCATTCTACTGATTCAGTCTCTGGGATAAGGGGCCCAGAAAAACCCCATGTTTAGCAAGCGCTCCAGGTGGCTCTGATTGCATGAACACGTGAGACGTACTGAGAACTGTCTTTGTTTTCAGCTCTGACACTTTTATTCTTTCTTCCTTTGGTGCTTTTGGAAATATTTTATCTTTCACAGCAGACTCTCTTGTCACCAGACATCTAGATGGGCAGTAATGATGGGAAGTTTGCCCCCTTGTTTCTGAAATCATTTTTCTTTGAATCAATTATCTTTTTATATGTGACAGAGGTTTTTATTACATATAATAGAAAGTAGAAAGCCATTTAAAAAAGACACAGCACTAAATAATTTGTCTAATTAGCATGTATCAAGAAGACAAAAATATTCCATTAGACAGTCTTAGGGAGAGCTCATAATAAACCAGTTGTATAAGCTTTCTTCTAGCATATAGCAAAATGCCTTCCAGGCTTGATGCTTTGTCTCAACATAGGCCAGAGGAGTGGAGCAAATATTGGTGTTCTACAGATGCTAAAAGTAAGGTAAGACTCAGGAAGACTAGAGGTGCTTGTGGAAGTCACACAAGGAGTTTATTGAAGAACTGAAAATGAAATCGAGGTTTACTGGGGCCCCTTCACTAGCTTCACCTCCAATGAATAGTTGATATATTTTGCTAACACAAACATATATGCACTTACACACACACACACACACACACACACACACACACACACACACACTGCTCCTACTCTTTGTAATATATTATAACATGGCATAATTGACTATAGGCTCCTCCTTTGCACCCACTGTTTGTAAAGGTAAATGTCATCCTTTATCCAGACTTCTTGGACAATAGCTCAGCATTCCCAGTGAATTACATCTCACTCCCCGGGTGCTGCGGACTACAGATTGGGAGGCTGAGGCAAGAAGCGGTGGATCAGACAGCTACAATCCTTTCAAAGTCCACTGACCAGCTGGCCTGGGTCTGAAAAAGCATGGGATAAATTTGGACTAGCTGAACATAGCGGACAATGAGGAAGAATGGGAACTCAAGAACAATCGCAGTGGGTTTTTGATCCTACTGCACGTACTGTCTTTGGGGGAGCCTAGGCAGTTTGGATGCTCACCTTACTAGACCTGGATAGAGGTGGGCGGTCCTTGGGCTTCCCACAGGTCAGGGAACCCTGATTACTCTTCCAGCAGATGAGGGAGGGTGACTTGATCGGGGGAGGGGGAGGGAAATGGGAGGCGGTGGCAGGGAGGAGGCAGAAATCCCTAATAAATAAATTAATTTAAAAAAAAGATTCAGAAGAGAAAAACAAAACAAAAAAAAAAAAAAACAAAGTCCACTGACACAGCAAGAAACAAGTCAGCTACCACCAGCCAATGGGAACGAGGCTGCTCTGGGTTGACTTCCCAGCCCTGAAATCTCCTCGGTTCAGAACAGCCAGCAAGCATTGACAGGAGGACCAGCAAGTGTTTCCAGGTGTGTTCTCCCATCAATGTCCACAATGAAAGGAGAGACTGATATAGTCAATTTTCCAAAATGACTAAACTTCCAAAATCATTTAGATTTGGCTTGGAAGCATATTTTCTTTTATAGTCCTTCTATTATATTTGTATTTATTTATTTTGCATGTGGAGGTCAGAGGACAATTTGCAAGAGAAAGTACTTTCTCCCACCAGGTAGAATCTGGGATGGAACACAAACCATCAGCCTTGGTCACAGGTCCCTTTACCCGCTAACTTATCTTGACAATCACACAACACATTTTTACATTTAGTATTTGGATTTTTGATTAATATATTTTGAGAAATTAGAATATTTTCATATGCCAATAATGAGAAACATGGCATAATAGCCTGGCTTTCTCATTCTGTCTCCTTATATAACACTCTTTCTTCACATAAGCAGTAGTTGGTGATCTCAGAGGGACAGCCAAACTGGACATATTTTACCACATTACATACGTAATTATTATATCTGCTGACACATGGCTGCCAGTAAATACAGAACACTCAAGAAAATTTTAACATTAGATAAACATTAAGTTTAGCTTTAGTGTTATTTAGCCTTAAATTATTTCAGATAAACTCTGATCATTGCACGTTAAAATTATTCATGTTTTTGTTTGGTTTTTGCTTTTTTGCTTTTCAAGGACAGAGTTTCTCTCTGTAACCTTGGCTGTCCTAGAACTTGCTTTGTTAGTTGGCCTCAAAATCACAGAGATCCACCTGCCTCTCCCTCCTGAGTACTGGGACTAAAGGTGTGCACCAACATGCCTGGCTAAATTATTCATTCCTTATTTGACATAAAATTTAACTGGAAAAAATGTAATTTTATTTTCTAAATCCGGTAACCCAGAATGAAGATTAAATAAGATAATATATACACAATTCCAGACAGGCAATAAATGTTCATTAAAATTATTTTGTTATTGAGTAATAACAGTAGCAAATGTGATTTGTGTATGATTTGCGTGTTTCCAAAGCCTTCTTAAATTCATAACCTTGCTCACCCTCTCAACGACTGAGTTGTATCCCCTTACCAGGTGAGAAATTAAGCCTTGCAGCCATGTTCCACTGACTGCAGAGTAATCTGAATATTTACTGTGTGGGCATCCATTTTATGAGACAAATGTGCCATGTACTAGCTAAGAGGGTTGATGGAGGCACAGTTTTAAATACTGCAGCTACTATACATATTATTAAATGAACATCGGTTTCTGTGGCTTTGATGTTAGTTTATTTTGAGACATCTCCTGGGTAGCCCTGGTTGGTCTAATACTCATCATGTGGACCAGACAGGTCTGTAATGTGCAATATTCCCCCTGCCTCAGCCTCCCATGTGCCGGGATTGCAGGTGTGCACCCCACGCCTGCCTGAGCATCTTTGTTTTCCAATTGCACCGTGAGTCCCTTTCACCAGAGACCATGGCTGCTTTCTCCGCTGTTTTCTGACCAAAGGACTTCTAAGGAAATATTTTATGAGAAAATCAAACTTACAGATTATTGCTACATTTTTCGAATAACAAAAGTAATAGCAATGTTAATTCCATCTTTAGTGAACCAAGCTTATTCTAGATGGTCCACGTTTACTAATATTTACTAGTTTGTGAAATGGATGGTGTTAGCCCATTTTATAGATGGAGGAACTGTGCATAGGGATCAGTCATTTTCCTGTCTGACTATTTGACTAGTATATAGTGAGCCTGGAGGGTATTTCCAGGGTCTGGATCAGATTCTACTCTTTCTTTTTTCTTTCTTTCTTTCTTTTCTTATGTATACAGTGTTCCTCCTGCATGCCAGAAGAGGGCACCATATCCCATTATAGATGGCTGTGAGCCACCGTGTTGTTGCCTGGGAATTGAACTCAGAAACTCTGGAAGAGCAGCCAGTGCTCTCAACCTCTGAGCCGTCTCTCCGGCCCTGCATTCTTAATTATTGTCCTCTTCAGCCTCCAGTGGTGAAACAGCAGCTCTGAGAGCACAGGTGTCGGAAGTGTCCTCATGTACATGGTCAGTGTGCTGCCTCTGTGACTAGGAACCCCCAGGCGGCCGCTCTGGGTGGCAGTCTCACTGGAACGTTTGCCCCCTTACCTGACAATAAAAAGAATCCAATAGTTCTTTTAAAGTTTAATCTATTTCGTTATTATAACTTGGACTTTTTTCATATGGTTAAAATAATATTTCTTCTTTGATATGGTAAATACTTACAAATGTGCCCTTTGACCTATGAGGATTGAATGACTACATTTTTATTTTCATTTCTGGAGTAAAAAGTCATTTGCTTGCTCTTTGGGTTAGTGTTTGAAACTCTTGCTCAGTAGTTCTCCAATTTCCTAATGCTGTGACCCTTTAACACAGTTCCTCATGTTATGGGGACCCTAACCATAACATTATTTTTGTTGCTACTTCATAATAGTAATTTTGCTACTGTCATGAACTGTAATGTGAATATCTCATGTTCAGGAAATCTGCTATGCAACCCCTATGAAAGGGTCAGTTGGACCCCCAAAGGAGTAGTGACTCGCAGGTTGAGAACCATAGCAAACGATGTTTAGATGCAAACGATGTTTAGATTCAAACACAGAGAAATGTGTCCGAGTGTCCCTTTGTGTCTTCCTCCCTTGCTCTTGTGTTTAGAATGAGAAACACAGATCCTAGTCTAAACTCAGTACTGTCTGCTATGGCTTTCCAAAGACTCTACCCAGGAAAGAAAGCGTACGGACACCACCTCTGAAGACTCCTTGGCTCCTTCAAGCTTGAAATATTTGACACCTAAAGGTATAGGTTAATTTTTCCTTTCTGAGCCATTCTACTTTTCTCTGGCAACCTGATCCTTTTGTCTCTCTGGTGCTGGGGCTGGAACCCAGGACCTTGGACACACTGTGTTACTGTTCTGCCTCTGATCTACATGCCCAACCTGTTTGCACCCTAACACCATTCCCCAGAGAGGAACCTTTTACATCATCTTCAGGAACAATCTAAGTTTTACTAACATCGTACCTGAGCACACTAAAGAAGTACACAGCCCGCTTTGTGTGTGCATGTGCGCGTGTGCAGTGGTGCATGCTTATCCCCACATGCTCACACAAAGACCAGAGAGAACATAGAGTGTCCTCTTTGTCACTCTCCTCTCAAGACAGAGTCTGTCACTGAACTTGGAGGTAGGCTGGCAGCCAGCAAGCCTCAGTGTTCCTCTAGTCACCAGGCCTCACAGCATGGGTTACAGGCTCATGTGCAGCCACACCCAGCTTATTCTGTGGGTCCCAGGGCTTTGAACTCGGGTCCTGGAACTCAGAGCAGGTGCTTTCTCCCAGTGAGTCATCTTTCCAGTCCCACACAAAGATGATGATGATGATGATGATGATGATGATGATGATTTTGTGGTTTTTCGAGGCAGGGTTTCTCTGTGTAATAAACCTAACTGTCCTGGAACTAGCTTTTTAGACAAGCCTGGCCTTAAACTCAGAGATGCACCTGCCCCTCTGCCCGAAGTGCTGGGATTAAAGGCACGTGCCACCACTGCCCGGCAAGAAAACCAGTTGTTAATCTAGACTTTCAGAACAGCAATAACAAGGGCTTGTGCTTGGTCCTGTGCTTTAGCAAATTCCGTTCCATCTCTCACAAATGCCCCTGACCTTACAGCACAGACTCTATCTCTCCTGCACACATCAAACTGAGATGCTACCGCCACTGCTACTGAAATCCCAGCCAACACTGGAACCTGGTTTTTCTAACAGAAGTTGCTATGACTTTTTTTTTTCACCTTCTCCAAAATTTCTTATGAATGAAATAGTGCCCCAAAGGGGAGCTAAATACCTACTAAATGTTTCTGCTGTCAAATATTAGTGTTTCTAGAAGGTTCTGGAACTGTCTCATACCTGTCTGTCTATGACTGGTTGAGTGGATGCTTGAGGCATTCATCCTCCCTGCACACAGTCTGAAAAGGTGAGGAAGCCACACGTGCCCATCTTGTCACTGCAGAAGTAAGTGTCTCTTCTCAGAGGGCCTTGTATGACATACAGCACTTCTCATGGCCTCATAGGATACAGAGCTGGGTACCGTCTGGTTAGCTTCTCTGCTAGCCTCAAGATGGTACCATTGCACAGCCTAGAGAGAGCGTCAGTCAGCAGAGACCCTCTAGTGGATGCAGCTCCTGTTAAATGTCCCACAGAGGAGCCTTGTCTTTATCGTCCACAGTATAAACATATTGCTCTCATTCCCCACCGAAAGACTGGAAATGCCCATGTCTTGTAACTTGACCTGTTTTGTTTCTCTCACCTCCACCACATCAGGATTCTGTTTTGCTTACTGGAGCTTTAGGATTGCCTTCACTTCTACTGAAGGGGAAACTTGTCATTTGAATGTTGGGAGTCAGTGAGGCTTGACCGAAATCCCGTTACCCTGTAGCCTGTGTGTGGTCCTTCCCTTTCAGAAGAGGCTGACTCTAGGAGGCATGGGAACCAGATCTCCGAAAAGGATCTGAAGTTTATTTCTGCAACATGAAGAATGACTGAGAGCGGTATGTTTTAAGATCCAGCAGAAAGAGTGGATGGAGCATCACTTACAGAAATGGAAAGCTGGAAACACAGTGGTAAGGAATAGGGTGGAATGGCCACACTGGAGACATGCTGCTTCAGAAGACACCAACTCAGAATGTCTTATCAAGTGGGACAATGCACAAGACATATTGTTAAATAAAAAACCCAACATTACAAAGTAGTGTATTCAATTGTATGTATGTGTTTCTGGGAGGGCTACAAAAAAGGGGGGCGAGTGATAGCGGCTCCATCTAATGTGGCTAATTTATTTTTTGGAGTAGCATCTATGCTTGCTGCTTTGGGAATGTGATCTTTCATCCGGTAGATGAAATGACGCTGCAGCCAACAGGGGGAAGAAGAGATGCCTTGATTGACAGTTTCCTCAGAGTGATGAGCAGGGACAGGGTAAAGTGCCCTATGGAAGGTATTTCAGGGACACAGCTGCCACGTGTGAGCTCTGCACAGGTAGAATTCACTGTCTTCAAGGCCTCAGGTGGGTCTGTGTGAGATCATGTGAGATACTCCTTTAGGAACTGGCCCAAAATTTGTCAGAAGTATAATTGCTATATCTGTATCTCTCTCTCATATATCTGTATGTTTATATATATAACATACACACACACACACACATGCAGATATGGATATAGTGTGTGTGTTACCTGAGTATTAGTTCTTTTTAAATGTACTACAAAGTAGAAGGTCAAGACAGTCAGGAACACAGAACATGAAGCTGATCGTCAGCCCTTCCCACCGTTTTGCTTCAGAAGGTTAAGTAGAGTAAGGCCTGGGACACCGAGAGGCTTGTTTTCTACCGTGATGCTTCAGAGAAAGGGAACTGTAAATGGAGGAAGAGCTTTTCTTTCGTCCTGACTGCCTGGTCCCAAATAAACACACAAAAGCTTATGTTAATTACAGAATATTTGGCCTAGAGCTCAGGCTTATTATTAACTAGCTCTTAGAACTTAAATTAACCCATTTCTGTTCATCTATATTTTGCCACATGGCTGGCAGCTTTACCTGTCCTCTAGCATCTTGCTTCCCTGGTGGCTGCTTGCATCTCTCTCTTCACTCTGCCCTTCTTCCCTGTATTTTCAGTGTGACTGTTCTGCCTAGCCTTACTCTGCCTTGCTATTGGCCAAATCTTCTTTACTATCAACCATAGTTACATATCCACAGTATACAAAAGGATTATCTGCAGCAGGAATTGTTCTAACTCCTTTTGTAATTTCCCTTAGAGCAGAAATGCCTGGCCGGGATTGCATTCAGTCGGAAAGTGGTTTCAAACATCAGGGCCTCCTCTGCATTTTAGCAGCAAGATCAAATGGTAGATGCTTGTGGAAAGAGACTTCAGCATCACTGGCACATGTTCCATTTGTCTGATGGCCTGGGAAGTATCTGTAAGAGGGTACATGTGGCAGTGTGAGCCATTCAGTCAAGACCAACTGAAGTCCTAACCCTGTACTAAGAATTCTTTAGCCCCAAGTTATTTAGCTTTGTGTCGCCCAAGGCAATCGCCTGGTAAAGACACAGGCTAATTTTGCCTCACAGTTTCAGTGGTTCCAGGACAAGTCATTTGATTTGGGTTTGTAGCCAGGTGACCCTGCCTATGCACACAGTGCAGCCAAAATGCAAACAAGAGAACAAAGATGCCAGGGTACCACAATCTCCAGCAAGAGTGCATCCCAAATAATGGAAGACTCTCCTGTAAGTGGCTGCCTCTTAAAAATCCTATCATCTCCCCTGACAGTGAGACCTTCATATTTAAGAGGTCACTGATAGGCAGTTTCTGAGAACAATGTTTTGTATACCCAGGCCCCACAGTGCTTCCAGGAAAGTCCAGTTTCACATAAGCATTGCTGAAAGCTGCAGAAATCTCAGAACCCCCTGTTTTCACATGCTTGGATCAGGAAACACATAGCCACCTTCCTGGGAGTGACCACTGAGATATGGTGTTGGATGGCAATCAGGCTGGCCTCAAACTCACAGAGATCTGCCCCATGAGTGCTGGCGTTAAAGGCGTATGCCATCACCACCCAGCTAGACCCTGTTTATCTTTCTGGTACATTTCTGTGCCTTCTGCAGACACTGATGGGAGACCTACTAGTGCCTACTTACCGCATAAGACACCTAGGTGACTATCCCAGGGACCTCACGGTCTGTTAGAGGCTCAGAAGGGCGGTCACATTGCTGCCACTAGGACAGGAGGTGGCAGGAACATGCGTGGATGAACAACAGCCCCAGATTCTGTCTGGGTTAGATGGACTCTCGGAATTATATCTCACTTCCCAACTATTTTTAGAGGTCTCTAGGAAAGTAGTCTACTTCAGCAGATTCAAATCCTTCAGAAATACTGCTGGCAGCAAGACTTTCCCCTTTTGGTCACCAGACAGTCCCCCAAATTAGTCAAATCTAGAAAGTTCTAAATCAAAGTTTTTTTAATGCATAGTAGTTAGAATTTAAGTGCAAACACGGTGTGATTTTTTTTTATGCTGGCTTTTTATATGCACAAATAGCTCGTCATTGTTGGCTACTCTCCATTAACAAGGGGGCCCGTGTCTGCTCATCCCTGCAGGGCACCGTCCACTTGCTAAAGCCTTTGGTGAACCTGTCTCTTTTTTAACCAAATCCCATTCCTAACTGTGCCAACCAAGACACCCCTCATCCAGGCACTTAGTGAAATTCCACAATACTTTCCTTGGTAAGTGTACTGGGGGGGGGGGCCTTCATCGTAGTCAGGGTGATGAGAGTCTTCCCGCCCCCTCCTCCAGGTGGTCACATTTTCAGATGCAATAGGAAGTAGAAATACAGGTTCTTCTTTCAAAAGGCACAGAAAAATATCATGAAAGATACTTCAATAAAAGTATTAAGGGTTTTTCTTTCGTCTACAGTCTTTCTTAACTTGTGATAGTGTTTAAAAATTGGTACACAGTGCTAGTCTGGGTGATGCAAATTTAAATTTTTAGCATCCATCTTTATATTGTCAAGGCCAATTTCATTCTTTTGGTTTTAAAATAAAATATTTTGACATAGCACTGTGCTGTTTACTATATAAAGCTGATGTTTTGGAGTGCATGTGCATTGTGGAATGGTTAAATCCTGCTGATTAACAGATGCATTACCTCACATAGTTATCATTCTTGTGGCGAGAGCAACATAGCATCCCCCTCTCTCCATCTCTCAAGAGCATAATTAACCGAGGTCAGCTGGGAGGCAGGAGGAATGAAGGGAACTCGTGGCCCAGAGCCTTTGCTGGGGTTTTCATGAGAAGCAAAGGGAGGGGAAAAAGCAGCCTCTGAGTTTCCCTGTGCCTATCTAGTGGTAAGAATTCTGGGGGACTCTGAGCTACAGGAGTGGTTCCCGAGCTGTCTGGTACCTGACCTTGGGGTCATGCGTGCTGAGGAATATTGCCTCTCACTAAAAGCCAGCCTGGGGACATGCAGCTGGAGCATCTCTCTAGACTAGCTGGTCTGCAGAGCAAAGTCATACTCAGAGATACCTTGCTTGTTCATTCTCAGAATTAACTAACCATGGCATGGGCACTCCAGCCTGGTCCACAATGTCCCCAAGACGTAAAAGCATCATTAAACACAGAAAATTAAAACACATGATTAATACAACACATACAGCAAAAGCTCAAAACTAAAACTACTTAATACATCAAGATGGCAGCAATAGAGTGTGAGACCTGGTACTTTTGAGCCAAGGGCCCCTTGCCTCTGAAGCTGGCAATGTCTTTTCTTTTGCAACTTTCATTTGCTTTCTTTTGTTGCTGAGACAGGGTCTCACTATGTAGCTCAGGCCAGCTTCAAATTCACTATATAGTGTTATGGGAATTGGGCCCGATAAGCCAACGGTATTGGGGTGACTTAGCCCTGTGGGCGTGGTCTTCTCTGGGTAAGGGGCTGTGACAGGAAAAGCACTGAGGACGAGGGTCTCTCTCTCTCTCTCTCTCTCTCTCTCTCTCTCTCTCTCTCTCTCTCTCTCTCCTCTCTCCTTTCTCCTCTCTCCCTCTCCTCCACTTCTGTCTGTCTCTGGGATGGGGAGAGAACTGGCTGAGCCATGACTTGGAGTTCCCCTTGGCCCTTGAAGAACGAGGTTATAGCGCAGTGGCGGAGAGCTGGTTCCCCAGTGGATCTGAGGAGCAGCTCGTGACGACCCAGACTCCTCCTCCTGTCTTGTCATCATTGTGCACAGATTTGATTTAATAAAAAGTAAAACAGTCTCGAGGATTCCTGCTATAATATAGCTCAAGGTGGCTTTGCCTCAGAATTCTCCTGCCCTAGATTCCCTAGCGCAGGAATCACATGTGTGCCAACACGAATTCCTTCCAAATTAATTCCTCCTGGCTCCATTACACACAGAGCAGAAGCAGGGTTGGTTTATAAGTGTTACAAAGTTCCATCTTGAAAGTTACAGGGATCTCCCAGGATCAGGGCAGACCAGACTAGAACCAGGCCTCTCCAGAGACCAGAAGGAGACTCAAAAAAGACCAAGGTGCGGGTCTGGCCAGTTGAGGTCAGCAGACAGGCAAGGCTGAGCATCAGGGATTTCATGGTAGAAAGCAATGGTTTAGCAAGAATGTATTCAATTCTATGTAGGACTGAGATGTAGCCTGCACCTTTGAAGCAAAGGACCGAGTCTCTAGTGGCCCTTCAGGACAACAAGTAAAATTCATCTTGTAGAACGTGAGGAACTTTTAAAGGCAACACAGAGTTATTTCTGTTTTATAAGGATGCTTTTAACCAAAGTGCCACAGTGAGCAGTGGAAGAGACAGGACAAAGGACAGAGGTGACTTGGAGGGCTGTAGCAGTAGTCTAATATAGAGCGGACCCCAATGAGAGCTCAGCAAAACGAGTCCAGCCTGTGGGTGGACGGGAGTCCCTGCTGGCAGGTCTGGCAGGGAAAAACTTTCAAACTATTAACGTTGGGTTGGGTTGGCACCGACCCCTAGGTATGGCATGTACAGACAACATATGGAGTGTCAGAGTGTTTGCACATGTGAGGAGAGGCCAGGACTTAAGAATGAGGTGGTATCCGGTGAGAGAAATGGGGGTGGGAAGGGTTCAGCAGCGCCTCCTCCAGAAGGGCTCCACGGACAGCTGCTTGCAGACCTCCCTTCTCTCCAGCCAGGATTTGTCCCAAGTGGGCCCAGAATGTGCAGCAGAAAGGATATTGTTTCTCTTAGGCAAGCCTGGAAACCAGTCAGACTGAAAGGTTGGATCAAACATTTACACAAAGACTTTTAGAAAATTTATCAAGATACTGCATTTTTATTATTATAAAAATTTGAATCTTAGGCCATGTGGTGGTGATGCACGCTTTAACCCCAGCACTCGGGAGGCAGAGACAGGTGGATCTCTGTGAGTTTGAGGCCAGCCTGGTCTACAGAGTAAGTTCCAGGACAGGCTCCAAAGCTACAGAAAGCCCTGTCTAGAAAAACCAAATAAATGAATAAATAAAAATCTTAATCTTATAAATAAGTAAAATGGAAAAAAAAATCTAAGTAAGTACAAGTTTGAGTTACTGTTAACCTTTAATATTTTCTCTTGTATGCTCCCTTGATTTGCAAAAACGTGAGTCTTTTCATTATTTTGGAGGAGCCGTCTCTATTACTCTGGGGGTTTTCAACTGATCAATGGTCCTTACACACTGTGTGCTATCTTGAGCCTCCCTGGAAGCAGAACTAAAATGCTGCTCTCTTTGTAATCTCCAGAACCTTAGAACTTGCTCTTGAAGTCTTCATCAAAGGCCAATCATTGGTGAACAGAAAATGGGTACCTGGATACTTCATAAAGTGCACATGGGAGTTGGCCAGTGGGCATGCCTTTAATCTCAGCATTTGGGAAGCAAAGGCAAATGAATCTTTGAGTTTGGGGCCAGCCTGGTCTATAGAGTAAGTTCCAGGACATCCGGGGACACACAGAGAAACCCTGTCTCAAAAAAAGTGCACACGGAAGATGATCGAATAAAGTATCTGATAACAATTCTATTTATATAATTCAATAGAAACAATACACTGCATTCATTAAAAGAAACAAATATACATATTTGAAATATATACATATTAGTATATTATGTTTGCTATCTCAAACCCCTGACCATGTCCAGCTCCTGCCTTTCTGTCTTTCTACACCAGTCACAAGCTTGAGATTCATCAGATTCTCAGAAAACAGAGACTGTGACCAAACTCAAATTCCTGAAATCTTGGCAATTTGGAACAGTGATTCAAGTGAACTGAGGCTAGAGAGAGTCAACTTAGAGATAAAGTCCTTCAGATGATTGAAAGTCTAGTAAGAGCCATGAAGAGGTGCACAACACTGCGGCAAGTGATGAGGCCACTGGGCAGTGATGAGACCACTGAGGCAGTGATGAGTCCACTGGGGCAGTGATGAGGTCACTGAGGCAGTGATGAGTCCACTGGGGCAGTGATGAGGTCACTGGGCAGTGATGAGTCCTCTGGGGCAGTGATGAGGTCACTGGGGAAAGGATGAGGCCACTGGGCAGTGATGAGGCCACTGGGGCAGTGATGAGTCCACTGGGGCAGGAATGAAGCCACTGGGGCAGTGATGAGGCCACTGGGGCAGTGATGAGACCACTGGGGCAGTGATGAGGTCACTGGGGCAGTGATGAGGCCACTGGGGCAGTGATGAGGTCACTGGGGCAGTGATGAGGCCACTGGGGCAGTGATGAGGTCACTGGGGCAGTGATGAGGTCACTGGGCAGTGATGAGTCCTCTGGGGCAGTGATGAGGTCACTGGGGAAAGGATGAGGCCACTGGGCAGTGATGAGGCCACTGGGGCAGTGATGAGTCCACTGGGGCAGGAATGAAGCCACTGGGGCAGTGATGAGGCCACTGGGGCAGTGATGAGACCACTGGGGCAGTGATGAGGTCACTGGGGCAGTGATGAGGCCACTGGGGCAGTGATGAGGTCACTGGGGCAGTGATGAGGCCACTGGGGCAGTGATGAGGTCACTGGGGCAGTGATGAGGCCACTGGAGCAGTGATGAGGCCACTGGGGCAGTGATGAGGCCACTGGGGCAGTGATGAGGTCACTGGGGCAGTGATGAGGTCACTGGGGAAAGGATGAGGCCACTGGGGCAGTGATGAGGCCACTGGGCAGTGATGAGGTCACTGGGGCAGTGATGAGGCCACTGGGGAAAGGATGAGGCCACTGGGGCAGTGATGAGGTCACTGGGGAAAGGATGAGGCCACTGGGGCAGTGATGAGGCCACTGGGGCAGTGATGAGGCCACTGGGGCAGTGATGAGGCCACTGGAGCAGTGATGAGGCCACTGGGGCAGTGATGAGACCACTGGGGAAAGGATGAGGCCACTGGGGCAGTGATGAGGCCACTGGGCAGTGATGAGGCCACTGGGGCAGTGATGAGGCCACTGGGGCAGTGATGAGGTCACTGGGGCAGTGATGAGGCCACTGGGGCAGTGATGAGGTCACTGGGGCAGTGATGAGGCCACTGGAGCAGTGATGAGGCCACTGGGGCAGTGATGAGGCCACTGGGGCAGTGATGAGGTCACTGGGGCAGTGATGAGGTCACTGGGGAAAGGATGAGGCCACTGGGGCAGTGATGAGGCCACTGGGCAGTGATGAGGTCACTGGGGAAAGGATGAGGCCACTGGGGCAGTGATGAGGCCACTGGGCAGTGATGAGGTCACTGGGGCAGTGATGAGGCCACTGGGGAAAGGATGAGGCCACTGGGGCAGTGATGAGGTCACTGGGGAAAGGATGAGGCCACTGGGGCAGTGATGAGGCCACTGGGGCAGTGATGAGGCCACTGGGGCAGTGATGAGGCCACTGGAGCAGTGATGAGGCCACTGGGGCAGTGATGAGGTCACTGGGGCAGTGATGAGGTCACTGGGGAAAGGATGAGGCCACTGGGGCAGTGATGAGGCCACTGGGGCAGTGATGAGGTCACTGGGGCAGTGATGAGGTCACTGGGGAAAGGATGAGGCCACTGGGGCAGTGATGAGGCCACTGGGGCAGTGATGAGGCCACTGGAGCAGTGATGAGGCCACTGGGCAGTGATGAGGTCACTGGGGCAGTGATGAGGTCACTGGGGCAGTGATGAGGTCACTGGGGCAGTGATGAGGTCACTGGGGCAGTGATGAGGTCACTGGGGAAAGGATGAGGTCACTGGGGCAGTGATGAGGTCACTGGGGAAAGGATGAGGCCACTGGGGCAGTGATGAGGTCACTGGGGCAGTGATGAGGCCACTGGGGCAGTGATGAGGTCACTGGCAGTGATGAGGCCACTGGGGCAGTGATGAGGCCACTGGGGCAGTGATGAGGCCACTGGGGCAGTGATGCGGTCACTGGGGAAAGGATGAGGTCACTGGGGCAGTGATGAGGCCACTGGGGAAAGGATGAGGCCACTGGGGCAGTGATGAGGCCACTGGCAGTGATGAGGTCACCGGGGCAGTGATGAGGTCACTGGGGCAGTGATGAGGCCACTGGGGAAAGGATGAGGTCACTGGGGCAGTGATGAGGCCACTGGGGAAAGGATGAGGCCACTGGGGCAGTGATGAGGTCACTGGCAGTGATGAGGCCACTGGGGCAGTGATGAGGTCACTGGGGCAGTGATGAGGTCACTGGGGCAGTGATGAGGCCACTGGGGCAGTGATGAGGTCACTGGGGCAGTGATGAGACCACTGAGGCAGTGATGAGACCACTGGGCAGTGATGAGACCACTGAGGCAGTGATGAGACCACTGAGGCAGTAATGAGGTCACTGGGGCAGTGATGAGGTCACTGGGGCAGTGATGAGGTCACTGGGGAAAGGATGAGGCCACTGGGGCAGTGATGAGGCCACTGGGCAGTGATGAGGTCACTGGGCAGTGATGAGGTCACTGGGGCAGTGATGAGGCTAGTGCAGCAGTGATGAGGTCACTGGGGCAGTGATGAGGCCACTGGGGCAGTGATGATGCCACTGGGCAGTGATGAGGTCACTGGGGCAGTGATGAGGCTGGTGGAGAAGATGTGGAAGAGTGTGATGCAGATGATAGTTTCCCTGTCCTGCAACTTCTTCCAAATAATTACTCTGAGGTTTATATTAACTGTAAATGCTCAGGCACTAGCTCAGGTTTATTACTAAGTAGCTCTTACATTTAAAATGAACCCATAGTCCTCATTTTTGCTCTGCCACATTCATCTCCTGCTGTCTGTCTGCATCTTCTGGCGTCTCCTCTGACTCTCCACCCTTCCTCATCCCATCATTCTCAGTTTGGCTCTCCCATCTAACTGTATCCTGTTCAGCTACTGGTCCAATCACGGTGTAAAGGACTATTCCACAGCAGCATGATGCTGCACAAGTCTGTGGGAATGATGCTCTTTTACTCAGTGCATAGCCCATGGACAAGGACGCTCCTTGCTGATACAGAGCCCAGAGATGTACGAGCTTAGGTGGGGGTGGTCATAACGTGCTATGGATCAGCATTTGGCTTCAGGTCTCTGATTCTTTTGAATATCTCTCCACTCATGAGTTGCTTTTTACTTATTTGTTTTCTTGTCATAAACGTGGGGGCTTTGTGTCTGTTAGATGATCCTCATTCAGATGTGGGTCATGGTTGTAGCTCATCAAGATCCTTTAGAATCCCGATTTGGTCACTGAGACTCTAAGCCAACTCTGCCAGCCACGTGTGCATTTGATCAGCATGCTAGTTAGATTACAAACCTCTGGATCAAGAGTCAGCCACTCCAGCTAGGGGGTATCAGAGCTGGGTCTTTTGGTCTTCAGGCAATGTTCTTTCTCTGAGGAACAATTCTCACTGAGCAACACTTTGAAACTATGGGTAGATGTATTAGAACCCACATACAAAGACCTGTCTCTTGGGTCGATATTTTTGTTTTCATTTCTCAGAGGGGACTCTCAGGAAGGATTTCTGATCCAAGTGAGAGAGCAAAGCAAGTACTCCACATGAGTTCTCACAGAGAATTCTTACGTGAGAAAGATAATCTTCCTTCTCTGAGAGTTTTCAAATGTCTTTGAGGCTATGTTTTTGGATGACTGAAGATGGTGGGTGAGCAAGATTATTAAATGGAGAGGACTCTAGATTCTAGTGGGTGAAGCTGTTCAGCCATGTATGAGAATTCTACGATGGGACTGGTTTCAAAAAGAGTATGCTACGAGAAAGCACGGAAGCCTCACTTGGGATCCTGTCTCGGGATCTCGGATTTCAACTTAGAGAGGCTGAAGGAGTTTTCGGTTTATTCTTTGGCACATGATTTGTTCTGTTTAATTAAAGTTTGGGCTACATCAAGAAGATGTTGATTACTCTAACTGAAAAGTGTTTGAAGAAGTCTTTTAACTAGAAACAAAATTACTGCCTTGCCAGCAAGTTTAGGGGGACCAGCTCCACTTCAAATAGAACAATGGAAGTCGAGACCTGCACCTGGGGAAGGCTCTTAAAAGTCCCTTCTAGCCTCGGCTTCTATCCTTCCAAGTTTTGGCACAGTCTGGCTACACAGACTAGCCAGGCCTTGAACTTCAGGTCCTCCTGTTTCAGCCTCCCAGCTACTGGGATTACAGGGGAGCTCCACCATGTCCGCTTCCATTTCCTTCTTTTTGAAGATGAAGAACCAAGGTCCCGAGACCAAAGCAGCTTTATGAAAGTCATTATGTGGCTTGGCTTAAGAACAGGATTGTGGATTCATTCCCCGGGGGCTCTTTGTGTTCTCCACCTTGTGATGTTCCATCGCCATTTGGCTCAGGAAACGCACTAATAAGGACTTCTCAGGATGATTTATTTTGTTTGGAGACATTAAGAACATTAAAAAAAAACCCTTTAGAATATAAAAAAAACCCACCAGTTAAAAACCCAGTATAAATGAATTTTAGGTGATTCTCTCTGAGAGGAGCCATGCCCTGTGATGCCGCTGATGACTCGAATAAGCAAGAGCAGATGGTGGCTATGTTGGGCTAAGTCAGAGTCATGCAACAAAAGTTTGCAGGCTTTTGAAATTGTACTTGGTTGCAATTTCAAAATTTCTGTGGACTTTGCTTTTCTGACTATAAATGGAAGATGATAGCATTTTCCATTGTTTTGAAGAAAAAAATATAATAGTGCCAGCCTATGTTTATATAGAATAAATGTCACTCTTTTTTTTCTTCTTTCTAGTCTTGTCTTTTCTTTTTCCTTTATTTTTTATTTTTTGGCTTTATGAAACAGGGTTTCTGTGTACAGCCCTGGCTGTCTGGAACTCACTTTGTAGACCAGGCTGGCCTTGAGCCCCCAGAGACCCACCTGCCCTTGCCTCCCAAGCACTGGGGTTAAAGGTGTGCACCACCACCGCCCAGCGACTTTTCTTCTTTTTATTTATGTTAGTTTTGGGGATCAAGGAAGGGACTGATGTTCAAGTTAAATCTTTAGATTTAGCCAAAGGTGAAGGTGAAGAAAAGAAATCACATTTATTTCAAAGTGAGGCAGCAGTCAGCCATGTAAACCCTGAAGGAAGAATGTGCAGGAACTGTGAAGTCAGCCGGATGGTGGCTGGCCGACCTTGCAACTCAGAGGTAGACAGGAGAGAGTTCATCAGGGGCTCAGAAGCCTTGGGGTGATTTGGGGAGCTCATTTTAAGGGCAATGAAAGAAATCACTAGATAACTGAATTTGAGCGATGGTGCTGTTTTGTCATTAAAATTCAGAGGCTGTGAAAATGTGGATGGAGATAACCACCCAAAAGGCAGGCTTAGAAGTGAGCAACCTTTGTCCCTGGACTCAGAGGCCGTGGCGGTTGACTAGCCATCGTGTTCCACCACTAGAGGGAGCCAGTGGCCTTCCATGCCTGTGTGGTTTATGGTTACTGGGTTGTCCAATGAGTACATGGTGGCCTTGTCACTTGACTTAACAGTTTGGCTGTTTTCCAGGGACAGGGCCGTTGTGGCAGTTAGTGGTTGGTAACTTCAGCCCCTGCACTCTCTACCCAACCATATGTCCAGCCCCTCCGGACAAGCCTGGGCCTGGAGCCTCCAGCCAGCTTAGCATAAAGGCAGCCTGAGAAGACTTCTTGCTGTCAGCATGGAGATCACTTGAGCATTTACCCTCTGAACAGCAGCAGCACAGGGGAGCGTTTGTGCGCTTTCGGAATGTGAGGCAAGGTTCATGGTTTTTAAAATTCATGAACTGCATGGAATGGAACGTTCTTTCTCCAAGTACAAGGAAGAAACAGAGAGGCTGTGTCTTCATGACACCCAAGCTTTGGGTCATCTCTGGAAAAAGTCCAGTCAGGCTGTTTATTGGAAATGGTGTAGATTTTCCCCCATCCTCAAAAAAAAAAAAAAAGGCGAAAGGTTATGCTTAAAAAAAAAATAACTAATGGTTTATTTACTTTTAGCTTTTAAACTCTATGCTCTGGATTTATTCAGCCTCAGGAGGCAACAAGCCCAAGAAATTTAGTGTTTCTCTTTTAGATTGCTCTAAAACAGTTATTTGGGTTGGCCTATTATTAAGTCATGGTGAGATCAAAATACAAAAATGAGAATATGACCCATGGCTAGAAAAATGTGGAGTTGGTCAAGTTCCTTCCCCATTTAGCTCTCTCTGGCTTCTTTGGTCCCCTTTGTTGCTGTTTTCTGAGCACCCAATAGTCTTATACTAGTGTTAGACCTATCTGCATACTCCACTGGCCTCTCCTTCCCAGCACACTTAAAAGAAACCTTAGAATCTGAGTCAGAAATAAAGGCATTTAATTAAATCAGTTTCGTGGATTCCAACAGATGAATGTAGGACCAGCTCCTAATACTCCAGCTCTTGGACTCTTCTGGGTGGAAACAAGGCGGGTTTTATTTTAGACGATGGTAGTTCAGTTAAGTCATTTGATTTTAGAAAGGAAGTATGAAGCGATCCCCCCACACACACCCCTCAGGTGGTGGGGGGTGTTTGGTAGTCAGCGGAGTGGAGTAAGTTGGAGAAGGTTTGGTGCTAGCTTTGGAACTTCAGATTTTTACCTGTGTGAATAAGTCAGGGTGGTAAGAGGCACCACGAGGGCTTTGGGTATGTCTGATGTGACCTTTCTCATTTGCTTGGGATCCTTCTCATTGAAACGACCTCTACCCCGGGGGGGGGGGGGAGTTCATCCCTCATTCCTGTCTAGGAGCTGGTGGGGAGCATACTTGCCCAGAGAGGGGGTTGGGTAAACTCCCACAAGGTACGAGTTCCTCTAATAGAACAGATGTCCTCTTCACAAGGTAAGGAATATGCTGCAAGTTAAAAATATCCCATTTCTTTACACTCCAAAAGAGAATCATTTTACATTTATTTTTCTTATTTTAAAAACAATAGGGGATTGTTGTAGGAAGCTGTTTGTTTGTTCCCGGCTGCCCAGACTCCCAAAATAATCACTCAGAAATTATTTTATTTGAATCACTGCTTGGCCAATCACTTAAATATATATCTAGCGCTTACATCTAGAATTAACCCATTTTCATTACTTTATATTTTACCACGAGGTCTGTGGCCTACTGGAAAGGTTCCAGCTGCCAGCTGTGTCTTTCTCCTCTGGCGGCTCCATGGCTTCTCTTTAACTCTGCCTATTCTCTCTATATATCTCTTCCAGCCTGGCTATATTCTGCTAAGCCATCGGCTGAACCAGCTTCTTTATTAACCAATAAAAGCAACACATATACAGAAGGACTTCCCATACCAGGTGATGATAGCATAAGAACATATAATATAAATGAAGTGTAATAAGGAAGTGGAGACCGACATGAAATGACAAGCATGGTACCATATTTAGAAAATAATCACCATTAAAATATTAGCATGTTGGGATATAATTGTTGAGATATTTTTCCTAGCACTCATGCACATTTCACATAGAAATTATTGACATGTTATGGTTAATATTTTGTAACCTGATTTTATTCACTTATCTACATATCATAAATTTCAAATACGTCATTATTTTTATTGGTGGCTTATAGTTTTTTTTAACTGAAAATGCCACTATTTATTTAAGAGATTTAATCAGCATAATGGAAATGCTCAGACTTGAAAATGGCCAGTGAATATTAGACGTGAATATTTGAACCTTATCTTTACACGCGACAGCTTGAAGAAGAACTTGGCTCGTGTAAACTGAAAGTGTTGTTGTCCAGGCCACTTTTTCAGAATTCACTTCAGCAACAGGACCAGAGAACTGCAGAGTAATTTGCTGTCTCAGTGAGTAGAAGTTCTTCTGGAGACCCAGAGGTATCATTAAGATCAAATAAGAATGATCGAGCGTTTCCACTTTTAAGTAAGAGATTTAAACATTCCATTTGGCTTTTATTCAAGTTTAACCCAGCGAGGCGGGGTTTTATAACACGGCTACTCATTCGCTATCTGTGGTATGTGTTTTTAATTTTTAATAGGTCATTCTTGGTAGGGATTATATGCAGCCTGCTAACTAAGGAAGGCTTCCAAAGAGGAGCTGAAGACAAGGTTTGAACATTCCAGAAGGGTCCTCTGTATCATTGGACTAGGAGTCCTGTCATGCTGCTCCAAAACTAGGAACACTGTTAGACCCTAACAAGAATAACTGCAAATCTTTGTAATTCAATTCATTAACCTTCATGGCCACTTGCTACAAATAGTGCTAAGTGCTGATCAAGGATGGTTGCATGTTTGCACATACATGTATTCTGAGCAGAAGAATTCTTATATTTTTATAGTGAGACTTCACACATATGAATGGAACCAGGACCCTGATAAATGTTGCTCAAGGCCCATTTGTTAAGGCTGTAACAGAGCTGGGGGAACTCCAGTTCTGGGATACCTAGAATGGAGAAAACTAAGGGAATATGGGCATATGTGGATTGGGGGTACCCATCAGAGGAATCTGGAATGAACCCCACACAGACATCAAGACTACTATATCTCTTCTTTGTTACTTTAGCCTTTCTTTTCCTTCCTCCAACTTTTCTAATTCCGTTTCTTTCTCCTTCAAATTGCTTATATTTTATTTTATGCTTTCTCATCCTTTCCAAGTGGACTCACCAGATCGCTTTCTAGGTCTGCAGAATTTATTGTCTTTCCAGCTCACACGATGAAGAGCTGGGTTCCCAATCTCACTGTACATTTTTTGCCCACCCTCATCTTTGAGTGGGCTTTACTAAACGGCTCCCAAACGATTGTGCGTCAGGTTGGTGGGTATGTGTCCACATTCATGAGTGTGTGTGCATGTACGGTAGATGCTTATTATGTACTGAAGGCCTAACATCAACATTTGGTATCTTCCTCCATCACTCTCCACCTTATTGTTTGAGACAAGGTCTCTCACGGAACCTGGAGCTCATCAGTTGGGCTAGGCTGGCTGCCCAGTGAGCTCCACCCATCTTTCTCTCTCTCCCCTGTCCCTAGCACTGCGGTTACATCACTATGCCAAGCTTTTACGTGGCTGTTGGGGTTTCAAACTCAAGTCTTCATGTTTGCAGTGCAGGCATTTTACCAACTGAGTCATCTCCTTCCACAGCCCTCCAAATGCTTTTGATCACAAAAACACCATCCCGGCATTGCCCATAGGAGGTAAGGTACAGGTCCTGCGGGACCCTCTGCTGGCAGCGAATGTATGACCGAGCACCTGACTCTGAGAGAAATCCATCGGAAAAGCTCTGCTTGGGAATGTTTGAAAAATAAGCTGGTGCTGTAGGAGTTTAATAAAACTGGCCTTGTGCCAAGATGGAAAGAGTGTGGTCATCAACCCCAAAGGGAGCTTCAGCTGAGCGGGCTCATTTTCCGACGAAAATCGCCTTCCTGTTTTCAGACTACATCAATGATACAGCGATTTCTTTGATAATTGCCAGTTGTGCACAAGCCAGTCAGCAGAAAAATGAGAGTTTCATTTCTTCTCCGGCTGAGAAAAGAAAGAAAAAAAGAAAGGAGTAAGGAAAAAAAAGATGAAAAAAAATCCATAGCAAAGCCGTATTGTGAAGAATCTGCCCTGCCCACTGGTTTCGGAAAAGCAAGAGTGCTTTGATATCCAGTGGCTTCCCTGCATCCTCCTCGTTGTCTCTCCTGATGTGTGGCTGCAAGATGGCCTGATGGGCCCTGTTAGTGATTTGATTTCACATAAGCAAACACAGAGCCCGTCATTGGCTGGCTTCTGCTTTGTAAGCTTAAAAGAGCGTATCAGTTGATCATCGGAATTCCACCTAGATTCTTCTCGTTAAACTGCTAGCACATTTTATTTCCTTTGGACAGGGAGAGGAGAGATAACATTCCAAACTTGCAAAGAACAAAAAAAAAATCTTCGAACATTATAACATCCTTCCCTTTTCACCATTGGGTAAGGCGCTTCAAATTAGGCTGCGGATTTTCTAGTAATGTTCAACCAAATCGAAGGTTTGAAGATGTAATAAAATCATCATGTTGCGCCAAGGAAGCATGGTTACTCATCTTTGCTGACTTTTGGTGCCAACTCTTCCTATTATGTGTGCAAGGTCAGAGCAAGGTCAAACCAGGACTGCTTACTAGAGAAGGATTGTAGGGAGCTGGAAATTTGGGCTTCTAATCTGGTTCTATCCCTGGACACAGCTTAGATTCAACCTTGTAAACCCAAATTGTTTTGTTTACATTAGAATGAAAGGGAAATGGGTTAGCCATCATTTTTTATTAAAAAGAACGGTCTTGCTGAGTTCCTGAAGTAAGAGAACAGCAGCGAGGGGCAGGGGGTTGGGGGGTGATACAATGAGCCAAGGAGCAGCTTTGGTCAGAAGAAGCCCAGCTATGAAACAGTTGTAAAGTTGGGGGTCCCCTGGGGAACTCTGTAAGTGGATCTTCTGCCAGGGGAGTCCATTCCTGAGTCAAGGGGTCAGGTCTCGCTGTTTGCTCATACCCACAGGCTATCACTTGAAAGCTGCCCACAGTGAGGCAAGACTTGCTCTCTCCTGGGGGAGGGCAGTTCCCTGGGCAGGGTAGCCAGGAGCAGTCAGCAGCATTACCCTCAGACAGGGACGAAAGGTATTCCAAATAACCCGCAACTATTGTGCTGAATGTTACGTGCGTTCCTGATTGGCTGCAAAAATGAGGCCCTAGTCAGACGGAAAGGAAGCATGAAGACTAAGAAACAGGCATCTGGACAACATGAGGTTAAAGCAATCAGTGGCTAACTGCTGGATGCTCCTTTAACCCCTCGCCTTGTGCCTCCCCAAGCCAGGTCCTCCTCCATCTCAGGAGCATTCTTCGACAACTTCATCTACCGTGAATCAACTGCTTTTGCAGACCCTTTAAGACACATGTCCTTGAACACTGCTTTGTCAATCAGCAACACGCAACACAATTCAATTTTAAGAATATAGACTTTGAAACCAAACAAAGATTGATTCAAATTCCAACACTTGTGGGGCCATGTGCAAAGGACTTAGCATTTCTTAGTTTCAGATATTTCATTCATAAAACCTGACTGATGACATTGACCTCATGGGGTTGAGGCAAGGAATAACCTGGTATGGTAAATGCGAAGGGCTCAATGCATTCTAACAGTTAACTATGAAAATGCTATCAGTTTCATATTAATGGCATTGTATTGGCCACCCAGCCATGTCTTCCAAACTCGGTACAGTCGCATTGCTTGGGTGGAGGATGCAAATGGACGTTGCCTGAGATGGGTCAAATTTTCCTCACAATGGTCAGACTCATCGATGGCATACTCTTCTGTCTCAGCTTCTCTTTACACTAGAGGACAAGCCAAGATGGAGATGTCTTATGTTTAGTGATCTAAAACCAGAGGTGGGGCTGATGATTTGGTCACTCTGCCTTTTTGACTTTCTCCATTACTTCTGTCTCAGGAGCAAACGTTATAATTTGCACAGAGCAAGAGCCCCGTGGGAGTACAGACATCAGGGGGCAATGATGACGTCATCAGGAGATGTGAAGACCACAGGTGGGCTGCTGATTTTATAACTTGCTTCTTTTACAAATCCTAACATTCTCTTTAGATGTTTAAAATATATACTATATAAATATATAGAGAACTATAGAATAACAATATACACACGTGTAATTTAGCATATACGTTTGTATATGTATATATAGTTAACATTCACCAAGTACATATATATATGTATATATATATTTGATATTTTTTATTTAACATCAAGAACAATTATTTTTCCATGGTAAATATTTACTAAAGTGGAGACCAGGGCAGTATGATGTTCCTGATAGTAACTTCAGCAGAAATCAGTATCCACTTATTGCACTCCCAAGAGCCAAAACAGGTATTCTACCATTTTATACATTTTTGTTCTAAAATTAAATGGAAGTCCAAGTGTTGGATTTCATGGATACCATGTACTCCCAAGTTCTTTCTACAAAATGTTCAATAAAGTGAAACATTTCTTGTGTCTTTTGCTTCTGTCACCAGCCAGAAGCTCCCTCTCCACAGAGCATTAGAAGGAGGTTAAAGGTAAGAAGGAGCTGCTAAAGGAGTTCTCCAGAAAGATTCTAACCTGCTTTCAAGATAGAAGAAATGCCAGCCAGGAGTCAACAAACACACTCCCCTGAGAGTGAGCCACTGTTTCCGACAGCCTGTAGCCAGCTGGTCCGGAAGCAGTTTGGGTGAATCCACAGGTCAGAGCAGGAAAGGAAACAGGGAAAGGAATAAGCCCGTGCAGCTCCCGAGCCTGGGCTGGATGGGGAGGCTGGAGGTGTGGGGACTGTCACATGTGTGTGCATTGCTGTGTGTGCACAGCTGTGGCCCTTTGTGAAGACCTGAGTTAGTTCATCCCCCGGTACCTGGATCTGCTGAAGAAATGCATGGATTTTACATCCGTCTAGTTTTTATTTTTTTAAATGATTGAAGTACTACTCGGCCATAACGAAAAGGGAAATATTCAAAGGAACTTATAACAAAAAGTAGAGTTTCTTGTTGCTCTGACCCCATGTTCAACAAACATCTGTAGTTCATGCAATTTCCAGGAATGTTCTCTGTGTGTGCGCACATATAATATTGGCATGCACACACACATCTCTACATGGACAGACACACACACCCACTCAAGTGGGAACGTGCTGTGCACCCTGTTCTCTTCCACCCTTGTCTCCCTCACCTTGCCCAGATTTCCTTATCACGTTACATAAATCTGTCTCGTTTTCCCAAACAAAGGCACAATACCCTTGGTATCTCATCACATAAATGTAACATAGGTTCTTCCATCTTCTTCCAACGGTGACCATTTGCTGTGTTTGCCTTTTCAAAAATACTTAATAATAAACGCTTTTGCGGTGCTTCAGAGGTGTGTTGAACAGGTCAGTGGAAATGGTGTCTCCCAACAACGTGCACCACATCCAAGTGTGTCTGCAATACAAAACACCACAAGTCCAATCACTGGGGCAAAGGTTGTGCTCAGAGCACATTCTCATATTCAATCTCTTCAACGTTTTTGATGTTAATATGAAGAATTACTAAATTATCTGAGAGTTTATCTAGAGAAACAGAACCAATGAGAGAAACACACACACACATACACGTGCACACGTGCACACACGCACACATACACACACGCAAACACACACACTGTAAGGAATTGGTTCACATGATTATGGAGGATGAGAAGTCTCGCCATTGTCAGTCAACAAGCTGAAAACCCAGGAGAACCTGGGATATAGATCTTGTCTGAGAATTAGTGTAGTTGGTTGCAAGAACTCTAGTCTGAAGTCAAAGCCAAGTCCAAAATCAAGATAAAATCAACATCCCAGACTGAAGTCAGCCAGGAGGAGGACAGGACTCATTATTTGGCATATTGTTTCATGAAGATTCCCATGGCCTGGAGAGGGCCCACCGACAGTGCAGTGTTACAGTCTCCTGATTCCAATGTTCCTTTAATTCAGAAACACCCTCCCAGCCACAGCCAGAATAACACTTAGCCAAGGCACCTTGTCAAGCTGACATGAAACCATTGCAGAGTTATTCTCCCAAACCTTCAGAAGAGAACAGGTTCTGCCCCTCTACTAGACCCAGCTTAGGGCCGGAACAGAACCTGTATCTCTGTCCTGCTGCATAGAGAGAGATCTGAGCATCCTGAATTTAGGTTTTAGGTTCTCGGTCTTTGGGAACTACAAGACTTTATATTCTACCCTTTGAAACACTCGTGAATATTTTAAAACGGTGTCATCCCCCAGCTGTTGGCACACTGCTGCCTTTGAAAAGTCAGAGTCAACCTGGCTTTGGCATGTGTAATCCTGCAAACACTGATGGTCATTTTGTATCCAAAGGCTTTGAGATCAAACCTTTAGGGACATTCTTTCTTGTGTCTCTCAGCTTCTAGTTAATCAGCAGATTGCAAATGCACCCTTGATGAGTTCTTTTTTCCTCTAATGCTCATCCAATTTCATTTACAAACGAAACAAGTGGCCTTTGATCACCAACTTTTTGCAAAAAACTCTACCACACTCTGTCCAATCTGCTGCTTCCGCTGTACTCTGGGAGCAGTAGCTGCACCAGAGACAGCTTGACCTTACCGTGAGAAATAGCATTTTATCACGAAACTTGGCAAGGCCTTCAATTTCCTCCCATCTAATATCTGTCAGTCATCCTCACTGTCCAGGAAACATTTTCTCCACTCTCCATGTGAAAAGCTGTTATCTCTCGTGCCAGATACAACTTCTCTGGGACCAGATCATCCTCATCCCGGAGCTCAATCATGCTGCATGTCTGGATCCCTGTGGAAAACCAATTGTGTTCTTCAAAGTGTGGCTGCAAAGGCTGTGGTGCAATACAAAGACACTGGGTCCCCCACATACGCCATTAAGTCACTCTCCACTCCTCTCAAATTGTGTGCCAATCACTCTGACCCTGTCATACTCAGTGGGCATAACATAGAAGCTGAAATGAAAGAAACGAGGCCTATTTACTGAATCGTCTTGCTGAGCTCTGTATAATTATATAACCCCTTTCTATAAAGACAACACAGTTGACTTGAATTGATACGGTAAGAACCAGAAGCACATGAGTGCCAGAGCTGGGGCAGGGAAGCATTGCTCTATTAATTAATTTTACCAAAGTATGATTTGCAGATGAGCACAAAGCTGAAGCGCTGAAGTGATTAGTTAATGGGTTTTAATAAATGTATCTGTCTATGTATCCACTGTACAGGACATTTCTTATGCGCTGTCTTTCTCCTGGATCCCTGATTAGTGCCTTTATCACCAGTGATCCAGCACCAAGGACTACACACAGCATTGCTGGTGAAGAGGCCATGCTGAAAAGAGAGTAGCCAGTTCCAGATAGCACGTAAGTAGCTTCTTGGCGCCAATATCTGCAGTTATTAAGGGACACGAACAAGGAGACGGTGTGTTTAAAAACTTTCTTCGTTGCATTTATTTATGGCTGTGTGCACGGGTGTGGGGCTGTGCGCATGCCTGCCACTTTGTGCACGTGGCAGTCAGAGGACAGCTCGCAGTTGTCAGTTCTTTCCTTCTACCTTGCGTTTTCCGGGGCTTGAAGTCAGGTTGCTGGTCTTGGCAGCAAGAGATTTTACCCTCTGGGCCACCTCACTGGCCCAAAGACCTCAATTATTTTTTCTTTTTTTCTTTTCTTTTTTTTTCTTTTCTTTAAGAGATGCTTGATTTTTTTTATTTTTTTAAATTCATTTATTCATTAAAGATTTCTGTCTCCTCCCCTCCACCGCCTCCCATTTCCCTCCCCCTTCCCCATCAAGTCCCCCTCCCTTGTCAGCCCAAAGGGCAATCAGGGTTCCCTGTGGGAAGTCCAAGGACCACCCACCTCCATCCAGGTCTAGTAAGGTGAGCATCCAAACTGCCTAGGCTCCCACAAAGCCAGTACGTGCAGTAGGATCAAAAACCCATTGCCATTGTTCTTGAGTTCTCAGTAGTCCTCATTGTCTGCTATGTTCAGCGAGTCCGGTTTTACCCCAGGCTTTTTCAGACCCAGGCCAGCTGGCCTTGGTGAGTTCCCGATAGAACATCCCCATTGTCTCAGTGTGTGGGTGCACCCCTTGCAGTCCTGAGTTCCTTGCTCGTGCTCTCTCTCCTTCTGCTCCTGATTTGGACCTTGAGATTTCTGTCCAGTGCTCCAATGTGGGTCTCTGTCTCTGTCTCCTTTCATCGCCTGATGAAGGTTAATATTCAGGAGGATGCCTATATGTTTGTCTTTGGATACACCTTCTTATTTAGCTTCTCTAGGATCGCGAATTATAAGCTCAATGTCCTTTATTTATGGCTAGAAACCAAATATGAGTGAGTACATCCCATGTTCCTCTTTTTGGGTCTGGGTGACAAATCTGCCTTTGGTTCCTCGTGTCCACTGTTCTGAGATCTTTCTGTCTGGTCTGTGAGGTATCATGAGAACCACAGCGAAAGCTTGTGACTACTGAAGACAAGCGCACCTGCATGTGCCCGTATCTAGGACAATCCATGGCGTCAATGAGACGGGGAGGTAGATGGCAGCGGCAAAGCAATGATAGGCAATCGCAACGTGACATCTGGGCTGCAGGGCACAACAATAACGGAAAGAGGAGAGGAGTCCTCATCACCCACTCAGAAGTGAATCAAAATAGGGACCTTGGGCTTGCTAACTGGTGTGGTGTCCTCTTTCCCACAGCACGAGGGGGGCCGCTCTAGTCCGAGAATGTGAACCAAGAGCCTTTACTTAGGCCATGCGGTCTGAGAGGGCACTTCGAGTTTCATTCAGTTGTAACATGTAATTTTACGCACCCTTGCTTCTCATCTGACTTGAGAGTCTGCTTTGATATTCTTTTTGAGATTGTCCTCTTGGATAGTAAGGCTGTCCCTGTAGTACCATCTAGGAGATAATAAGAAATTAAAGCGGCTGAACTGAACGAAAGAAAGCAAGCTAAGCCCCACACATATGATCCTGAACAGGTATCTCCTTGCAGGGCATATGAAGGCATAGGCAGAACAGTTGAGAACTTTCTCTCTGTGTGGTTCACTGGGCAGGCTGGGTCTGTCTTCAGAGCCTTTTCCTCTTCACTTTGGATCAGCTGAGAGAGACTTCTGGGCAAGGAACCAGAGTGAAGTCCTTAGTTCTGTTGGCAACACACCAGACACAGAATGACCTTGGCCAGCACTCGGCAGTATTTCTGGAAATGCCTTAGTCATTTCTGAGCTGGGCTGAGTCCAGAGACAAACCTAACTCTGACACTTGGAAACCCTGAGGCTCCATAGACTCGGTTGGCTTGACTGCTGGTGAACTCCCACATGGCCCTCTCGTATTTTAAAGCAAGGCGCCGAAGGTCGGAAGACCAAGTCTTCACCAAGGCAGATCATATAGCAAGCGATTTCACAGGCAACCAAACAATGAAGGCTTTGAGGAGTTTCTGGGCTACTGACGCCTGCACCCAGTTGTGGTTTTGCCTGGCTGGCGAGGCACAGAATCGAGCACCTTTGCATCAATAGCTTTAGCACAGGAATGTCAAGACACGGTGATCCTCAGAACCCAAGGGAAGCAGAGGTGGTGGGTCAAGGTTTGTTTGTTCAGTCAGGCATCAGAAGACAAAACCGAGTCTTGGGAGGCGGCTGTTATCCTTGAGGCTCAGATCTAAAGGACCTCCTAATCAAACCATTGACCCAAAGAGCCACTCTGAGCTCCAGTTCTGATGGGGCAAGAGAACTCTGTATCTCAGTCTCAAGAGTAAGTGCTTAGTCTCAAAAGGCCTTGGGCTAGGGATGTAGCTCTGAGGTAGAGCATGGGAATCGCACACAGGCCCAAGTCCATGGGTTTGATCCCAAGAATGGCAGCAATTTTTAAATTTTTTCCCAAACCTTTCCATGGTTTTTCAAGCTAAGAATATTCATTTTTTGGCATGGTAACATCTGAAAATATCTATTTAGGACCAATTCTTTATTGTGATCTCTCCACTAAATTATTGTTTCCTGTAGTTCCTGGCACAAGGCACAGGATCAGTCAACCCTCCTGATGCCAGGCCTTGCCCCTCTGGCCCACTTAGCTGCAGTCACCTCCCTCTCACAATGCCATTGCTTGAAAAGGCTATCAACCCCTGAGTTTCAAGCAAGCTAGATGACAAACAATTAATACAGGGGCACTGCGAGATCTATTTTCTTTCAAAATTCCAAATTCTGTATACCCCAACCCCAAACAAACTGCGTGTTCATTTCCTCTGAAAAACACTTGTTTGTGCTCCAGTTGTCCCGTGGAAAGATAACACTGGATTCTTACTTACGAACATAACATTTGTGGCCCACCTATGAGCGGCAGTGTTCTTTGGGTACCATTTTACGTTCTCTATGTCAAGGGACCGTCACCATTTGATGTCTATCATTAGGCATCTAGATCACACGGAAATCTCACTCACTCTGAGAAATGGGAATGCAGCGTCAAATCAGGATAAATTCCAAGTAGCGTTTGTCCTGTTTTTAGTATGTGTTCTAATACTTTTTGATAATTTTATAAAATATGTAAAAGGCTTCCATTTATTCTTCAAAATTCTGGTTTATTATGTATTTTTAAAAATCAAGACAAAATACAGAAGTGTGTAAAATATAAAAACAGACTATACCTATGGGTTTTATTTTAAATAAAAAAATAGAAATATTACAGATTCGAGCAAGATCCTCCTTATTTACCATTCTTCCACATTGGCTGGAGACCATGGAGAATAAACGTAGCATGTATTCTTAACACATTTGTGAATCCTGTTTTCATGTATCGTTACATATCAAAAGACACCATACTATGAGTGTGTTTTAAGTCGTCGCACGAACCACATATTTTTGCACCTCTTATCTCAAAGGCTCCTTTATGGTATTGCCTAATATTTTGGCCCATATATATAACTTGCATTATCAAACCCAGACTCCTGTCCCACCATCCCCTTCCCAAATTCCAGCAGCCACTAGTCCATACTTGTGCCTACCCTTTTGTAGCACCTACAGCGAGCAAGACTTTGATACTTGTCTTTCTGGATCTGCCTTCTCTTGGTCCATACAGTGTCCTCCCATTCCATGCATTTTTCCACAAGTGACAACTTCATTCTTTATGGCTAAACAATATCCCTTTGTACATGTATGTTCCACAGTGTATCTGCTAACGTGCAGGGAGACACTTAGGCTAACCCCACATCTTACTTGTTGTGAGCAGTGCTATTGTTCCTGAATTCCGTTTTTCATTTTGACTTTTTATTCTGCCCTGCAGAAGCTTCTCTTATAGGAATCCTTTGGGTGGGAGTCAGCTAACTCTCTTGGGCTTTAGATATAGTGAAATGTATTTATACTCCCTTTAATCTTGCACAGAGACTTACCTGAAGCTAAAGTTCCGTCCTGTCTATCTTCCTCCTGAACACTTTGAACAGGTTCCATCTTCACCTGGCGCTTGTTGCTTCCAAGGAGGTCTGTTGTCTATCTCAACATGGCTTCTCTTTTGGATCTATTGTGCTTTCTTTTCATGTGTTTCAGGAAGAACTCCTAATCGCTTGTCACTAAAATGTATCTGTGTTGAGAAATGCTTTTATCCTGATCACGACTCAGTGTGATTTTTATGGATTTTGTAAGAGAAAATCTGAGGTGTTTTCTTTGGTTTTGAGAACCTCTCACGCTTTCTCTCTTCTGTGTACTGGATTCCGACTGCAATACATGGCTCCATCCTGTCTCTACCCTCCACGTCTCTCACTCTTATCTTGATTTCCTTGCCACTCTGCGCTCTGTGGCCCTGTGCTGCTCTCTTTTTGTATTTCAGTGAGTGCACTTCCATTTCTCCCATTTCTCTTGGTTCCTTTCCAAGTCCTACTGTAACCACTTCGCAATCTCCTCTAGGGCTAATTTGTATTCTTTCCTTTTTGCAACAAAGACACTATCTTAGAAACATTCTAAGCTATGCTATTCCTTGTCTCAAATGCCTTACACCTCACATTATAAGAAAATCAGCAGTGTCTTTTTTAAAGATACAGATTAATCTTTATTATGAAGTTAAAACTATTTTGTTTTGGTCTGTTTTGTTCTGGTTTTTAATCTGCCACAGGGAAGCAAGGCAGAAGGTCAGGTCCCTGTGAGTATATGGCATCAGGCTCATGGTCTAAGCCAGAATCAGAAAGAAGGATTGCCATTGGCCAGGAGAAGGCAGCTGCAAACCCATGACTGCAAGGCCTTGGTCATAGCAGGCCTAGCTGCCTTATGTGTGCTCTCCAGACCCACCCTGGCCCCACGCCTGCTCTTGTTGCTATTGTGAAATTCCTAACAAGCTTGAAACCAAGGGCTCTTTTTCTTTTTGAAAATTGTGTAGCTGGTCCTATACTAGGGGAAGTATAGAGGAGACAGAAAGAGGAAATAGAAGACAGACTGAATTGTGATACCACGGCATTGTGGGGAAGGGATATAGAAGCCGGAGTGATCCTGAGTGAGACTGTGGGCTTCCACTCTCCTGGCAGAGCAAGAAAGAGTATTTTGTGTGAATTAAGAACAACATGGAAGGAGGTGTCCTTCGGTTTCATGGAACAATTTGAATTCTTGAAGAGGAATTTGATTTCCTCTCCACCACAAGCAGACATATAAAAGAATCTGATAAACTCCTAAAATAAGAACATTCATAAGAATATTACTTTCAAAGAGTTATGGAACAGTAGGATTTTAAACTTACACTGGACTCAAGTAAATAAAACATAATGTAAAGAAATTTCTATTAACGCATTTGGTTTTCATCAGTAGTTACATTCATTTACAGGTAGGATGAAAAACCAAAACTTTAAGTCAGATCCAGTAAACTTGGCCTCATGTAAACGGCTGCCTTAGGTTTAATTTTCAATCTTTTGATTTGAACCTGCCTAGTTCTCCACATCTCTTGCGTGTCCTGTGTTCTCCAGGGTGGCACATGAGTTCTGGGAGGATATAGCAGTATGGTCACATGGTGATGGATGAAGGCAGGAAGTCTCCCGTTTTCACAGGGCTCTATAAGGGGCTCTGGGTCCTCATTGGCTTCTACCATACTGGAAATCTGCAGTGGCCTGGTCCACTTATTACTCTAGTAAACACTTGATCTGATGCTACAATGAACTGCACATCTCTGGGGTAGTATGGTTTGCTGCCTGACCCCCAGTTTAGGCTAAGCTGCCCCACTGCGTCTCATGATCCCCATCTCCCCCCATTCTCTAGAACACTGGGCTGTCCTTGTGGTTTCTCTTGAGCACCAGGGCTATCCTTGTAGCTTCTGGGGTAGAGCACCCATTCTTGCCAATACAGGTCCAAGAGAAAGAATATGGACTCCAGTGCCCCTGCCTTCCAGGTAAATCTAAGGTTGTAACTAACACATGAGGCTTCTGTGATGTCGCATTCTGTCCCCGTAATGGGTGGTTTGTTTCTTCCATTCTGGCACTTCACGGTGGCTTCTCCATTTTCCTTTTCAGACAAAGTTTGAAATATGTCCCCACCCTTATCTTATCAATCATTTCTCAGTGTTTCACAACGATCCTTGTTCTCCATTTGATCTTGAAGACCTGGATCTAAATTCTGCTAGTAGCATATGCTAAAACCCTCTTTCCCAGGCTTGACACTAGTCACTTAACCCTTTATTAGAAACGAGGTTCTGACCCTTAGGGAGCCACTCTCCTTTCCTGCACTGTTTAGCGGTGTGGAATGGAGGAAAACGCTAGAGATGCTGGCAGTCATCTTGGATTATGACCATGAAGACAAAGAACCTTCGTCCTTGATGACATTTTGAAGGCACCGGAATAGCCCTAGATGGGCTACTTTTGAACTCTGCTACGGTAAGAAAGAAGTCACTTTCAATTTGTATTAGTTTTCTGTCACTGTGGCCAAGTACCCTTAAGAGGAAGCTTTATTTCAGCTCATGGCTCCAGAGGTTTGAGCCATGGTCCACTACGTCATTGGATCTGAGCCTGTGGACAGAAGAACATCACAGTGGGATGTGCATGGGTGGATGCTTTACCTTTGTATGGATGGTGCACCACATGCATACAGTACCCATAGAGGCCAGAAGAGGGCACCACTTCTCCTGGGACTGGAGTTATACGGATGGTTTGTGTCACTATGTGGGTGCTAGACCTCAAACCCAGGTCCCCTGGAAGAGCAGACAGCACTCTTAACTGCTGAGCCACGGTTCCAGATCCCTGAAATTCTGCTTATTTGTTTTTAAACTAAAGAAGTGTTTTAAATTGACAGACAAAATTGTATTTAGTGTGTGAAGCACATGTTTAAAAGTACATAAATTGTGGAACAGTTAAACTGCTTAGTTTACAGGTCTTGCCTCCCAGAGGTCTAAGCTCTGTAGGAAGACCATTACAATGTGTTCTTAGTATGCTTGGGGGACTGTAATATATTGCTCTGACCATAGTTCCCACGTGACACCACAGAGCTCTCTAACCTACTCCCGTGCTCTAACGTATTCCTGTGTTCTTCAGCCAGCATTGCTTTCTTTTGCGTACACAGAGGCACCCAGCATTGGCCCAGGTACTTAGGCTTATGTTGACGGCTGCTTGGGTTAGTGTGGCTGCACCTAACATATGCATTCAGGCTCATTCGCCTGAGACACTTCAGAACTCTAGAATTTCTTTTATTGTTGCTGTTGCTTTGAGACAAGGCCTCACTGTGTAGCCCTAGATATCTGGAACTTCCTCTGTAGAACAGACCGGCCCCAAACTCAGAGATTTGCCTGCCTCTGCCTCCTCAGCACTGGGATTAAAGGTGTGTGCCATCGTGTCCAGCTTTGTGTTTTGTTTTATTTCTTGTTTATTTGTCTTTTTATTTTTTTCAGTACTCTAGACTATCTCAAGGTGAATGATAAAAGATTTGGGAACATTTTTCTTTATTTTGGAGTGCATCCTCTGTGGAGAGCCTTCTGACCCTTGAGCAGCTGAGGTGAGACGGGACATGGTACAAGTGGTGAAGACTCCACCAGCAGTTCCTGCTACGAGAATGGCCCATGAGACACGCTGAAATGAGATTAAAGGCAAACGCCACAAATGGCCATGTTTCCAGCTTGCCAGGTAGTTAGTCTCAAGACTTTCATTAGGACTAAGCTGTAAATGCACCAAAACACACACCAAAAACCTACCACAGAGGTGATTCCTTTACTTGATTCTCAGGTGGTCAGTATCATCTGAGAGATGACTCGGGTAGCGGATGTGTAAGATCACACAAGCACACAAACGTCCATCGGGAAGCATGGATACTCACGCTTCACTTGGTATGTGATTTGCATACACACCATGTTCCCATCCCCTAGTTATTCTGATCCAGCTGGTCTGAAGTTGGGACCAGGAACACGCGTTGTACTAGGTATCTAGCTATGAGAAGGGATCCGTATGCTTTAAAGACCTTTTCAACTATGCCAGGAAACCCCTTTTGTTAGCAAAGCATGCTGCCTTCATGCTTACTCCAGAGGAGCTGACCAAGGATGGGCAGAGAGGCAGAGCAGAGACAGGCAATTCTGCATCCTTCCATCAACGCATTGGCATCTTGTGACTGCACATGTAAAGCAATGGCCGCCCTTATGCATAATGGATATGATATTTTAGGGATTATTTAATGTATTTTTTATTCTCTTTAGATCAAGATGCCATATGGCTCCTTATCCTTTTAATCAATGAGCTTCAGTGCTGCAGGGGCAGGACAGTCACTGGCTAGAACACCAAAGTCATTGCCCAGCTTTGACTGTCAAATGAAGCTTTTTATGTATCGGATCCCCAGGGGGAAAGAGCTGCTGAAAGCCAGGCTGCACCAAGAGAGAAGAAGAATTTTGAAATTTCCAGCGCCCCCTTCATATATCATTCATTTCTAATCTTATTGGATTCTTATTAGAAAATGAAGCCTGTAAAAGCTCTGCTCTTCATATTTTCCTGAGCTCTTTCTTTGCAGCTGAGTACAAGATGCATTGATGTTGTGTGTCTTTCCGTCCCTGAATGTCAAGTTCTCTAACTGTTGAAGCAGAAAGGCTGAGTGCAGTCTCCGGCTCTTCCGTGTCTGTATTTATTCTCTGCCTTCTGGATCTCACTGCTTTGAAAGAAATATCCCAGACCCCTTTGAATTTTATTCATTCTTTTGGAATACTGAATATTCTTTTTGAATTTAACTTCATTTTTTATCAAAGCAATATTCTTTTGTAGTTAAATTGCTCTCCGATGCTTAAAACAACAAGAAGAAACAAAATATCCCCCGAAATACCAACCACAAATTCCCCTGTCCCATGTCTTCGCTTCTTCAAGTCCTCACTCCCCAGAGCCAACTGCTTTCATCTCTTTTTGCTTTATGTTTTGCTGGTTACCTCTGAGTTTTAAAATTGTATTTAACTTTGGCTTTTAAAAATATAAATGTTATCATCGAACATGTCATTTGATAAATGACTTTGGAAAGAAAATGAAATAAACACCTATTTCCAACCTATCATGTTTATTATGAACCAAGGTGGGGGATTTTAAAATCTGAGGGTCCTATTTTTTCCTTTCTAGGTCAAAAGCCCAGTCATGTAATAGTGGCTGTTAGATACTGTATGACGTACTAGATAATATGAAATACATATCATTCCATGAAAAGACTCTCATGTTTCCATTCTAATAAGAGAGATACGAAATAAATGTGGAACATACATGTAAAATGATAAGACAACGTCATAAAGAGAGAAGAAAAGCAAGAAGGTAAACAGTCTAGGAAGGCAAGGCTTCAGATGGTCCATATTTTTAACTAACATCATTAGACAAGCACCCAATACGAAAGAAAGAGCTGGACAGATACCTGTGGTCACTGAGAACCCAGGAAGAAAAGCAGAGTGATGGAGGGCGGTGACAGGAAAGAAGGCCGGAGAGCTCAGAGGAAGACAAGGCCTCCGTGGGAAGGTATGCGAGTCCAGGGGCACAGGTTCTCACACACACCGGCATTTACTCTACGATGGAAGCTTATATGAAGAACTGATCTAAATCGACACTTTTTTAACCTGCTGTATTGAGAACAGACTGAAGGGAGACAGGTTGAAAGCTGGAGACTGGTGGCTAGTGTCGCAGTCCAAGTAAGGCACAAGCAGGATTTGGACCACAGTGCCACGGTAAAAACAGAGAGAGTGCAGATTCTGGATACATCTGGGGGCAGAGTTCACAAGATTTGCTGATGAGAAGGCCTTGTCAATTGGAGAGGAAGAGAAAGAAGGCTTGTTTATCTTAAGAAGTCGTATAAATGCTACTTCTTGCCAAGGGGAAGACTGGGAAAGTGTCTGTTGGGAACGGGGATTCAGCATGAAAATGCCAAGTCTGAGATGCCTCTAGATTGTGCAAATCAAGCTATGGACTAGACAGATGTTCAAATCTAGAGTTCAAAGACATTAAGACTCAAAGAACTTGGGAGTTTTTCACATAAATGGTATTTAAAGTCAGGAGACTAGATAAGAACAGCAATGTGCTGAGTTAGTATACGAGAGATGAGCACCAGAGAGACCGAAGGATGGAGCTGGACAACGTAGAGGCCAGAGAGTCAAAGACGCGTAAATAAAGAAGTCAGGAAAACAAAACAAAACAGGATTCCCAGGGACCCCAGTAAAGTATATCAAAGAGAAATGCATTGAAAGGCTGACATTAAACAGCAGGGGAACGGAGAACTGACAACACATTTAGCCAGAAGGAGATCATTGGTGGCCTTGAAGCAAGCACTTTCAGTGGAAGGGAGAAGTGGTACCATGGGGAAATGTGGCACGTGAGTACGGATAAATCTTATTGGGAGTTTTGTTCTAAAGATGTGGAAAGGGAGGTGATCTACAAAGGGGAATGAAAAAAGACGTAGGTCCAAGATAGGAAAGGCATTTCAGGGTGCTCAATTTAAAAGACTTCAATGCTAGAGCCAGTGAGGATTCAGTAAACTGTTGTGGGTTTTGTCCTTGGAGAATGGATCCCCTGGGCTCAGCAATGAGAGGAATATTAGCATAGACACGGATGTAGCTAGGAGCACTGTAGACTTTATCCATTTCCCCCAAAGACATGGAGTCAAAGAAAAGGATGTCTCACATTCAAATTAGATCATCTGTCCCTTAACTGGTAAGTGGAAGCCTTCCCCTAGCCGCCTTCCTCACATCTACTTAGCTCAGAAGTCAGAGGAGGCCCAGCCACATGGGTCAGTGGGTAAAGGTGCCTGCCTCTAAGGCCAGAGACCTGAGTTCAGGCCCCAGATCCCAGGTGGTGAAAGTTAAGAACCAACTTCTGAAAGCTGTCCTCCAACTTTCACATGTCTACACACACACACACACACACACACACACACACACACACACACACACACACGCACACGCGCGCACACATAAACACACACAGAGGCACAGACACACAGAGACACAGACACACAGAGACACATAGACACAGACACACAGACACAGAGACACACAGACACAGACGTAGGAAGCAAAGGAAAGAGCCGTTTTTCCTCAGTTGATTTGTAATGTATAAACTTCTACCAGAGAAAAGACCCTTTGGATTATTCAGAGGGTTAGAAGGTACACATTCCTTCTGTTTCCCGGTGATATTTACACGCTGGCCATGTAAGGACATGAGGGTAGGTTCACAAATCATAGCGAAATACCATCCTCCTGCTAATGCAACCCATGAGAATCTTATGAAGTCACTAGTGAGCAAGAAGCAGGGTCACCCATGACAGCTGACATTCAGAGGGCTCCGAATCTTCGTGAGGTGACCATCACCAGTACAGAATTGTGTTCTTAAGAACACTCTAGAAAACAGGCCCCCAAACAACCTCCCCTTTGTATGTAATTTCTTTGTTTTGGGATTTTTGTTTGGTGTTTTTGAGACAAGGCCTCACTGTGTGTACGCCTTGGCTGGCCTAGCACTCACTGGGTACAACAGGCTGACCTCAGGTTTATAGAGCACCACCTGCCTCAGCCTCTCCAGTGCTGGAATTAAAGCTTGCACCACCACACTGGCATGGCCTATTCTTGAACAAAACTTTCTATGGGGATTTGATGTGTTGGGTTGCTTTCCAGTTTTGAACTTTGATTGGATGCATCAGGGACCCATTGACCATCAGGTCTTGACCTATGACTGTCATCGAAGCCTGGATTCGCAGGACCTGTGGGACAGGACCACTCCAGGTGCTGGAGGATTTTCCCCTTGGTTCAACTCAAGCCAAAGATCACCGTAGCTTAGGGGACTCCTGCCTGCTCAAGCAGGGAAACGGGGAGGCAGAGCTCAGTGGCTTTCCCGTTGCCCTGAGCAATGGAACAAAAAGTACATTGAGGACTCGTCCCCATGGAATGAAGATGGCAGCATTTGAAAAACAGGGACAGCCAGAAGCACGTTAAGTCACGTTTTCATTTTACTAGGAGGCCAGCATGGCAGGTGGTGTCACCATAGACGGGAGTTAGGTGGTTTCTGGCTTGGACAGTCATTATTCCTGGTGTCTTAGTCTGTTGGAGCAACTATAAAACATACTCTCAGTGGGGCAGCTTATGAAAGTGGGGGGTCCATGTCTCGGGGATGGGTTTAAGGCCAAGGTGTTATCAGACTGGACGCCAGGTACACACTTATTTTCTGGTATACAGGAAGTGCCTTCCTGCTCTGTCCTCACATGTGGAAGTGGCATGGGACTTGCCTTTTATAAGGGCACACATCTCTCATGACTTAATAAATTCCCCCAAGTTCTAAGGATTCCACAATAGGTTTGGGGGCCTAACATAGAAATCCAAACATTCAGACCATAGCTCTGAGACTTCTACCCTAATTCAACCCTAAGTCCCAAAGGGGAGAAGAGAGGATAGATTTAAAGCAATAGCTGTTTACTAAACACCCACAAAAATGGTTGCCCCTTTTAACGGAAATGATGAGACTGTCAACAGTCTGCACTAGCAATTTCCAAAATTTTTCATTTTTCTCTCAAAAGTCTATGGCTAGAATGGAAAATGTGATTTAGACGGACAACTTTTAAATATGACTATGCATCAGAATATCCCACAGGGCTTGTTAAACATACGTAGCTTGGTTTCAGTCCGGGGCATTCCAATTCACTCTCCCTGAGACAGAGTGGACACCCATGTAGTTTATTAAGTTCTATTGGTGATGCAGATATACAAATGGATGTATCTCAGTCTTGGAGTCATGTGAAAATAATGAATAATGGGAATGCCCAAGGAACTTATAGATGCCAGGACCACAGCTTGGGTCAATTGAATCAGAATTTCTGGTTGGGTAGGTCCTACTTGTTAAAGAACTTGACCTGGGAGTCTAAGGTTGGGCACTCTGGTTGCTACTATCATCTAAAAAGAACTTATCAAAACACACACACAAAACAAAAACAAAAACAAAAAAACAGTGCCCAGTTTCCTAATGACGCCATTCTGAATCAAGATCTCTTTGCATGGAGGCCCAGGAATGTGTACCCTAGAAAAGCCCACAGGACCTCTGGGGCAGTCAATTTTAAGAATTGCAGTTTTAGATTAACAATCCCCAAATCTGGTTGCAAGCTAGAGTCATGTGGGATAATTTAAAAAGTACCGACAGCCTGGCCCCTGGCTGCTCTGATTGATCTGGCGTGGTATGTGGCCTGCTGATCATTTCCTAGGTTCTCCAATAGCTTACAAAGCTTGAGAATCATTGGTACCCAGGCCTGTAGCATCCACATCACATTCTGGAAACTTGCTGAAATGCAGGTTCCTAGGCTACACCCTAGGCCTGCTAGAGCAGTCCCTGGAGGTGGAAGCCAACAATCTATGTCTTAACGAGCCCTCAAGGGCATTCTGAGCCTCACTAAGCGCTGAGAACCAGGGGATTCAACCTTGCTCATTAGTACTAATCAATTAGAAAGGATTAATGGATTCCATTAGCTGGCTGACACTTTCAGTCAAGGGGCTTAGCCCAGGTAATTTTAGTGGTGCCGCTGGGGAGAGGAGGGTAAGATATTACAGAGGCGCTCACTCAGCACAAGCCCAGTCTCGGGTTGTGTGGAGTGTACGTGCGAAGTAACGAGAGCTCTGAGGTCCACCACACATGCGTGGCCTCTATTAAAAGAGCCCCAAACATCCGTTAGTTAGGAAAACAAGCCAAGAGCGTTTTACAGCCGTTCCCTAGGTTCTGGAGAATTGAATACCAGTGACAATTGGTGATGTCCTGTTCAAATTCAGCTTCCTGTGCCAGACACCAGTAGATTCTGCTTCTCTTGAATATGGAGTGGGCACCCGGGAATAAGCATTTTAAACACGCACCCATGCTTCTGTGAGTTAGGTGATGGGCAAAGCAATCAGAAAACAAACACGGCTTTATGGGAGGAGCTTGGAGGTCCTTCGGATTTTAGCCCACTTGAGCAGCAAAAGGCCAAAGGTCCTCCATCAGCAGTATCAAGCCCCGGTCACGAGTGTAAAATCCCTGGGTCGGGCTCAACCTTTCTATCCGCTTCGGAAGCACGGCTTTGGTACCCAGGTAGAAGAGTCTTTCCTTGTCTTAAGCTTTTTCTGTTCCCTTGTCGTATTAATGTCTGGCTTTAAGCCTGCACTGTGCAAACCTTGCCCTGTCTTAGGAAACTTTCCTATAACGAAAAGTCCGATTTGCTTCACCTGACCCTGAGCTGCAAATTACTGGACCACTAGAACCATCAGGATTCTTTTCCTGACCGGCCCCAAACGCTACACATATTTGGCCCCTAGGCGGCGCTAGCCTTCAGGAAAACAAGGCTGTTTATGTAACAGATTGGCAGTTTTAAGCGGCTGTATAAATGTCATTCTTTAAAAATAAAGAAGAAATCTCGGTTAACTCAAACAGGAGCAAATTAAGAAGTAGAGCGAAACATCTATTTCGCGAACACAATTCATCCGCTGTCTCTGCTACTTCAAATTGATACCTTTTCTCCAAACGATAACTGGCACCCTCCCACTGGCTTTAGCTGCGCGGTGACAAAACAACAGATCAATCCACTCTCTTCAGTGAAGAAGAAAAACCCAGTCAGTTAGAAGCGGCTTCACGTGACTCATACACCTGAAGACAGAATGATTCGTAAGCCACCAGATAAAAAAGCCAAGCCACTAAGCCGTGACTGAGGTGTCGAGTTTATCCCCAAAAACGTATTTAGGAAGTTTTGTATCGAGACCCTTCACTGTCTTAAACTTGATTCTCTCTCCTTGCGAACTCGCCAGGAGGGCCCTTGAAATACCAATTTTCAACAGTCTTAAGGGAATATCTATAACACATAGAGCCTCCTTGTCGCCAGGGCTTTGTGGCCAGTCTGAGATCTCAATGTTAGCTTCAAGATGGAATCACACACAGGAGGTTTGGGAAAAATGCCAAGGCTCAGGCACAACTCAGGCCAATTAAGTAAGGATCTAGAGGTGGATTCCTGGATACAGGGTTCTGAGCCTTCACACTTGATGTTTGGAGCACCTTCAGTGATATAAAAATAAGGGTTTTTAATTTTTATCTTATTTTTTGAGATGAAGTCTCTCTATACTGTAGCCCTGGCCATCCTGGAACTCACTGTGAAGACCGGGTTGACCTCAAACTCACAGAACTCCCCCTGCCTTTGCTTCCCAAATGCTGGCATCCAAGGTGCACAGCGCGACCCTGTAGGGCTCTCCTCCCAGGTCCCATGAGGCTCGGACTTTGTTCTCTCAGACTCAGTGCAGACAGCAAGGTTCAGTGCTCACGCTGCCTGCCGTTCCCCAGTTCTTCCCCCTGGATGGCTCCATCAGCCATCCTGCTGACTCGTTCCTGTCAAGTTGTGAGCATAAGCCCCAGCCCCCAGACCTGGTTGCACTCCGAATCCCAGCAGGTCAGGTCCTGACCTCTCCCTGGGGGTGGGGTCAGGACCACTCTCCAGGGTATTTAAGTGATCTCCTGAAAGAGGAAACCGTGGTCCCTTTTCCTTCCTCCTGGGGGTAGCGTTTGCGGGGCTTCCCGGTTTCCCCCCTCGGAGCCACCCAAGAGCGCAGAACTCCCATTAAACCTGGATATTTTTTAATTCGGCTTGTTTTGATTTAGCTTAATTGGGAATTTTTGTGTCGGCAGGGAGCTTGCGTTAGGAAATATTCCTAACAGTTCCTAATGGGCCAACCCCGGTATCTTACTCCCTTCAGTCTGGACTTGCCTGAAATCCAACAATAGCCACATCTGGACCGCAAGTTTGGGGACTTCCTAGACAGTTAAAAATGGATCGATATACAAGGTACTTCATAAAATGCTCTAACTACTGGTTTAAAGATTAATTAGGTGGGAGAGTGCTTGCCTAGTGTTCTAGTTACTTTTCTATTCGCTGTGATAAAACTTACGTGACTAAAGCAACTTATAAAAGAAAGCATTTAATTAGGGGCTCATGGTTCCGGAGGGTTAGAGTTCCTGACCATTATGGAGAGGACCATGGCAGCAGGCAGACAGGCTTGGTGCTGGAGAAGTAGCTGAGACCTTCCTTCCTTATCCACAGGCATGAGACAAAGAGAAAGCTAACTGCAAATGACTTGGACAATTTAAATCTCAAAGCCCGCCTCCACTGACACACCTCCTCCAAGGCCACACCTCCTCCAAAAGGCCACACCTCCTAGTCCTTCACAAACAGTTTTCTTTTTTTTTTTTTTTTTTTAAATTTTTTTATTGATAAAAGGAGGATAAAGAAAAGAAAAAAAAAAACAAATTTCCACCTCCTCCCACCAGCCTCCCATTTCCCTCCCCCTCCTCCCACTCTTCTCCCCCTCCTCCCACCCCTCTCCCCTTCCCCCCACTCCTCTCCCCCTCCCTTTCCAGTCCAAAGAGCTGTCAGGGTTCCCTGCCCTGTGGTAAGTCCTAGGTCCTCCCCCCTCCGTCCATATCTAGGAAGGTGAACATCCAAACTGGCTAGGCTCCCACCAAGCCAGCAGATTGCGTAGGATCAAAACCGCGTGCCATTGTCCTTGGCGTCTCATCAGCCCTCATTGTTCGCCATGTTCCGAGAGTCCAGTTTTATCCCATGCTTTTTCTGGTAACAGTCCAGCTGGCCTTGGTGAGCTCGCAGTAGATCATCTCCACTGTCTCAGTGGGTGGGTGCACTCCTCGTGGTCCCGACATCTTTGCTCATGTTCTCACTCCTTCTGCTCCTCATTGGGACCTTGGGAGCTCAGTCCAGTGCTCCAGTGTGGGTCTCTGTCTCTATCTCCATCCATCGCCAGATGCAAGTTCTAGGATGGTATGCAATATATTCGTCAGTATTGCTCTAGGGTAGGGTCATTTCAGGTTCCCTATCCTCAGCTGCCCAGGGAACTAACTGGGGACCTCAGCTTGGGCACCTGGGAGCCCCTCTAGGGTCAAGTCTCCTGCCCACCCTAAAGTGGGTCCCTTAACTAAGAATTGTGGTTCCGTGCTCCCCTATCCAACCTTCCTTTATCCCGATCCTCCTGTTTCCCCTAGTCCACCCTCCTTCCCTTCTACCTTTTCTCTCCCCATCTCCCCTAACCCCCATCCCACCCCACCCCCAAGATCCCACTTTTCCCCCCGGCAATTTTGTCTACTTCCCTTATCCAAGAGGATAACTATATGTTTTTCCTTGGGTTCACCTTCTTACTTAGCTTCTTTAGATTCGCCTATTGTAGATTCCGTGAACCCTATTTATGGCTAGAAACCAATTATGAGTGAGTACATCCCATGTTCGTCTTTTTGGGCCTGGGATACCTCACTCAGGATAGTGTTTTCTATTTCCATCCATTTGCATGCAAAATTCGAGAAGTCATTGTTTTTTACCGCAGCGTAGTACTCTAGTGTGTATATATTCCATACTTTCTTCATCCATTCTTCCATTGAAGGGCATCTAGGTTGTTTCCAGGTTCTGGCTATTACAAATAGTACTGCTATGAACATAGTTGAACAAATGCTTTTGACATGTGATAGAGCATCTCTTGGGTAAATTCCCAAGAGTGGTATTGCTGGGTCCAGGGGTAGGTTGATCCCGAATTTCCGGAGAAACCGAAACACTGACTTCCACAGTGGTTGCACAAGATTGCATTCCCACCAGCAATGGATGAGGGTACCCCTTCCTCCACAGCCTCTCCAGCAAAGGCTATCCTTGGTGTTTTTGACTTTAGCCAATCTTACAGGTGTAAGATGATATCTCAAAGTTGTTTTGATTTGCATTTCCCTGATCGCTAAGGAGGTTGAGCATGACCTTAAGTGTCTTTTGGTCATTTGAACTTCTTCTGTTGAGAATTCTCTGTTCAGTTCAGCGCCCCATTTTTTAATTGGGTTAATTAGCCTTTTAAAGTCTAGTTTCTTGAGTTCTCTATATATTTTGGAGATCAGACCTTTGTCTGTTGTGGGGTCACAAACAGTTTTCATTGACTGGGGACAAGCTTACAAATATATGCGCCTATGGGGACCATTCTCATTCAAACCACCATATCTAGAATGCATAAGACCCTGCAAGGAGAGAAAAAGGGCCACAGAGAAAGGTCTGGAAAGCTGTGTTTTATTTTGAGTTTGGGGACACCGACTAAGTTCATTACCTTCAATATGAATTAATAACAGACTCTCAGATGATTTGACCTTACCCAAGGTAACTCAGGTAGCTAGGAGAAAAGCTATGATCTGTTATGACTCATGAAAAGAGGTCACACTGTGGATAACCAGATTTTGTGTTTCAAAAAAAATAATTAAAAAAGAGAAACACGGATGTTAACTTGATAAACAAAACCCCAAACTCTTCCTTCCTTGTTTCTGTCAGGCATCTTGTCCCAACAACAAACGGAGTGACTACTAATACTATCTCCCATGAATCTCCTTGCTCTCTCACTAGCTGGGGATTGGAGAAGTAGCAAAGTTCCCAGGGAAGTCACACCTGGGTTCTGGCTCCCACTCAAGTACACATTCTATCTGATTTGTGGTGCAGGACAAGTATTTTCCTCTTCTTTGAGCGTTGGTTTCCTCATCTTTCCAGTGAGGCAATACTTGTCTCACAGTGACAGAGAAGATAGTGGTCGATTTTATAAAAGGTATAGACGCACTGAGTAAAAACTCAGCACTGGTCCCTACAGCTGCCTCTATTTTCATCAAGCAATCAGCATTGCCTGACTTTGTGATGCTGGAGAAAGAGAAGCAGAACCATGGGCCAAGAGAGCTCCATCACGTTACTTTAGTTTGGTTTAAACAGAGCTAACTCAGCTTATGAGAGAAAATACCCAGAGGACTTTTTCATTAAATATATTTTGCTAAGAATAATGGAAATATATATCATCCTAGAGAATGTCTACATGGCCACGGAGATTGATTCTGCATTCACAAGAGACGAAATGGTCTTTGGAGACCCACATCATCCGTGTCACCTATGAATAATGTCTTCATGGCCATGGAGATTGAGTCTTCATCCACACAAGATGAAATGGTCTATGGAGACCCACATCATCCATGTAAAAGACACTAGGGAAGACGGCAACTCTGTGGCACACAATGACTCTGTCATGATCCCGGTCCCTCTGTGGCACACAATGACTCTGTCATGATCCCGGTCCCTCTGTGGCACACAATGACTCTGTCATGATCCCGGTCCCTCTGTGGCACACAATGACTCTGTCATGATCCCGGTCCCTCTGTGGCACACAATGACTCTGTCATGATCCCGGTCCCACGTCTCCTGACCTAGAGATACTAAGCCACCACTCTCTACTCTTTCTTCCCCACCATCTGCCACTACATAAATTCTCCAGTCAGCAAAACTTACCATCAGTGGTCATAGATGTGTTTCAACTCCTTGAATTTCTTGGAGCTGGCCACACACACCATGGCTGCAATGAGGAGGAGATTCCCACATCCTCTTAAATCTGGTTCTGGTGGGTAAGGGACCACAGGGCTTCCTAAAGAGTCAGATCCCTTGAGACAGGGCAAATGGACTCCAGACATTTAGGTTAAGTTGAACCTTATGGCAGTGGGTCTCAACTTTTCTAATGCTATGACTCTTTAATACAGTTCCTCATTCAGTGGTGAACCCTAACCATTAAATTATTTTGTTGCCACCTTATCCCTGTAATCTTCCCACTGTTGTGAACCACAACATAAATATCTGATGTGCAGGGTGTCTGCCATGCCACCCTCGTGAAAGGATGGTTCAACCGCTGAACACTTGTGACCCACCGGTTGAGAACCACTTCCCTCAGCGATACCAAAAGTGACCCCTTTGGGTGCCAGGCCACAGCAGGCACTTCTGGTGAGATGCCAGACTGGGCAGGTGATCAGGCATGGACAGCAGAGCCTCACACCTCTTTCATTTCTATTTGAGGCTTTGTCTACACAGGAAGTAACATGGAACACAGGTGACACTGGACAGGACCGGCAGAAAAAGCCCTTGGGTGAATAGAGTTGCCAGGCACCTTGATTTGTTGGCTCTGTCAATTCTGAACAGCCAAGGATTTGCTTTAGCCGAACTGTTTGGTTTTTACTGCACACGAGTGGTTGGTCAGTGTCCCGGGGTAACGCTTCATTTCCCTGTGTGGTGTAGACTTTGACCACCACTAGAGGTATTCCTTACACTTCACATTTCTTTCACTGAGAAATTTACACTAAGTTATGCAATAGGAGTGGGCGGAACAGGCTCCTCTGCTGAGACCTGTTCTGGTTTTATTTGTATGTTGGATGGAACGGGAGCGACCCCACGACCAGCCATGCTTTTGGAAGTGTGACGTAGGAAAGAGCCATGGCCACGCCCCCTCTCCCACAGTACTCTTCTGTAGTATCTTTGTGTGTCCCAATCTAGAGGTGCTGCTGTGGACGGAAGGAGTAAGAAAGGAAAAGGAGAGGATGCGGGAAGCAGTCTGACGACGGCCACTGCAGATGCCTCTTGCTCATTGGGCCTGAGCTACTGGCTGTTTGGCGTTCACCTAGGTAACCTGTTGCCAGGAGGACAATGACTTCCCCATGACAACACCAGAGCAAGGTTCCTGGCATTGTAAACAGGGCCAGCAAAGTCCGCCCTCAAGTGGGCCTGCGGCTTAATAAGCAGGCATTAGCACTTGAACTACTTCCAGAAGGCTGGAGGGGGCAGAGGGCACTGGGCCACCCTCCCAGGCACCTAACTCCTTGACGACAGCACCTTGTCTGCCCACCCATGCATGAGCTTTTGCTATTGCTTGGTTTCGGGGCGCTCTGCTGCCTGTCTCTTTTGCAGCAGGACTGAACAATGTGTCCCCATGGCTTCCTGAGAAGCAGATTTCAAGGCTGCCCGGGGTTTATACTGTCTGGATGATCTTTCACGTTCCCCTCGACTCTGTTTCTTCCTCTGAAAAAAAATCATTTGTCAAACGCAGCCAACTGGCATGGATCACACTGCTCAGTCACATGGCTCTAACTGAGATGTCTTCAATGCAAATTCATCCCCTTCTCAAAATTACGAGCAAACATACTGTTTGCCCCATGAAGGACTCCCGTTTGTCTCTAAGAATCTAAGACCCTAAAAAGAACCCCTATCCTCCTTATTGAGACCCTCACTTCGGGCCTGGAAGCAACATCCCAGATGAGATTTAAGGAACCCAGTGCAAGACGGTTTTCCCTGGTGGGGCCTGAAATGCCACTTTTCTGCAAAGCGGTGTCCAAGCTTTATAATAGTATCATTTATCTCAGAAGAGTTTCATCACTCAGATGTGACATTAGAGTCAAGTAGACGGAACGGGATGTCCCTTGTTCTCGTCACTACACATCTGTGTCTATGCCAGCCTTTCTCAAAGTTCTGAGGAGAGCTAACAGCCCAACCTGAAGAAACAGTCTCAGGGTCAGCATGTCTGGGATACAGTGGGTTGAGTCATGCTGAACAGATCTCTCTTCTTAGCTGAAACTGGGAATCTAGCCCTCAGCAAGGGAGGAAAACCCCCAGGCAAGATACTGCTCTATCACTCCTAACTGATCAGAAGCCTAGAAATTTCATTGTCTTTCAAAAAAATAAAAATGAATCGATGATTCTTAAATTAAATTTTCATATGTGTGCGGGCACGAGTGACTATGCTTACACACGAGCTCACCCTTGTGCTTCAGGGACCCACCTGTCACCACCTCCCTGGTGCTGGCATTATAAGGATTTGCTGAAAGGCTTGGCTTTTGACACGGGTGCTGGGAATCAAACCCAAGTCCTCACACTTGCTCGGCAAGCGCTTTACAAACTGAGTCATCTCCCCAGCCCCTCCATTTCTTGTTGTGTACCTGTGCAGGGTTTCATGCAGCTCAGGCTGGCCTTGAACTTCTGAACCTCCTGCTTCTACCTTCTGAGTGCTTTACAGGCTTTCACTACTGCCTGTAACTTCAAATAAAAAAATTAAAGGCCTGGTTTCACAGTTGTAAATTGTAATAACACCTCTCACAAGATTATTCTGAAGGCTGAGGGAGACGGCTAAAATAATGCAGTGGACAGAGATGCCGTGAAGCTATTTCCTCCCATACAGAACTTCATCCAACCTATTCCTCCTGCTCAGAAGGAAAGCCACAGTTAGAACAGGGCCACAGACCCTAGCATCTGCCCCATGCCTTTCCCAGGAGCACTGGGTTCTCTGGCCTCTTTGCTCAGGGCCTCCAAATCTGGGTCAGTCCCGCACCTCTGCCCTCATTGCACCCCTAATTCTCTCCCATTCTTACTCAGCTCGCATACCACATCCTCATCCGCCCACTTGTTCACTGACCCCCTCAACGTGACTACTTACTGTTTCCTCCCATGTGTTTCTAAGTGTTATACTTACCGAAAACTGCATGTGTTGTCCCACAGAACTCAACCTATTATTGCCCTTTTCGGGGAGAGAGAAAGAAAGACCTCACTGTCAGGACACAACCTGTCCTGTCTAGAGTGAACCTGATCACCTGGCAGGTGCCTCCTTCCTGCCTCTGTACCCTCCCAAGTCTTTGTCTTTGCTGTAGCTAGAACCCACTTATTAATTGTGCTAAATATATGTATATTACTGCAGTTACCATTTTAATCTTTAAAAATGATGTGTGTGTGTGTGTGTGTGAGAGAGAGAGAGAGAGAGAGAGAGAGAGAGAGAGAGAGAGAGAGAGAGAGAGTTTATGATGGTTATGTGCAATGCCCACAGAGGCCAGAAGGGGCTTCAGATCTAGAAGTTGAAGTTACAAGCCTACAAGCCACCTAACATGGGTTCTGGGAGCTGAATTTCTGTACTCTGGAAGAACAGCAAGCGCTCCTAATCACCGAGCAACCTCTCTAGCCCCATGTGAACCTCGTTGAAGTGCTCAGTACTACTGGAGCACTGTGTACATCCGTGCTCAGTACGGCCATCACCACCAGCCAGCTCCAGAATGGTGCACGGTTCTGAGATAAACCCTGGGCTTTCCCACTACTAACTGCCTCCTCCTCACCACCCTCTCCCAGTGATCAGTGCTATGACTTCGTGTCTGCAAATCTGACTCCCGAGATGTGTCCTCTCAGTGGAACCATGCAATATTTGCCCAACACTGACTATTACTTCCCTTAACCTTGTCTTGAAGGCTCACCCAGGTGTCAGACTGCCCCTGTCAAGGCTGACTAATATTCCACTGAGAGGACACATCCGCTCACCCACTGACGGACATGTGGGTTGCTTACACCTTTCACAATTGTGACTAACACAACAGTGAACCCTAGTGGAACAGCATCTGTTAGCCTTGCTTTCAATGACATGCTATCATTGTGAGCTCAAAGGCCATTTTCCACTCGGTATAGCGGCGCCTTGAACTGAGCAATGCCTTCTTCCCAGCAAGCATCTGCAAACTCACTCAGTTGGCCCCATCTCAGATATCCTCCCTCCTGAGAAAGTCGGCAAGCATAGGGCAAGCCCTGGTCCCACGGGGTTTAAACACCCTGGAGGAAACAGGCTCCGTACACTGAAGGGCTGCATTTCAATTACTCAATCAAAATTCAGAACAGAGCAAGCTTGCTGTGCACCTGAATACCAGGGCAGACGGACTGGCTTCCTGGCGCTGCAGTAACGCATTGTTAGCGCCTGAGTGTGGTAGCAAAGCAGCGCTCTGTGGTTCTAGTGGCTCCAAGGCCAGCATCAGTTTCACTGAGTTCCAGTTAAAGGATCAGCAGGGATGGTTCCGTCTGGAGGCTCTGGGGAAAGAAATGACCTCCTTGTTTTCTTCTTTTTTCTGCTAGCTCTTCTAGGGACCTCCTGCATTTATCCTAGGGACCTCCTCCACTTATTGGATTGTTGCCCCCTCTTTCAAGTTCAAATTGTCAGCCTTGTCTTTACTGTCACTGTCGCAATGCTTTCTCCTCCGTTTTCTGCTTACACAGACCACTGTGTTTACATCAGCTCAACCAGATAATCCAGTATCCTTGTATTATAGTATCTTTAGTGGAATATATTTTAAAAAACTCTTTTGCAATATAAAGTAACATAATTACAGATTCCGGAGGGCATAGATGTGGGGTGGGGTGAGGGTGGGGGTGCTAGGCAAGGTTTCCCGCACGAGTATGGAAGTCGGCCTTGATAGCAGGCAGCACCGGAGAGGTGCGTGGGGTGACGTTTTAGGGAGCAGGTAAACGTGTGCTGAGTTCATCACAATCAGAGAGCAGGTAATAATCAAGAAGGAATAGAGAGACAGGCGCTGGAGGCTGTCCTCACTTATGCTCTCCTCACTGTGCCTGCTGGAGCGTGCTCTGATGTTCACAGTGTTGCTCACCGGTGGTCCTTCTGAGTTCCTAACAGCACAGTGGAGAACCCGGAGTGCAGGCTGTGCATCTGCGGCAGAGCCGCTCCTCACCAACGCACCAAACTCTCCAACATGGGGAAATGCTCAGCTCTAGGAATACATACAGAACCAGTGTCCCATTCTTTGTTCCACAGACATTACCACCAAAGCAGAGAGACTTTCACAGTGGACAGAGTCAAAACAAAGCATGACGTGTTTGTAAACTATAACAGGGGAGTTGATTCTAAACCACAAGCGTCTTGGGTCTCTCTTCCACACAGTGAAGACTGAAGAAGGTGGAGAGAGAGGCACCCTTCAGACGAGAAGAGATCCAGGTGTTCTGCAGGGAAGCAAAGGATCTTAGAAGAAGGAAGGACAATTTGAAGATTAAAGAAGGGGCCTGGGAAGATGACTCGGTGGGTAAGAGTGCTCACTTTGCAAGCCTGAAGACCCAAGTTTGAATCCCAGATCCCTGGTAAAAAGTTGGGTGTGGCTGTGCACCTCAGCACTGAGGAGCATGGAGACTAGAGATATCACCGATGATTCCCAGCCTGGCTCCAGCGCCAGAGAGAGACTTTGTCTTGAGATAATAAGGTCTGATGTCCTCCTCTGGGCTCCACATGTGAGAGAGGGTGGGGGTGCACCCATCCCCTCTCACATACGCATATGCTACCCTTCCCCCCAAACAGACAAATAAGGAGATGTTTTGAGGGACAGGTGGGTAGGAATCCGGAACACCTCTGAACGTCTAGCAGGTAGCCGAGTGAAAGCTGAACTCTGCATGTAGTGTCCTTGAGCCTTTGTTTCTTCTGAGTTTGCCCAAATGCTCTTAGCACACTGTCCAGCCTTCTCAGCATCGCTTTAGGGGATACACGCTCCTTTAAAGAGGTTTGCAGGGAGCTTGTCACTCACCTGGAGCGCACAACAGCTCCAGACTAGGTCCTATGATAGTTTCCAAAGCAAAACACCAAGGAGAAAAGCCTGATTAGGTTTGTGTTCGGAGTCAGGAGGATGCTGAGGCAGCACGCTCGGAATGCCATGGTAGCCAGCTGCTGGCTGGAGGATTTACCAGCTGTGTGGCCGATGCAATTCTGCTTCACATTTCCTAATTCCGTTCCCATATAGAAAACGAAGACAAAAGTAACACTCTCCACATCAGGCTACTGCCAGTGAATAGAGTATGTGATGTGTTGCCCGACACACAGTAAGTCCTCAGTAAAGCTTAACGGCTGCCGGGTGCCTAAGGTCACAGGGGTCCATCTTCAAGTATTTAAGGCAAGGTAGGAAAAAATGCTAACTCGTGTTAAGCTTTTTTTTTTTAAACTTGAAACAAATCCCCCAAAGCCAAAACAAATCAAGTGACTTACAGAAAATGGTGCAAAACAGATCAAGTGACTTACAGAAAATGGTGCTTACTGAGTCATTGGCAGGCATCCTGTTTTCTTGCATTTTCCTTAGTGATTTATGCGAATCCTGAAATATGTGTTCATAGTGACCTCAGTCTCTTTATGAGAAGATATTTCAGAATTGAGATCTGCTGCCAAACGTGTGTGTGTGTGAGTGAGTGTGTGTGTGTGTGAGTGTGTGTGTGTGTGGTGACACACTTCAGGAGCACCACCAATCATGCTAACAGCTACCATGATATGTGGTAGAGCCTCACAAGGCTCTCAGAACACAATCACTGGAGGAGCGTAGGTCAGGTGTAATCATTAATCCCATTTTGCTGATGGAAACACTGAGGTTGAAAGAACCTCAGTCTGTCTAGGAACACAGGAAATAAGAAGCAAAGAGCTGACTCCACATCCTCTGCCTTCAGAGATGCCAGAACCACCATGGTGTGTTTTAAACCCAGGCTCCACAGTCAGAATGAGTGGTGTCTCTGCCTGTGGTCACTTCTGGGGGCTCTGTGCTATTCTGAAAGCACGACTTTTACACAAGCATTTCGAGGATGCTTCTCAACTTCCTTCTCTCTCTTTCCCTCTCCTCTCTCTCATACACACATATCCACTGCACAAGCAAGTTTGACCACTCTTGGTTCTCCCCACTGTCCCAGGTATTCACTGATAGAAGTCCCAAATAACTGTCTCAAAACCCAAATCTGTATTTTTCTGGTGAGGCTTGAGATCAGTGAAGATATCCAAGTAGAATCAAAGCTTCCAGTGATGCATCCAAATGGTTTTGAACCAGAATAACAGTGGGGGAATGAGGAAAAACAGCATGTCACTCCCTGGGGAATTGCTTTGAAGGTCATTCCATGTTTGGGGCACGAAAGTTCTCCTGTGTTTCTGTACACATGAGGACCTTATCACTATCATTTGTGGTTTGAGGAAGTTACTGAGCAATTCCCTTTCTTTCCCACCCAAGTACAGCAACAGTTGAGAAATGAGACTTGGAAAGGGGACAGATGGAGACAGAAGTATGGCCTCTTTTCCTGATGAGCTCTCAGGAAAACCTGATGGCTCTGGCCAAAAGATAACCAGCAGCTAAAGTCCAACTCAGGGAACCTCGCTCACCCGTGCCAGGCCACCCCCAATTATCACAACACTAGCCTCCATTCCTACATCCCACAGAGCAGAGACTGGATCAGACAGGCTGGTAGGGGAGAGAGGATTAGGAATGGGCAGGGCAGAGGACCTCAAGAGAAAGAGAAAAGGAGGAGGAGAGAGTTGTGTGACTTTCTGGGGAGATACAAACAAACACCTATTTGCTGAGGGCTAGGACACTGTCTTAGTTAGGATTTCTATTGCTGTAAAGAGACCATGGCCACAGCAATTCTTATAAAGGAAAACATGTAATTGAGGTGGCTCACTTACAGTTTCAGCAGTTCAGTCCATTATCATCATGGTGGGAAGCATGGCGGGAGTCAGACATGGGTGCCCGAGAAGTAGCTGAGAGTCTGACAACTTTCAAGCATCAGGAAATGGTCTGACAGTCACACCGAGGGAAGCTTGAGCAAGAGACTTCAAAGCCCATGGCCATAGTGACACACTTCCTCCAACAAAACTGGATCTAGTCTAACAAAGCCACACCTCCTAATAGTGCTACTCCCTTTGGGGGACATTTCCTTTCAAATCAGCACAGACACTAATGAAAAAAAAAAGAAAACAAAGAAAAAGCTCTGCCCCATGCTTAGTGATGCTAATGGCATTTTAGTGAGGGGTTACTTACTTGAGCTTGAAACGCCGCAGCATGGATGACAACTCAAGAAAGCTTTATCTTTGGAGGCAAATAGACAGACAGGTTATGTTCTTTCCCCAGCAGTCTTTCCTACTTACATAACCTGGGGGAGGGTTATGAATCTTGTAAATTTCAGGAACTTGAGACTTATGAGTTGTTTGCTTTCAGCATCCAAAGGGGTTTCCCTCCAGGATAGCGTTCAATTAGAGGAAATTGCTGCAAAGTGGGTTGGGGGTGTTTGGGGCAACTGGGGCAGGACAATCATTAATTCCAGGTCAGCCTGGGCTTATACTGTAAAAGACTCTGTCTCAAAACAAACAGAGAGAGAGAGAGAGAGAGAGAGAGAGAGAGAGAGAGAGAGAGAGAGAATAGAGAATAGAAAAATAAAAGAAAATATCAGCAAGATGGTGCAGTGTACAGGCACTTGTCACCAAGCCTGATTACCTGGCCTGAGTTCAATACTTAGGATCCACATGGTGGAAGGGGAGGACTTCTACCTGCACCTACAAAAGCAATCAACAATCATAATTTAAAACATTGGGCTGAGAGACGGCACAGTGGTTAGGAAGATTGGCTGCTTTTCCAGAGGACACGGGTTCAAATCCCAGAAACCATATTGTGGCTAACAATGTCTATAACCCCATTTCCAAGGACTTTGACACCCTAGTCTGATCTCTACGGGCTCTGTATGCACACGCCACATGTACATATATGCTGAGAAAACACATAAAATAAATACACATAAAATAAATACACATAAAATAAAGATAAATACTTAAAAGTAAATAACGTAATAAAAAAAGACAGAAGAAGGAAACCATCCTCAAACAAAGGGCAACATGAATGTTTACTCCTTCCCCGGTTAATACTCCCTCAACTAACCTTTGAAATTACTCCTCTTCGAAGGGAAAGCTAAGACAAGAGAGCGAGGGAAGAGCATCATCAGACCTGGGAAGCTAGGGTTAGTGTGGAGAATTCCCCTTCCATATTTTCCATTTTTGTTTAGCGTGAAAACCATTTCCCAAAGGTAGGTGCATAGGAAGAGGGTCATTTCCCAGATTCCTGCAGTGGATGGTAAGGAAAAGGAACTTTAGTCTGAGAGCAAAGCCCGCATGTCTCCAAGCACCAAGAAGGATTT